>NC_081855.1:36430826-36748355 GCF_963259705.1 Myotis daubentonii | reverse complement strand
CCTAGATCACATCTCTCATTTAGAGTTTGCCAGTTTACAGCTAAGAAGGATGACCAGACTCCCACTTATCCCTGGAAGATAAAGTAACATTTGCCTTTTCTGTTTATACTGAAATAAAGTTTTCCAAGAACAAAATAAGGGTCCTTCATTGTTTGTTTTTGTAGTTGTAAATTCACATATACTTTGTAGATTTTTCTTTTGCAGAATTTGATGAGGTGATGAATTGATGAGTAAATGCACCTGAGATTTCTCTCTAGAATAAAGAAAATGTGGATATACTTTTATGGTAAAGAAGTTGCTTCTTGGCATGTGAACAAATAACTTGGGCAGGTAATCCATTATATCAGTCATTTTCACTATAATTTATGATTGTAGTTGCTAGGGATCATATTTGATACAATTCTTTTTTTATTTCTTTTTACCAAATTTTGCTTTGTTATGATTTGGAGCAGTTTAATATTGTAGGGCCAGCATATATTTTATGTCAACCAATAGAAGATAAAGTACCCAGTGTGGTAAAGCTGTTTAGAAAGTCATGTTTTAGAAGTTTGATGATTGTATAGTCGAAGTGACTAAATCACTTAATTAAAGCATAGTAGCTTTAACGAGAGCGTTGATATTCACTATCAGAAAACATTTAAATACTGCTTTTTCTGATTGGGGTGTCATGTTTTAAAATAGGCTAAATAGCCCGGCCGGCCTGGCTCAGTGGTTTAGTGTCAACCTATGAACCAGGAGGTCACGATTTGATTCCCAATCAGGCACATGCCCAGATAGTGGGCTCTATTCCCAGTGTGGGTCGTGCAGGAGGCAGCCAATCAGTGATTCTCTCTCAGCATTGATGTTTCTATCTCTCCCTCTCCCTTCCTTTCTGAAATCAATAAAAATATATTTTATAAATAAACAAACAAACAAATAAATAAATAAAAATAGGCTAAATATCCTTTCATTTTGAGATAGCTATTGCTAGGCTTGGTGGACAGCATGGTGGGGAAGACCTTTCTGCTGAGATGCAGCTGGCACTAGATTTGACAGAATCAGCTACAGGTCTAGTGAGCATGATAGTAGTATCCCAGGTACATGGCCGTTGGCAGGCATTTCAGTAAGCAATTGGCATGAGGGAGTTTTAACATGAAGTAGTAAGAGCTTCTTTGTAGACTAAAGTCCTAGGCACGTTACCAAGGCCAAGCAGAACACCAGGTACCAACCAGAGCTAGCACCCCGGTCTTGGAAATAAGCTCATTTAGTAGAACTGAAGAACAAAGTGATAACACTGAACTAATTATAGCAGCAAATTGGTACTGAGTCCTAGAGAATATTACATCTCTAATTTCTGGCCAGGGCTGGTTCTAGAAATTGGGGATGGGGGGGGGGGGTGGTCTGACAACAGTGGACATCTAGAAACCACAACTGTAGAGAAGAATGGCAGCAGTGAATTGAGATAAAAGAACGTAAAATGTAAATCTTAGTATGTTGTGTGTTTTTTTTTTTTTTTTTTAAAGGCCCTAGCTGGGTAGTTCAGCTGGTTGAGTGTCATCCCGATACACCAAGGTTGCAGGTTTGATCCCTGGTCAGGGTACATACAAGGATCAACCAATGAATTCATAAATAAGTGAAACAACAAATTGATGTCTCCCCCCCCCCCCCCCCGACATCCCTCTCCCTTCCTCTCTCTCCATCAAATCAGTAAAAAGAAAATTTTTTTAATGGTCAAGAGAGACCCTGCAGTAGATACAAGTGCCAGTGGAAGAGTGCCAGGCTGAATAGTTTGCTCTGAGCTGAAAGTCTTATGACTTTAGCAGGTGTCTAAACTCAAGGCATTAAAAACAAGAACCAAAACTGTTAGGCAATAATATGACATAATCATTTCAGTAACAAGGAAAATATAAATAGCAGTCTGAGACCAGGCACCAAAACAAGGTCAGAGCTAAAACGGCCAGATCCAAGAGTCAGAGATCAGAATGCAGAGAGCAGTGGTGCCAGATGAGTACTAGAAATATCAGAGGGAACACTCTGTAAAGTACATGATTGTTTGACCACTATACACCTAAAACTAATACAAAATAATGTTGAATGTAAACTGTAATTGAAAAAAAAACTTACGTTGTACATCAACTGTAATTGAAAAAAATATTAAAGAAAAAATTTAAAAAAAATTTTTTTAAAGAAGGCTGAGAGCATACCAACACAATTCATAAAGCCACTAGTGATGTTAGTGGCTTTGGACTGTTCTGAATGCTAATTCAAGGCTTGAGATTCTGTATTTAAAATGAAATAAACTCAGTTGTGGTTTATTAAACCTCATCAACAAAAGAGTTGATAATTTAAATTAAGAGGAAAAGAAAAACTCACAAAGGAAATGAGTGCAGGGAAAAGAATGACAGAGTCAGTCCCTTGAATTTGCCCACAGCATCTTCAACCCCATGAAAGTAGAGAATTTGTGAGAGAACATGGTTATCAGCAGTGTCCAAAATAGGACATTGAGAAGGCAGGGCCTGGGAAAGGATGACTGCATTTGGTTTAGAAGGAGGCCTTCTTAACTGTGGTTCACTTATCTCTCTAGTTGATGGAAATGATACCAGATTGCAAAGGGCTGAAGAGGACTGAATAGTACTAAATGAGGCTAGTAAAAACCAGCCACTTATTCAAAGGAATTGGAGAACCAGAACATTTGAAAAGACAGCAGTATCAAGTGAGTTGTGCTCTAAATGGGGACTGGCTTATAAATGTGTGAAAATGAGGAGCTATTGGAGAGATATTGGAGAGAGAGGATATGTGAGGATCTCTTTTAAGACTGAATGGGTTGTATTTTTCAACAAATATTTATGAATGCCTGCCATGCCAGGCACCTGGCTTATAGCTGTGAACCATACAGAACAATTCCTGCGCTCCTTAGGGCTTTTGGTCTTGTTAGTAAGTAATTGAGCTGAGAAAAGGAGGAAGCAGTATCTTTTTTTCTTATATTCCAGGGTAGCATCCTATATAATAAAAGCTTAATATGCTAAGTGCCCGACCCTTTGTACGACCATTTGACCAGTCGCTATGACATGCACTGACCACCAGGGGGCAGATGCACCAACCAGTACGTTAGCTTGCTGCTGGGGTCCGGCCGGTCGGGACTGGATCAGACAGGCCAGACAGGCCCTGGAGCCCCCCTGCGGTCCCTCCCAGGCCCCGATCGTGCACCAGTGGGGTCCCTCAGCCTGGCCTGCACCCTCTTGCAGTCAGGAATCTCTCGTAGTCTAGGATACCTCGCTCCTTTCCACCTGATTGCTTGCTGCTCCTTAGTACTGCCACAGAGGCAGGAGAGGCAGGAGAGGCTCCCACCACTGCCACTGCGCTCGCCATCTGTGAGCCCAGCTTCTGGCTGAGTAGC
Organism: Myotis daubentonii; assembly: GCF_963259705.1. Lineage (NCBI taxonomy): Eukaryota > Metazoa > Chordata > Mammalia > Chiroptera > Vespertilionidae > Myotis > Myotis daubentonii. The sequence continues at coordinate 36,744,979 of NC_081855.1, read as the reverse complement.
GCTCTCCCTGTGGGAGCACACTGACCACCAGGGGGCAGACGCTAAACACAGGAGCTGCCCCCTGGTGGTCAGCGTGCATCATAGTGACCGGTTCTTCCACTGGTCTTTCCGCCATTCAGTTGATTTGCATGTTAGGGTTTTATTATATAGGATTATTGACTGTAGTCCCTATGCTGTACTTTTGATGTAATGCATTTTTAAAGATTGTTCTTGCTGCTGAGTAGAAATAGATTGGAAGGGGACAGGATGGAAATAGAGATAGGGCAGTGGAAGTGGAGATGGAGAGAGTGGCTGGATTTGAGATCTATTTTAGAGGTAGAACCAATGGACTTGGTGGGTAAAGGAAGAGGGAAAATTCTTAATTGGTAGGTTTGGCTTATACAACTGAATAGTTAGATGGTGGAGCCAGTTACTGAGATGAGAAAGAAATGTGTTTCTGGAGGGAATATGAAAAATTCCAATTCCAGTCACTCTTTGAAAAGCAATATCCAGACCCCATGTATGCATGCTTTAAGCTCTACCAAATAATGAGACAATTCTGACTCTACTTTGGAAAGAGGAATAAAGTTAACATGTATCCAGTATCTTTTGTATGCCAGGTATTATTACACCTATTATCTTATTTAATATTTACCACAGTCTTGTGAAATAAGTGATATTATCTCTGATTCATAGATTAGGAAATGGAAGCTCAGATGGGTTGGGTGACTCACACAGATTGCACAGCTAGTAAGGTGACAAACCTATTTATGCAAAACCTTGAACTTGGTCTTCGAATACCAAGTTCAAAGCTGTTTTCAAAACACAACACTGCTGTACCCAGGCTTGTTCTTTCTCCATGATCTTTGTCATTGAACTTCTTAAATATGATCATAGGAAGAGTGTGTTAAAAGAAATCCAATTATTTCTCACATGTCATTGTTTTCCCTTTTTTTCCAAATAAAACTTTTGATTAAACAAATTAATATTTAATATACATAAGTGCTGGGCCTCTCCCAACTATTGTATGGCGTTAAACAGAGGGTAGTTTTTTTCCCCCCACTTCCTTATTTTAATCATTTCACCATTTTATGAAAAAAAGAAATTTGAGTTTTAAAAACTCTGAAAATTTTACCTTTCTGTCTTCTGTGGTCTTTGAAGTCAAATATTAAAGTTTACCAACGATGAAACTATACTTCTGTATATTTAAGTAAAAGTTTGGATGAACTATTAACTTTTTACAGGCTCTTTCCCAACCCCATCTCCTTCATAGCTGATTCACTTCTCTTTTTCTTGGGATCCCTTTAGTCATCATGTTTAGGTCAGATGATTCCAAAGAAAAACACTTGGGTGGCTTTGCAAAATGTAACAGGATACACCCGGTCCTATTAATCACTAACAGCAATCACTAGCCTATCAAAAAGTTAGATAAATGATATCATCTTAGTAGAAAAATACCTCTTGGGTCAGATGGGAAATGCTGAGAACAACTATGGCAACATTTTTCTCAGGAAAACGTTGTCTTTTTCTAAATTAATCAGCTTTGGGAATAACTTCTCCCAAATAACTTATTTTTTGAAAATTACTAGAACTACCTCACATTCATTAGAATGACTACTATGAGAAAAATCCAGAAAATTACAGATGTTGACAAGGTTGTAGAGAAATTAAAACTCTTGTGCATTGTTGGTGGGAATGTAAAATAATATGACTTCTAAGAAAAAAGAGAATAGGGTGATTCCTCAAAGAATTTAAAATAGAATTACCATATGATTAGTAATTGGGTACATACACAAAAGAATTGAAAGCAGGGACTTTTCCAGTACACCAGGTTCGTAGCTTTATTCACAATAGTCAGGGAGGGAATATGAAAAATTCTAATTCCAGTCACTCTTTGAGTGTAAGCAACTCAAATGTCCATTGACAGATGAATGGACAAACAAAATGTGGTATACATGTAATGGAATATTATTCTTATACATGTGGAGTGTATAAAGCTGTGGTTGGACCCTACCATCAGGAATATATTTTAGTAGTGGTCCAAGGACAACCTCTAACTTGGCATCTTATGTTACTACCCTATTATTAATCTAAAAATTATAGTAAAAGTTGCCTTATGAGGACATATTTGTATAGTAAAGTATTCCTTCAATCAAAATTAAATAATTAGGTATCTTCTATGTGCCAGGCACTATTCCAGATGTTGGGGATTTAATAAGAAATAAGATGCAGTTTCTATATTCAAGGGATTGGTGGGGCATCCTTATTTAGAAGGCTTTTATTCTTACTGATTTTATTTTATTTTTTCACCTGAGGATTTGTTTTTATTGATTTTAGAGAAAGGGCAAGGGAGAGAAACATCAATGTGAGAGAAGTATCAGTTGCCTCCCATATGCACCCCAACCAGGGATGGAACTCACACCTGGGCATGTGCTCTGACTAGAATCGAACCCAAGATCCTTCCCTTTTTTTAAATATATCTTTATTGATTTGATTTCAATAAAGAAGGGAGAGAGAGAAACATCAAAATGAGAATCATTGATGGGCTGCCTCCTGCATGATCTGGGATGGAGCCTGCAACCTGGACATATGCCCTGATGGGGAATCCAACTGTGATCTCCTGGTTCATAGGTTGATGCTTAACCACTGAGCCACCAGCGTGCCCAAGATCTTTCCACGCACTGGGACAATGCTTCAACCCCACACTGGGCAGGACCTAAAGGTTGTTTTTATTCCCCTCCTGGAGGGGCGAGTGTCCCCAGGTGGTTTTTTCACAAGCTACGGTAGGCACCCACAGTGTTGTCAGAGTTTTGTGTTAGGAAAATACCCAGCTTTGTCCAAGAGGAAGTAGAAGCGTCGGCCTTTGACCTTTAGAGACACCATGGCAGGGGCCACGCAGGATACTTGGTTCAAGGGAACAGTGAATTGCGCACCTAAGCCAAAGGGGGCGTGAGTGGTGAGGGTCACCTGCTGCCCTCCACCTGCAGTATCACCGAACCAGAGCGGAGGGAGAAGTCCAGCGGCGAGGACCAGGGTACCGATGGCGCTGCAGCCCACGGCCAGGCCATAGCGCCAGAGCGCGGAGCGCACGTCCACACGGCCGGGGTCTGGGATCTCCGCATCCGGAAGCTGCGCGGGGACCCAGGGTCGGGCCAAAGCTGCGCCGGCCAGGGAGGCCCAGAAGACGGCCTCGCCAGCGCAGAAGAGCCCCAGAACCGCGAAAAAGCGGCCCGGCTCGTGCTCGAAGAACAGCACATCCCGCACCGGGGCCCAGTAGTGCAGGGTTCGGCGCGCGGGGAAGCCCCGCACCGCCAGGAGCAGCCCCACCAGCCACCGCCGCCCAGGTGTCGCCATCTCATTGATTTGAGAGAGAGAGGCAGGGAGAGAGAAAGAGAGAGAAACATTCATGTGAGAGAGAAACATCAATTAGTTGCCTTCATATGCACCCCGACTGGGGACCAAACCCAAAACCTGGGTACGTGCCCTGACTGGGAATTCAACCAGCAACCTTTTAGTGCACAGGACGATGCTCGACCAACTGAGCCACACTGGCCAGGGCTAGAAGGGTGTTTTTTTTAATATGGGGTTTTTTTTTTTGCTCTGCCGGCATGGCTCAGTGTTTGAGTATTGACTTATAAACTAGGAGGTCACGGTTTGATTCCCAGCCGGGGCATATGCCCAGGTTGCAGGCTCGATCCCCAGTGTGGGGTGGGCAGATCAATGGTTCTCTCTCATCATTACTGTTTCTATCCTTTCCTCTCTCTGAAATAAAAACATTAAAAGAAACGATTTTTTCTTTAAAAAGACATATATATATATATATATATATATATATTATATAAAATTGATTTCAGAGAGGAAGGGAGAGGGTGAGAGAGACAGAAACATCAATGGTGAAAGAGAATCATTGATTGGCTGCCTCCTGCAGGCCTCCTACTGGAGATGAGCCCACTACCTGGGCATGTGCCTAGACCAGGAATCGAACTGGTAACCTGGTTCATGGGTTGACGCTCAACCACTGAACCATGCCAACTGGGCAGGCATTTTTATATATAGTATTTCCTTCCTTGATTCTTACAGAAGTCTCATGAGGTAGCCACGAAGAGACAGAGGCTTGGAGAGGTCCAAGAATTGCCCAAGGTCTATGATCAAGTAAATCACAAAGTATCCAAACTGAGGTTTTCTGATGGCAAAATTCATATAGACAATGAAAATTAATATTTAACACATGAACTTGGAGAGAACGTGGAGATCTGACTTATTTCTCTGTATCCCTTCTTTTTTATGGTAGGCAAAGGGAAATTTTCATTCTAGCTGGTAGTGCATTTGTACTTAACATTTTGAAGAACCAGTAGTGTTCTGACTACTTATCTCTTGAGACTACTTAAGCAACAACCTTTAAAAGATCTTAAGTGATAGCATGAAAACTCTTAAGTGCTCTTGTTGGAATTTTTGTTCTTGTCATAAAAATACTATCCAGGAGAGCAGAGATTTCTTACATATTTCTTTTCTCTGCAATGCATAATGTAGGTATATAAATTGCACTTCCCTTTGGGGTAATGCAGTCACAAACAAAAAATGACTTTATTACACTGGGCTTCTGGAGTGTGAGAAGCTTGTCTTCACCTCTGCTATTTACCTTTTCCCCAACTTTGCAAAATGCACATAGGTACGTGGTAGATCCTCATTAAAACTTCAAGTTGAGCCGAAACCGGTTTGGCTCAGTGGATAGAGCGTCAGCCTGTGGACTGAAAGGTCCCAGGTTCGATTCCGGTCAAGGGCATGTACCTGGGTTGCAGGCACATCCCCAGTAGGAGATGTGCAGGAGGCAGCTGATCTATGTTTCTCTCTCATTGATGTTTCTAACTCTCTATCTCTCTCCCTTCCTCTCTGTAAAAAATCAATAAAATATATTTAAAAAAAAACAAACAAACAAACAAAAAAAAAACTTCAAGTTGAGGCAGCTCTCCCTGCTGGGAGCATGCCCTGGCCTTTCCCTTACCTCTCTCCCCACCCCCCACCCCTAGGGCGTTATCTTTACCTTTCTCTTTCCTAAGCTCCAAGGACCCTTCTGCCTCTGTAACTTGTTTCCTGAGCCCATTTCTTCTACCATTTACTTCTTCTAATGAGAAAAAAAACAAACAAAAATTCAAGTTGAAAAGGTTATAGAAACAACTTCAAGTTGAAAAGAGCAGAAAAAGAGAAACTGAGTTATGGAACCTCTTTTTTTATGACAACAACATTCTTCAGGGTTAATATTTCAGGTAATTTAGTTTAATATTTGCAAGTAGAAAAAAAAGCAAAGGGAGCTATGAACTTCTTTCAGTATTTAGTGAATTAAGATAAAATAGCATCCTTGTGTAAATAAGAGCATTTGGGTTTTGTGTTGTTCGGGTTGGTATTTTCTACACGCATAACCAGCCATCTTTGAAAAATGCTTCAAGGACAAAAGAGCTTTGCCTGCAGGAAGAGGAGATAAGGAGGCTGAGCTAGGTTGTAAACATGGGTTTGCTCCTACTGGCTGATGTTGAACAGCCCAGTAGCTGGAATCAGAAACAAACAAATCTTCCTGTGGAGCCTTCACTAAATAGTAGCCATACTTGCCCTTTGACTTAAGCACAGAGAGGGGGTGAGGGGCCACTGCATTCTGGAGTGCTCTGATCCTGAGGTGGAGCAGAGGTCTGGAGTGTTACTGCTGCAGTTTCCCCAAAGCAATTAGAGGCCAAGAACAAAATGGTTCTTTTTGTTCAATGCCGCAGCTTGAAGAAAACATGAGCTAGAGTAGCCAGCTTCCTTCATAAGTGTGTGCAGAGAGTTTATGCTCATGTATTCATTCAACAAATATCGAAGGCTCACAATGTGGAGGTTCTGAGGCTACTGTAGTGAAAGAGGCAGGCAAGCTCTCCATTCTGAAAGTTTCAATGCCACTGTATGTGGGCTGACTAAATCACCATTGCGTATCCCTGACTCTTTTATATTAACTCCCCATGGAAAGGGCCAGTGTAAGAGCAGAAAACCTGAACAGTATCTGATTCTAGATGATTAAATGGATTCGTATCCCTTTCCTTTCTTGGAAAGGTGATCTTTCTCCTTTCTATTGCCTGGAAAGAATGAATGCCGCCCTGACCGGTTTGGCTCAGTGGATAGAGTGTCGGCCTGTGGACTCAAGGGTCCTGGGTTCAATTTCTGTCAAGGGCATGTACCTTGGTTGCAGGCACATACCCAGTGGGGAGTGTGCAGGAGGCAGCTGATCGATGTTTCTCTCTCATCGATGTTTCTCTCTATCCCTGTCCCTTCCTCTCTGTAAAATCAATAAAACATATTAAAAAAAAAAAAAGAATGAATGCCAAGTGCTGCAGGTAAAAGCTTTATACACTTGCCTGGCTGGCATAGCTGAGCGGCAACCTGTGAACCAGGAGGTCCTGGGTTCGAGTCCCAGTCAAGGGCACATGCCCAGGTTGTGGGCTCTATCCCCAGTGTGGGGTGTGCAAGAGGCAGCAGCCAATCAGTGATTCTCTCTCATCACTGATGTTTCTATTTCTCCCTCTCCCTTCCACTCTGAAGTCAATATTCATTAACAACAACAACAAAAGCTGTATACACTCACATCATCCACCAGATTTGTTTCTGTGCTTTTCCATTTCTGGGATGTGCGCTCAATTGCATTTTGGAAATAAATTCCTTCGCCTGTTATTTCTACCTTGATACATCAGTGTGATATCGAGCAGGGAGTTGGCAAGCTTTTTCTGGAAAGGACTGGATAGACACTATTTTAGGCTTTGCAGGCTAGAAGGGCTCTTGTCACTACTACTCCACTCTGCTGTTACAACGCAAAGCAACCATAGCTCCTACCTAAATGGATAAGTGGGGCTATGTGGCAATAACACGCCAAAATTTGCATTCCATGTAATTTTCACATATAACAAATATTCCTCTTTTGATTTTCCCCCCAGCCATCCAGAAATGTGAAAACCATTCTCAGCTTGTGGGCCATGAGTCATGATTTGCCAATGCTGTGGCTGTCATCCCCATGTGAGCAGTCACATCAGCTTGGTTCTGGTGAGCCTGTTGCAAGCTCGAGTCCCACCCTCGGTTCTTGCCAGTGACTCGAATATGTCACCAGAAGCCATTGAAAGGCGCCACTTCTCATGCTTTCTGATGATTGATCCCTCTTTTTCTGTCACTTGAAAGTTTGTTTTTTTTAAAATCTTTATTGTTGAAAGTATTACATAGTTCTTCCCCCCCCCCCCCCAACCTCTTCCAGCCCACTCCCATCCTTCCCCTTGCCCCCTGAAAGTTCTTTAATTCCATTTTTTCAGAGGAGGGCGACGCAAATTACAGTGTGCTCTCCTCACTCCCTCAGTAAGGCAACAACACCAGAAATCTATGGGGTTTTGTTGTTATGTAGGAAAACCTACTTGTAAGCATTTTCGGATAAATCTCTGAGAGAGCAAAACAGCTGTGTTGTGCATATTTAATGTCAACCTTGCACTTTTTATTGACCAGGATGATTTCATTCAGTCCCCTCGGGTTTGCTTTGTGCTCTGAAATCCGAGGAGCACTTTTGTTTCCTGTTGAGGTCCTTCCTGAGCCCCGTAAGGCCCAGAGCTCTCCGTTCACCTTCACTGAGCTTTACAGATAGCTTTGAGGTGTGCTCTAATGAGAAGGCATTTGTTTTCTGACCTAGATTCCCTTGCCTCTTTCACACCTCTTAATTCCCTGCTTTTGAAATGCCTTTGTTTTGAGGTGAACAACTGGCTAGTGGGGGATTTGTAAAGTGTATAGAGCCCTTGGAGGAGATTTTATAAACAAAGGCACTCTTTGTCAGCTATCATTGTAAACTGGCTTAAATCCCTCCAGAAGAAATTATTTTTTATTACAGGTATCAGTAGGTGCAAGGCTGTTCCAGCAAAGCTCTGTCACATGGACTGTTTCCTAAACTTGATGTTACCGTAATGCGGTTTAAAGGAGTAAACCCCTGGCAGATTCTCTGTGTGATCAGTTTTACCAAAAAGTTTGTACAGAAGACTGGGTTCAATTCCACCCTACTTGAGCCTGAAAGCCTGGACTCATGCGTGATAATCTCTTTTTCTTATACCCCAGTCTCATCTAAGAACCCTGTCAGGGCTGCCTTCACAATGATTCCAGAGCCAGACCCCTTACTTCCGCAGTGCTGTAATCCTGACCCAAGCCCACGCCGTGTCTCTCCTGGGTCACTCCCCCTGCCTCTTCCCTGCTTTGCTTCCCTGGCTCTTCTGGCTTTTTCCCCTTCCTTCCTTCCTTCCTTCCTTCCTTCCTTCCTTCCTTCCTTCCTTCCTTCCTTCCTTCCTTCCTTCCTTCCTTCCTTCCTTCCTTTCTCCCTCCCTCCCTCCCTCCCTCCCTCCCTTCCTTCCTTCCTTTAAATATTTTTATTAATTTCAAAGAGGAAAGGAGAGGGAGAGAGAGAAACACCAATGATGAGAAAGAATCATCGATCGGCTGCCTCCTATACTACCCCTACTGGGGATGGAGCCCGCAACCCAAGCACATGCCCTGATGGGGAATCAAACCGTGACCTTTGTTCATATGTCAATGCTCAGCCACTGAGCCACGCTGGCTGGGCCAGGCTTTTCTTAGCAGAGCAGCCAAAAGGATGCAGTTATAAACCTCAGTCAGATTGTGTCTGTCTTCTCAACACCCTCCAATGACTTCTTCTCTATCTCAGTATAAAAGGCCTGCTGGTGGCCTAGCCGGTGTGGCTCAGTGGTTGAGGTTCTATCTATGAACCAGGAGGTCACAGTTCGATTTCAGGCCACATGCCTGGGTTGTGGGCTTGGGCTTAATCCCCAGTGTGGGGCATGTAGAAGGTAGCCAATCAATGATTCTCTCTCATTATTGATGTTTCTCTCTTTCTCTCTCTCTCCCTTTCTGAAATCAATAAAAAATACATTTTTCAAAAAAAAAAAAAAAAAAGGCCTTTCGATGGCTTACTTTATCCTTTGCCCCAGCTCTCCACTTCTCTTCTCTTACCCTGTCTCCTATCACCCTCCCCATTGTTTACTCAATTCCAGCCATACTGGCCTCTTTGCTTCTCAAACAACACGTGTCTGCCTTGAGGCCTTTGTACTTCTCTTTCAGAGGCAAAGTGTTCCAAGCAGAGCACACTTCCATGAGGTCTCTGATTAGAAGTCACTTCGCAAACATAGAAGTCTACAGTGAAAAAGACAGTTGCAACCACGTGATAGCAGAGATGTGGCTCAATTGGTTGGGTGTTGTCCCATGTACTGAAAAGTTGCTGATTTGAATCCCAGTCAGGGCATATGCCTGGGTTGCAGACTCGATCCCAGGTAGGGTGTGCTAGAGGCAGCCAATTGATGTTCTGCTCTCACATCAATGTTTCTCTCTTCACTTCTCTTCCTCTCTCTCTAAAATCAATTTTTAAAAATTTATCAAGTTGTACATAGTTATACACTTTACCTGTTATTCTATATAATAAAAAGCTAATATGCAAATTGACTGAATGTCGGAACAACTGGTGGCTATGATGCGCACTGACCACCAGAGGACAGATGCTCAATGCAGGAGATGCCCCCTGGTGGTCAGTGCGCTCCCACAGGGGGAGTGCCGCTCAGCCAGAAGCCAGGGTCATGGTGCAGCGGCGGTGGCAGGAGCCTCTCCTGCCTCTGTGGCAGTGCTAAGGACCCCTCGGCAGACATCCCCCGAGGGGTCCTGGACTTAAGAGGGTGCAGGCCGGGCTGAGGGATCCCCTGTTTCCCCAGTGCACAAATGTTGTGCACCGGGCCTCTAGTATCTTGATAATTAAGGAAAAAAAATAAAACAAATTCACTTACTAAAATAGCCCTTTCTACCTTCTCATCACTTCTCCCCATATTTGTTTTATTTTTGTCCATAGCACATGTCACCAGCTGGCATATTTTGTATATACTTATACATTTGCTTATTCATTATCTGTCTCTCTCACTAGACTGTGAGCTCCACAAGAGCAAGGACCTTGTTTTGTTTACTGCTGTATCTCAGAACTTAGAACAATGCTTGGCACAGAGAAGGTTTCAATAAAGATTTATTCGATAAATGAATTACTATATTGCAGCCTTCGGCTCTGGATATACCTACAAATCAATTTTTGTCCGGAACATGAGTTACTCCTCTTTCCTGATAATCAGCACTATTTAAATGGTGCAGTGTTTTACTGATGACAGATGCAAGATGGGTTTGGGGACAATGTCAGTCTTTGGGTTGAGTTGCAGGCACTGAGATTTTTACTGACAAAGACATAATTTGGTTGACTTCTGGGCCCAAACCTAAGAAGGTAGAAGAGTGGGGATGTCGGTTCATATTTCTCATTCTCCCAAGGTTTTTGAGTTGTTCAGTTTTATTTCCTCAGAAGCTAGAAGAGGAAAATGAATAAGCCATTATCTCTGTGAGCTAAATGCTTGTGCTATCATCAAGATCTTTGACCCTGGAATCAGATGGAAAGAAGCAAATCTCAGGACATGTGATACAGTGAAATGGACAGGGTGGAGGAGCTGGTCTCTCCAGATCTAAAATGCTCTTGGCAGGATAAAGAATATACAACAACAACAACAAAAAATTGTCTTAAGGTAGAATTTAAGTACAAGAATATAGACCTGAAAAAGAAAATGGGTAGTAGATTCTGAGAAGTCCCAAAGCATGAAAACAGTGATGAGTAAAAATGCAAATTTCTCAACTGTGAACTCAATCAAGGTAGGAGCTGCACAATTGGAAATAAGACTTCTTGAGTGACTACTCTGTAGTTGGCATTAAAATAGTTTTTCTCATTTAGTCCTCACTGCAGGTACTTAGGTGGGTATTATTGGCCTCATTATTTTATTAGCGGTCAGGAAATTGAGACTCAAAAGGCTACAGCCAAAAAAAAAAGGCTACAGCCCCAGCCGATATGGCACAGTTGGTTGAGTGTCGTATTCCAGGTTGGGGCACATGCCCAGGTTGCGGCCTCAATCTCCAGTAGGGGGCGTACAGGAGACAGCTGGTCAGATGTTTCTCCCTCTTCCATCTCTCTCTCTCTCTCTCTCTCTCTCTCTCTCTCTCTCTCTCTCTCTCTATATATATATATATATATATATATATATATATATATATATATATATTTATTTATTTATTTAAAGGCTATAAACCTTGTTCATAGATGATAAAAGACCTGGGATTCCTGCCTACGTCTGATTTTAAGGCCAAGATTCCCTCCCTATGTGGTGATAACTCCCTCCCCTGAATGCCTACTGTTATTATCTGTGCCATTTATCACAGCACATTTTACTGTTTTATTACTTATTTGATCTTATCACTCTGCTGCCTGTGGGTTAAGGTCCAATGGCAGGCTTTGCTCCCTACAGCATGCAATGCTCTTCACAGTCTGGCTGCCACCATCTCTCCAGCCTTCTCTCTTCCCATTCCAAGCCATCCCTGGTGCCAGAATGATTCTGTCAAAAACTAATTCTGATAAAAACTCCTGCTTTAAAACCTTTGCTGACCCTGTTACTTTTATGATAAAGTTCAAACCTTTTGCATGTTATACACATACACTCATCTTTCCAGAAGCCACCCCCATTCCAAATACCCAAAACTTGAGCTACACCAAACAAATGCACTGTTCTCTGTGCAGAACATACTATTCAGTGCCTCCCTAGCAATTCCCATTTGCCTTGTGTCAGCCCTTCACACAGAACTGTCCAGTTTCCTATCCTTGAACATGAGGTGTTTCTGCTCGATGGGATGCACCTTCTCCTTTCTTTCCTGGAGAACCCTTGTCACTGACTAATATTATCTCCTTGGTGCAGCCTTATTGACCTTCCTTGTGGCATTTTATTGCCCTGCTTTAAATTATTTAGATCATCTATTTATCTTTCCGAAGAGTATCAGTTCCCCAAGGACAAAAAGAAATAGACACACTCATCCATGTGTCTTCAGAGCCTGGCATACAGCATATGCTCAATAGATGTTGTGATGAATAAATTAATAATCCGTCTACAAGGCTAGTATATTCCTCTGCTATATTACACAATTTTTACATTAATTTATATCCCCAATGCCTGACAATAACCAGTGAAATCAATAAAAATATATGTTTAAAAAGACCTTTCTCTGCACCCTTTCACCAACACAATCAAAAGAAAAATGTCACTGATTAATATTAACAAGAAATTTGGGTGACAAAACCACCATATACTACTCAGGAATACAAAGAAATACCTGAATAAGTAGAGAAGTAAACCATATTTCTGAAGGAGAATTTTAATTAGTATTAATATTGGTATCACATTAACTCTTAGTGTGAATTAGTTCCCATCAAATCCTCAAAAGCAGATGTATTTATTTTTAAATATATTTTATTGATTTTTTACAGAGAGGAAGGGAGAAGGATAGAGAGTTAGAATCTATGAGAGAGAAACATCGATCAGCTGCCTCTTGTGCATCCCCTACTGGGGATGTGCCCACAACCAAGGTACGTGCCCTTGACCGGAATCGAACCTGGGACCCTTGAGTCCGCAGGCCGAAGCCCTATCCACTGAGCCAAACCAGTTAGGGCTTGGTTTGTTTTTATTTGAGTTTTGAAACAAATGACTTAGGAAAGTTTATCTGTGGTGCTTATAATTCTTTTTTCTTTATATTTAAATTTTTCATAATTATGGGTAATAAAATTTATTTGGAAGAATGAGCAGGCAAGACTAGCAAGGAAAGTGTTACAAATAAATAGTAGGTATTGGTGTGGGCTTGCCCTATCAAATTTAAAATGCTATTTTATTTTATATGAATTTTAAAAAATTTTTTAATTAGTTGCCCGGCTGGCGTGGCTCAGTGGTTGAGCATCAACCTACGGACCAGGAGGTCACGGTTCGATTCCCTGTCAGGGCACATGCTCAGGTTGCAGGCTTGATCCCCAGTGTGGGGTGTGCAGGAGGCAGCCAATCAGTGATTCTCATCATTGATGTTTCTATCTCCCTCTCCCTCTGTGAAATCAATAAAAATATATGTTTAAAATTTTTGTTCTCAATTAGTTGACATTCAGTATTATATTAGTTTCAGATGTACAGCATAGTGGTTAGAGATTTATATAACTTACAAAGTGATCCCCCTATAAGCCTAGTACCCAACTGACACCACACAGTTATTACAATATTATTGACTATACTCCCTATGCTGAACTTTACCTCCCCATGACTATTATGCAAATACCAATTTGTACTTCTTAATCCCTTCACCTTTTTCACCCAGCCCCCGATGCCAATGCTATTTTAATAATCAAAGCTAAAACAGAAACCAACACAGATCAATGGGATACAAACAGGTATCCTTGGAACTGATTTTTGGATAAATAAGTCCATGACATTTTCCCTGAATTCATTAAACAAACATTTATACAAAGATTACTATATGCCAAGCACTGCTCTAGATTCTTTACAAATATTAACTCATTTATAATTTAACTCAGTTAATTAAGAATGGATCTCTGATGCCAAACTGCCTGTGTCAGATTGAGTCTCTACCGTTTATTAGCTGTGTAACCTTGGGTAATTTACTGAACCTCTCCATGCCTATTTTCTTAGGTGTAAAATGTGAATAATAACAGTTATCTTATAGGGTTTTTAAAGGAGTAAATTAATATTTCATAAAGGCTACATCACAGTAGATAAGAAATTATATAATCAGGTATGTGTAGCAAATTGTATAAAAATACCTAGTTGGGTTTTACCTCACACCATATAACGAAAATAAATTCTAGAATTTAAAGAAGTATATCTAAAACTATTGAAACAATGTTAGAAAAACTACTGAAACCATAGGAAAATGGCTATACTGTGGTTCATCTACATTGTGAAATATAATATAGACATTTAAAAAGATAATGGAAAAAATTTTAAATGAAAAGATAATAGAGACTCTAGGAATATAAAAACATTTCAGATACAACATTCATTGAAAAAAGTAGAGTATGAAGTGGTTATATTCATTGATTGCAACAACATAAAATATATAGGAATGCAATTGAAATAGTTGTGGATCATGGTTGTAATGGGCGTGGCTGCAGCTTTCTCCTCAAACTTATTTTTAGTTTAATTGATTTATATCATAAAAATCATCTGAAAAATGTATTACTTATTCCCTTTCTCAAAACACTGGCCCCGATTCAGTTCTTTTTCTACCTGCACCTCTTCTGCTCAGAACAGCTTCCCATTTACCAATTTCTTCTGTTTTGCTCCACAGCATGAGCTTTTGCCGTTCGTATTCATGTGCCCAATGTTGGCCCCAACAGAAACTGCACATTTCCAGAAATCACTTCGCCATTTCTTCTATCTCTGCTGTGGTCAGTAGCGTTGAGCTGCACATTTTATTGAAGAATTTGTCCTCTCTTTTTACAAAACAGGGTCTCTCTCTCTTTCTTCCTCTCCCCTCCCCTCCCTTTTAATAGTGTTTGTTTGAGCATGACCATAGCCTTTATACACTCACAGGGCTTCTTTTTAAAAATATATATATTTTATTGATTTTTTTACAGAGGAAGGGAGAGGGATAGAGAGTTAGAAACATCAATCAGCTGCCTCCTGCACACCCTCCACTGGGGATGTGCCCGCAACCAAGGTACATGCCCTTGACTGGAATTGAACCTGGGACCCTCAGTCCGCAGGCCGATGCTCTATCCACTGAGCCAAACCAGTTAGGTCTGGCCACAGGGCTTCTTAACCTCAGCATTATTGATGTGTCAATTCAAATCATTCTTTGTTTGTATGTGTTCTGTGCTTTTAGCAACATCCCTGGCCTCTTCTTACTAAATGTCAGTAGCATCGCCTCCCCCAAACGTGGCAATCAGAGATAGCTCCAGATACTGCTGAATATTCCCTGGGGTTGGGAGCAAAATCATCCCAGTTTGAGAACCACTGGACTGAAGGAATGCCCGTGGCACAAGGCAAGAGCCCGCAACTGGCTGGTTATGCCCTTGTTTAACCACTAGAGGTCTCCCTACACCCTGTTATGGTTCTAATCTGGACACTAGTACAGGGCTATGGAAATCACCAAATAGGTTCATGGTCGTGCCTTGGTGTGCGTTGACAGCAAAAGGTTTACAAACTAAAGCTTTTGGACAATCTCCAAATCTGCAGAAGCATTCCAATCAAATGATATTCCACTGTCAAGCGGGGGGGGGGGGGGGGGCGCATGACTCCCCCAGTGTGGGCTGTACACAGTGACTTCCTGCTAAAACGTCAGTATGGAAAGGGGAGTAACCACAGTGGAGAAACCTAAGGGGACCTCAGCCGGATGATTAAAGTCAGCAGCACTAATAAATCAAATAGCATGTGCCGATGATATGATGTGATGAAAATGGCACCTTACCTCGGTGATCCTCCTCCCCAAACCACATAAACCCAGTCTAATCATGAGAAAAGCATCAGACAAATTGCAATAGAGGGGCATCCTACAAACACCTGACCAGAACACCTCAAAACTGTCCAGGTCATTAAAAATAAGGGAAGTCTGCCAGGTAGCTCAGTTAATGTTTTCTCTATACGCTAAGGTTGTGGGTTTGATCCCCAGTCAGGGCACATACAAGAATCAACTAATCCAGTGGTCGGCAAACTGTGGCTCGTGAGACACATGCGGCTCTTTGGCCCCTTGAGTGTGGCCACGAAGTTTCAATCGCACTGTACGTACGTACATGCGCGCCCGCACATGGTATTTTGTGGCAGAGCCACACTCAAGGGGCCGCAGTTTGCCGACCAATGAACTAATCTATCTATATAAGAGGCTAAGTGTCCGTCCGTCTGACTGGTAGCTATGATGCGCACTAACCACCAAGGGGCAGTCACTCAACGCAGGAGCTACCATGACGTGCACTGGCCATTTAAAAATAAATGGCACCATGGACCTGGCGCCAACAAACCAACACTCAGCTTCCCCCAAGTGGGACACAGGCCTCACCACCACCCCAGAGTGACACCCCACCAAGTCACAGCCAATGCTGCCAAGACCCCATGGTGCAAAATGTGGCCCATAGCCCTGGCCAGTTTGGCTCAGTGGATAGAGCGTCGGCCTGCAGACCGAAAGGTCCCAGGTTCAATTCCGGTCAAGGGCATGTACCTTGGTTGCGGGCACATCCCTGGTAGGGAGTGTGCAGGAAGCAGCTTAATCTCCTTCTCCCTTCCTCTCTATATAAAAAAAAAAAAAATCAATAAAATATATATTTTTTAAAATGTGGCCCACAGCCCAGCCCAGCCCGGAAACAATCACTGTGGGCGCTGGGTAATGATGTCACGTAGCAACACCTGGCTTCCTCTCCCTAGCAACTAGCCTTCTTGGAGTTTCTTCAGCCCAGGAACCCAACTTGCTTTATAGCCAGGTGCAAACATTTTACAGTTTAACCAAATGTTTGTGAAGTGTTTTCCCGTGCCTCATCTCATTTGATCCTCACAGAAGTCCTGGAGTAGGTAGATAGGAGACTCGGTAGAATCCTATTTTCTTTTCATTAGCAAGAATCAAATAGCGATATTAAATATTTCTTCTAATTAATTTCCTTTCAATGTGCACAAATCTGTGCACCAGGACACTAGTGAATGCATAAATAAGTGGAACAACAAATCGATGTGGTTTTTCCCCCTCTCTCTCTAAAAAAAGGAAATGAATCAATCAACACTGTAAATGGTGAATTTGCTATGCTTCTGATTTCTGATCTAGATGAAATCATTTGGTGACTGTAATGAGAAATGCCGCCAGCACAAACCAGTGAAGCACCTCACCTATGCAGTAGTATCAGGTACGAAAGGCAGAGATTGAGACCAAAGAAAACTTAATGGAATAAAGGAGCCCAGCTACATTTAAGAAAAAAAAAAATTCTTAGAGATTTGTTCACAAGTAGGAAACTGTGGCATGATTATATAATGAGAACATCAACTGTTGTATCTCTTTGATGCCCCTTTGAAGGTGGCACTATATTTTTGTTCTATATTCAGATGAGGAAAACTGAGTCTCAAAGAGGTTATATATGTACCTAAGATCATAGAGCTAATAATTCACATTCTTACGTCTGATTTTTAAACCCTTGCTCTTCATTCCTATGGGATATTCCTCCTCCGTGTGACAGCCGAGGTTATTTACTGTTGCTGTAGAGCAGTGGTTCTCAACCTTCCCAATGCCGCGACCCTTTAATGCAGTTCCTCATGTTGTGGTGACCCCCAACCATAAAATTATTTTCGTTGCTACTTCATAACTGTAATTTTGCTACTGTTATGAATCATAATGTAAATATCTGATATGCAGGATGTATTTTCATTGTTACAAATTGAACATAATTAAAGCATAGTGATTAATCACAAAAACAATATGTAATTATACATGTGCTTTCCGATGGTCTTAGGCGACCCCTGTGAAAGGGTCGTTTGACCCCCAAAGGGGTCGCGACCCACAGGTTGAGAACCGCTGCTGTAGAGTATGCGGTTATATAATTTTAAAAGTTGCTGAACAAAAAACAGAAGTCCAGGTCCTCAGTGGGCTCAGGATACCAACGTCCTTACCAGAAAACAGTGGCTAATAATACCTGTCCCGCTTGCCTCACTGGATTATTTTAAGAGTCAAATGTAAGAATATGTGAGAAAATGTCTTGCTGCCTGTGAAGTGTGGCATTGTATCCTTAACACCGTTCTTTGCAGTTTTTTTGCAAATATGTCTAAGCTAATTGCCAAAGGTGTGGAGATGCTTGAGGGGAGCTTAGAAGGGAATTATGCCAGCTTCCCATCCTCTCTTTTAACATAAGACCCCAAGTCTGTGGTCTTCATTGCGACTGCAAATATGATCTGGGGAGCTTTTAAAGGCATCCGTGCCCAGATTCCACCCCAGACCAATTAAATCACAATAGGTAGGAGCAGGGACACAGGCATCGCTACTTTTATAAAGCTCTCCAGATGATTCTAATCTGCAACTAAGGCTGACAACGGCCGTCCTAATTGATCTGAGGTCAGCCCAGTTCCCTGGATACCCTTCCTGCATGGGCTGCTCCTCACTCCTAGAAATTACTGGAGCTGGAGTATTGCCATCAGGCAGTGAGGCTAAAAGAAAAGTCTGGTCATCCAAGCTGCTAGGACAGCTGACGGTATTGTCATTGACTAAAGAAAATGGGTCTGTTTCCGTTTTATTCAAAGAAGGAAGAGTCCAGCCACAGGAGAGAGAATGCCAAAGAGGCTGGCTGTGCAGTGATTCAGCACTCAGCCACAGTAGTAAGCCAGGATGGCAGACCCAAACCTCTGTTAACACAGCTCTGTAGGTCAGTTCATCAGTGTCGTCTGAAGCGCCTTTGTTGAGAGGCTGAGCCTTGGTGCCTGGCAGACCAAAGCAACAATCAGCTAATGAGTTGGTGAGTTCACACTGTTCAAAAATGGAGGCCATGGCCCTGGCTGGTGTGGCTCAGATGGTTGGGCATTGTCGTATACACAGAAAGGTTGCTGGTTTGATTCCGGTGTGGGCACATGCCCAGTTGCTGGCTCAATCTCCGGTAGGGGTGTGCAGGAGGCAGCCCTTCAATGTTTCTCTCTCGTTCCCTCTCCCTTCCTCTCTCTAAAAATCAGTAAACTATTATTTTTTTTATTATGTTCCTTCTTATATGTATCAAAACTCATACTGAGCAATGAGTTCTGGGTTGCAAAAGAGTAAACTATTATTTAAAAACAAAACAAAGGAGAAACCAAGATGGCGACATAGGTTAACGCCGGAGATTGCTGCCTCGAATAACCACTTCAGAGATATAACTAAAGGACAGAACAGACATCATCCAGAACCACAGGAAGGCTGGCTGAGTGGAAATTCTACAACTAGGAGGAAAGAGAATATCATACCCAGACTCAGAGGAGGCGCAGTGCTGAAGTGAAATACTCAGGGTGCGGAGTGCGCGAGGAGGGCTAGATTAGCACCGCCCTAGAGATCCAGCACAGAAGCTCTCCCACTGCAGACACAGCTGACTCTCATAGCCAGTTAGCCTGGAGGTCAAATCACCCCTGGTATTACCGACAACAATCAAGGCTTAACTACAAGACTGCGCACAAAGACCACTAGGGGGTGCACCAAGAAAAGATAAAAAAATGCAGAGACAAAGAAACAGGACGCAAATGTCAGAAATGGAAGATATAGAGCTCAAAACCACACTTTTAAGGTCTCTCAAGAACTATCTAGAAGCTGCCGATAAACTTAGTAAGGCCCTCTCGAAGACTGGTGAGACCGCCGATAAATGTAGTGAGATCCTCAAGAAATCTAATGAGACCCTCGATGTTGTGATAAAGAACCAACTAGAAATTAAGCATACACTGACTGAAATAAAGAATATTATACAGACACCCAACAGCAGACCAGAGGAGCGCAAGAATCAAGTCACAGATTCAAAACGCAAAGAAGCAAAAAACACCCAACTGGAAAAGCAAAATGAAAAAAGAATCCGAAAATACGAAGATAGTGTAAGGAGCCTCTGGGACAGCTTCAAGTGTACCAACATCAGAATTATAGGGGTGCCAGAAGATGAGAGAGAGCAAGATATTGAAAACCTATTTGAAGAAATAATGACAGAAAACTTCCCCCACCTGGTGAAAGAAATAGACTTACAGGTCCAGGAAGTGCAGAGAACCCCAAACAAAAGGAATCCAAAGAGGACCACACCAAGACACATCATAATTAAAATGCCAAGAGCAAAAGACAAAGAGAGAATCTTAAAAGCAGCAAGAGAAAGAAACCGAGTTACCTACAAGGGAATACCCATACGACTGTCAGCTGATTTCTCAACAGAAACCATGCAGGCCAGAAGAGAGTGGCAAGAAATATTCAAAGTGATGAAAACCAAGAACCTACAACCAAGATTACTTTATCCAGCAAAGCTATCATTCAGAACGGAAGGTCAGATAAAGAGCTTCACAGATAAGGAAAAGCTAAAGGAGTTCATCACCACCAAACCAGCATTATATGAAATGCTGAAAGGTATCCTTTAAGAAGAGGAAGAAGAAGAAAAAGGTAAAGATACAAATTATGAACAACAAATATGCATCTATCAACAAGTGAATCTAAGAATCAAGTGAATAAATAATCTGGTGATCATAATAGAATCAGGGACATAGAAAGGGAATGGACTGACTATTCTTGGGGGGGAAAGGGGTGTGGGAGATGCGGAAAGAGACTGGACAAAAATCGTGCACCTATGGAAGAGGACAGTGGGTAGGGAGTGAGGACGGAGGGTGGGGTGGTAACTGGGAGGAGGGGAGTTATGGGGGGAAAAAAGAGGAACAAATGTAATAATCTGAACAATAAAGATTTAATAAAAAACAAAACAAAACAAAACAACAACAAAAACACGAACCTGAGGCCATAGAAGAAATAGCTGTTGAGCAAGAATAACATTAGGTGTGCTGCAGAATTATTACAACTCAGAGCTATAAATTCTCTTATTTTAGAAATAAGGCACAGGTTTCGATCTGTCTTACTTCTCAGGGTCTTCGGTGGAAGAATTCGGGTTACAGCACTGGGAGGAGAGAGTACCAGCATGAAGTCATCTGGGGAAACTGAGGGTGTCTGTCCGCTAGGCTCTGGGCATCACTTTGACAAACACAGGACCTCATTTTGTCATAATGCTCAGAGGTGGGGCGTTTCCTGGGGATGGACCCACATTAACCAAGCTCCCAAGAGTCCAATACTGGATTATGCAATGACCAGACCTTGGACGGCACATGTTCTACCTGTGAGAAAGGTAACAACGTGGGAAGCCACATTTGAATCATACATTATCCTTGAACATCAAGGACATAATTAAGAAATGAGTTGGGTGATCTTAAAAGATGGTATCATCGAACTACAGTAGGCTCATTCAGCCTCCCCGTAGGCGTGAGCAGTTAAGCAGAATGAAACACCCCAGACTCTGGGGCACCTTCTGTCTGGACCATGTGGGAGTGTCACTGACAAATTCTTGCTCTTCGGGGGTCACTTTTTCAAACCAGGGGTCTCCAAGCTTTTCTGATTGTATGTGACTAACAGCAAAAAATGCATAAATCCGTTTTTCAAATCATTTGTGGATATTTCTTGGTACCATTTTCTTGTCAGATCTGACAAGAAGGTTACTGCTTTTACTGAGTAATGTGGCAGACAAATTATATTCAAGGGAAGAGAAATTACCGATTGACCTTACTATCAACCATATAAGAGTGGCTATTTTTTTAGATATGTTTTTATTGATTTCAGAGAGGAAGGATTTCAGAGAGAGAGAGAGAGAGAGAGAGAGAGAGAGAGAGAGAGAGAGAAACATCAATGATGAGAGAGAATCATTGATTGGCTGCCTCCTGCACGCCCCCTACTGGGGATTCAGCCCCAAACTGGGCATGTGCCGTAACTTGGAATTAATGGGTCAACACTCACCTACTGAGCCACACCAGCCTGGCAAGTATGGCTATTTCTTTACATCTCCAACACAATGTCACTGAGTCTTTTACTACTTGCCAATCTAAGATTAAAATAGCACCTCATTATAATTTTAATTTACACTTTTTTCTTGTAAGTATGGTTAAACATTTTTTCATATCTTTTACAAGTTATTTCTATTTCCTCTACAATGAATTGTTACTTCATATCCTTTGCCTTTACAAAAATTAGCCCTTAGTCTGTCATGTGTGCTCCAAATATTTTCTTTTCACCATTTCAGACATATTTTTAATTCTAGCTCTACTATTTACTAGCTGTGTGACCTTGAGAATATTAGTTAACCTCTCTGTGCCTACGTTTACTTGTCTGTAACAGGGATAATAATATAGTTCTCAATCCTATATTTGATAGGTGTTTTAGATTCTAGAATATTTTAGTACAAATGCTGTTGTATGTTACATAAAAACCTAGGAAGTATGAGCTGTTTCAAACATTAATATTCCTATAAGAAACATATGAATGTACTAGGTGGGATTAATAATACCTACGAATGACCTCATATCAGTTTAAGTTTGCCATCAAATGAGTTGCATCAAACGTTTTTGTGGGGGGGTTTTTGGAAAGTGGAGTATAGGAAAAGCTATGGTTTATTGCATCAGGTTGTTGAAGAGAGACATCCTAGTGGTATTATAGCTGATTGTTTAAATATTGAGACTAGCTCACGTGGGAAGGATTGGAAAGGAAAAGATACTCAATGAGAGTAATTTTAGTAGCTTGTGCAAATAAAGAAACATCACAGTATTCTTACAAATATATTCTACCCTACTGATCGTAATGATTGAATACCACTGCCTGTAATTGTTCCATATGAGCTCTGTCAAGCTTGTTTTTGATGTTCAGAGCTTTTTAGATTTTGGACCAGTGGTGGTATCCTCTCATAGATTGTTGTGAATATTGGATTAGATTACGCCATACATGGAAAGCATCTATAGCAGCTCTTAGAACAGAAAGCACCAAGTAAATATTCTTGTTGTTCTTGTTTTTAAGATGAGACTGCTAAGCCCTTACAATTCTTGTTTCTGGGCCTTTAGCTTGGCTTTGTGGGGTGGCTTGGTGTTGAACGAGTTTCCTTGTAAAGGCGATGGAGATATTTAAAGAGGAGAGATGCATTTTTATTCTTTGATGGACACTGTAGAAGAAAGAACACATACATGGCCTTTGAAGCCAGAAAAATCAGGGTTCACCTTCCATCGGATCAGCTTCTTTTAAAAATAGGGGGAAATACCTATCTTGCATGTTGCTTTGAGGATCACCTATAACTAGATAGGATGGAGACTGCTCTGTATACAGTATATGCTCAATAAATGATAGCAGCTGTTTTGTTAGGGGAATTTCTGGAGGGCTGAGGTCCAACCTTTACCCGCATACAGTCTAAAAAGCATACAATCAGCCACTTTCATGACTGAAAATGAGGGCCTTGGACAAAGATCAGAGAAAGGATTTATTGTACATAAAGAAACAAAGCACCGTGACCATGATCCGTCTGCAAGAAGGTGGCACCGGGCCCTCCTTTGTGACATAATGTCATGGGACTTTACTTCTGGGCGGAGGAGGGAGGAGGGGTCCAGTGAGGTCTGCCAGGAGCAACCCCCCTTCCCCACAGAGGCCAGGGGACAGCACCCCGGGGTAGTAAAGTAACCCAGCAGCCTTTAGCCTCCAGGACATTTCCATTGTACTGTGATTTTAAGATATAGGTTGCTCCTTTTATTATAGAATATCCCCCCAGCTTTAGATTGAACTTCTCAGACTTCAAAGTCAGGCTGCTATCTCTTGATCCGTATACCCCGAGGCTAGACCCTATCCATTTCTGCTTAAATCCCTACTGAATTCAACGGAGATATAAACCATGAGGGAGTGCCTCCCATGTGCCAGGTGCTGAAAATACAAAGACGATCTGATAAGTTTCCATCCCAGGAGGGACTGGCAAAGAGGAAGGATAGCTGATAACTCTCTTAATAGGGAGTGCCGAGTGTTGAGTGATGTGACAGAGCTATGATATAGAGGGTACTGAGAAGAGAAAAATTAAATTTTCTAGGGAGGTTAGGGGAAACGCCTCCACAGAAGTGCCATTTGATCTGATCTTTGGACTGAGTCATCAAGCAGAAGGCTTTGAGATGGAACCAGGAGAGGAAAAAGCAGAGACAGAGGGAAGTGGGGGAAGGAGAGAATAGCACTCCGAGTGAAAGAAGCTGCAGGCACGAGGGTGCGAGGCAGGAGGCATATTCATCCACTCGTTCCGTTATTTATTCAATAAGCAGGCACTGGCTGAGTGCCGGACACGATTCTTGGCACTGGGGATACAACAGGGAGCAAAGTCCCTGATACTCTCATGGAGTTTACACTTCAGAGCAGGATGGGCCTGAAAACAAATAAATAAACGAGGTAACTTCCGAGAGCAATATGTGTTACGAAGAAAATAAGTTGGGAGAGGGTATGATGATAGGGAGTACCTTGGCGAGGCCAGCAGCATGTACGTTTGGGTAGTCAGGGAATGCTCTCTGGAGGAGGTGTTTGACCTGAAAACCAAGTGGCACAGAGGCAGCCTTCTGAAGGCAAAGTGTCCCGAGTAGGGGGAACAGCAAATGCAAAAACAAACAAACAAACAAAAAAAAAACACCCAAAAATACAGCAACGGGCTAGGCCTGGTGTGTTTGAGGGACAGAAGGGCAGGCAGCTTGACTGGGAACAGCCTGCGCAAAGGAGTGATGGGGGCAGACCACAGAGGGCAGGCCTGGTTGGAAGGCCTCCTGGGGCATCCTAAGGAGGTTGTTTTGAAGAAGTACCATCTGGCTGCGGGGTAGAGGAAGGGTTGGAGGCAGGGAGGTCAGTTCGGTGTTGCTTACTCTGGGCAAGAGATGTTGGTGGCTCCGACCAGGTGGTAGCAACAGAGACAGACAAATATATATATTGTGAAGAAGAGCTCACAGGACCTGCTGAGGATTGGAGTGGGGGTGAGGGAAAGGAAGCTGTAATCATGTCGAATGCTACGGAAGGTTGAATAAGATGAGCAGGTGAAAGTGACCTGGCTCATTGTAGTAGTGATGTCGATGTGGCAACAGTGGGAACATGAGGTTGGAGGAAGAGGATGGTGGAAAAGAATGGCTATAAAGACGTTGGGAATGAATGAATCTGGCCTCACACAGAGGACACAAGGGTACTGAGCCACTGACAAAGCCAGGCTGATAACCTGTGAGGCCAGGTACCTCTCAGAATGTTACTGCCAAGGGTTTTAAAAAAGAGGCCTTCAGCTAAATATGAACAGTCTGTCTCTCCCTCCCCACCTCCCTCCCTCACCCCCTTTCTCTTTCTCCTTTCTCCCTCTCTTTCCTTCCCTGCCTCTCTTAGGAAGAGATAGAGAAATAAACATCAATTAGTTGCCTCCCACATGCATCCCGACTGGGGACCAGCAGCCTGGGTATGTGGAATTGAACATCTCCACCTTTTGCTGTATGGAACAACACTCCAACCAATTGAGCCACACCAGCCAGGGCTCTTCATCGCTTTTTTGCCTTGGAGGGTAAATATCTGCCTGTTTTCACACACTCTCCGTTAGCCTCAGCCTCTCCTCTCAGTAGATTATTCAGATGTGTACTATCATCCAAGTCAAGCAGGAAATTCTGCACTTGAGTAAATGTGTGTTGAGGGGCAATTAGAGGTGCTTGCTTTCAGAGAGGAAGAGAAAACACTTTTGCTACTTTGTTTCACCCAAGACTTTGTTTTACTCTCACTTAACAACTCGGGATGTTTGACTCCTTTTTGACTGGGAGGGGACATTATCAGGCTTCTGAAATATTTTGTGTTGACTGGCTGGCTAGTTCAATTGTCTCCTGATCCTACAGTCCCCTGCATACCCACAGCAGGCCTGTAGGGGTCCTCAGACCTCTCTCTGAACCATTACACCAGGCTTGTCCTCTTTAGCTAACATTATCTTTTATTTAAACAGAAACAGTAGCCACCAATCTTGTTACATAACATACCAATATCCTAGGGTGTTACACTAATGTAATATCTACTGTTAGGGAGTGGTAATCTGTCAACACAAATATTCACTAGGAGAATATTTTGGAAACATTGTATTAGGTTTGACTTTCTGGCCCTACTTAGAATTTTGGAGCCGGAAGGAACTTTAGAGATCATCCTATTTCATTCTGCCTTTTATATGGTGAAAACCAAGGCCCAGAGAGACAAAGACATCTGCCCAAGAGGTGGCCCAAAAGACTAGGTAGAAATTAAGCTTTTGATAATCCAAAGAATCCATCCATCACACATTCTTAGATTAAGGGTTTAAGTGTTAAACCTTTCTTTTTCATGATTCTTATCTCAAAAGCCTTTTTTTTCTGTTTAAGACTTTGAAATTATGTCAATTGTGAATAGTGACATGGTGCTCCTGCTTTTACTGAAACTGCATATTTGAGACTGATAAATATGTACAATACTGATGTATTTAAGGTAGCTTTGTTGTTTTTACTAACACTAGGGCTGCATTCACACCCAACCATGCAACTCATATTAACTGAATACAATTTGAATGCAATGTACATATATTAACTGAATCAAATATATTTTAAACACAGGTGGGTGAAGTTTGAACCACCAGGGGAGCCACCCCTGTACCATTCTCATTTCTGGTCTCTGAGGAATTGCAGGAACCTCAGTGGCCTAGTGAAAAGGCTGGGCCGCTCTCTTCCCCTGACCCCTGCCAGCATTCTTTTTCAAACAGACCTGTTTTCCTGCTGGGAGGCTGCCCCACTCCACCCCCCTGGTGCCTCCCCGAATTTCCTGACTGCCCTGGGCTTATTTTTTAACCTTCTGTTCCTTGAAAAGCACCACCCCACTGACCCAGAATGTGGGCTCCTCCCCTCTGGTCACTGACCCACCTACTCTCCCGGGATTACCATCCCCGCCTCCCTCTAAAAGTCTTGGAAAATCAGCAGCAGTAGGCGGCTGAGCGCCAATTTCCCTAAAGGCTCCTTCCTACTTTGAGCTCACCGAAATGGCTAGCAGAGAAGAGGGAGAACGGCTTGCTTCTGAGTAGGGCCTGGTTGGGCAGGGCTGGCACTATCTTATTCAGCAGCCCCAGGATCTGAGGGCCTCCTCAGTTACCTTCGGCTCTGGGTTAGGCATGGCTAAGGTGTAAGGAGAAAGTTACCATCTTCGGACCCCTAAGCAGAAGCACTGTAACACCTCCCTACTCCCTACCCCAGGTTCTGGAAATCCCAGTTTTGACCTGGGGACAAATCCCAAACCCAAATAAAAGATCTCCTCCCAGGCGCTGAGAGCCCTCCCATTCTCATCACCCTCTCTCCCCGTTCCCCCGGCCAGTCGCCCTGGTTAGCCGGGTACAGCGGCCTGAGCCTCGCCGGGCCAGACCCGTCAATCGCAACACTCCCCGCACCCAAGCCCCGCCAGGGCAGAGGGGTGGGGGGTGGGAGGTAGGGGAAGCGGGGGGCGGAGTTCCGTCCTTTCCTGATTGGCTCGGGGTGGGTGGCTGCGGCCGTGCCGAGCCAACCCGCGGCGTGTTGCTATGTGCTGAGCTGAGGGGATAGGCGCGGGGGCGCGTCCGTCATAGGGCAGCCCCCAGCCCCGACCCGGAGGGATGCAGAGTGGCGGCGGCGGCAGTGGCGGAGACTGTGGCTTTAAGAGAGCGCCCGGAGCCCGGGATCCGGCCGGGCGGTCCTTTGCTGCGGCGCATCCCCGTGGAGCCAAGCCTGGCGCGGGCCGGACGGTGCAGCTTGCAGCCGGGTAAGCAAATCGGGAGCGCGGCGCAGGCCGAGCGCGCGTGGGCACGGGGCGCGCTGACAGCGTGAGCGCCGGGCACCCAGCACTGGGCACCGGTCCCGCGGCCCCTCCGGCCCCATCTCGCGGGGCGCGGCGCTCTCTGCCCAGCACGGCCGAGTCAGAATCGGGCGTGGGGTCTCCGTGGGGGCCACGGGCGCAGGGGGCGGGGAGCTGGCTGCCGGGGCCACGTGACCGGTTTGTTTACAAACACTGGCGGGCCCGCGGTGGCCCGAGAAGGGAGCCGAGGTGGCGCGGGGTCCTCGGGTCCGGGTCCGGGACGTGTTCGGCGAACTGGGCATGTCTGGGGTGGCGATTGGGCCGAGGGAACCTGCAGACCCGATCGCTGCTTCCTTCTTAGCATAGTTCCGTGGGTTCGGACTCCGTGGGGGCCAGGGCGGGGGCTTTGGACATGTCTGTCCCGGGTGAAGCTGACTGCCTGCTGGAGACTCTGGGTCCTGGAGCGCCGTCCCCGGGGCCCCCGCCTTTGGGAGACTGGCCGCCTTCAAAACTCCCGGGAGGGAGCGCTCAGCCGGCCCGAGCCGAGGTGACCGCAGCCGAGTTCCTGCCTGGTCGCTTCCCGGCGCCTCCCCAGTGCCCTTGCCAAGGGGGTGGGCGCGAGATCGCTCCTGCCCGACAGAATGTAGGGGCCTCTGCAGCGATTACCTCCCAGGACCTCCCTGCTTCAGGTTCACCCGCTGACCTCTTGTGGGTGTCTGTACCCAAGTGGTGGCTTTTCTCCTGTTGGGGGCTGGGGGAACCACCTGTTCTTTTGGACCCAGCCCAGGAGACTGCCACCTCCGACTGCACTCTCAGTTTACAATTGTTTCGAAAGGCAAGTGAGTGAGTGTCCTCTGTTTTTCTCGGCTCTGCACGGGCTGCTGTGAATGGCACGTGAAACTGCTCAGGGCTCTGCTGGAGGGGGAGGGCGCTGCTTTCCGGCCTGCTGTTGTATTTGCTCTTCTGGAGTCTTAAGGCTCTTTTAAGTGAGCCCTTGCTTGGTCAGTCTGAAGGCTAACAAGACAGCTAGCTACTCGTCCTTTTTCCTTACCTTGCCTCCCTTTTTCTTCTCTTCAGATCCAGCAGGATATGCACGATGGGGCTCCCTGTCCTAGAGCAGTGGGCAGAAAGAGGAACTGCTACCCTGTACCCCACTTGCTCACAGGACATTAGTGGTTCAAGGAACCTGGGGTGGGGGTGGGGGTTGAGAAGTTAAGCGACTTGCCCAAGATAAACATGCCACTGGCTTGGGTGGGACTTGATCTCACATGCTTGATGCTAAGTGCTCTTGATTTTGAGAACTTGACCTTGTGATCAGTAGGATTGGATTCAGCCTTCCCTGGCTTTCCTTTGACTTCATCACCAACACAGGACTTGCAGATGTGGGCTGAACCTGAATGAGACTTCTGTCCATCGCAGCGGTTCTCAACCTTCCTAATGCCGGCACCCTTTAATACAGTTCCTCATGTTGTGGTGACCCCCAACCATAAAATTATTTTCGTTGCTACTTCATAACTGTAATTTTGCTACTGTTATGAATCGTCATGTAAATATCTGATATGTAGGATGTATTTTCATTGTTACAAATTGAACATAATTGAAGCATAGTGATTAATCACAAAAACAATATGTAATTATATACGTGCTTTCCGATGGTCTTAGGCGACCCCTGTGAAAGGGTCGTTCCACCCTCAAAGGGGTCGCGACCCACAGGTTGAGAACCGCTGGTCCATCGCTTCCCTCATTGCCTTAGCCCTTCATACTAAAGCTGAGTCTTGCCCTGGTGAGGAATATGTTAATTCTTCTGGACGGTGATATGAGTGGCTACAAAGTTTTGTTCTTATCAAGGAACAGGCCCAGCCTGAGGAGAGTTGCGCCAACTTCCCTTTGACATTGTCCCTTGTCCCCAGGTCCATGATAAGGGTGTCCGATCTGAGTAGAAAGGGGCCTGGGCTCATCCTCCTCACCGGTTCGGTTTTGCCTTGTCAGTTTAAGATTTGATAACGGCATTTCTGGGATGTGCCTTGGTATCTTGTCCTTGACCTGAAGTCATGCTTGGAGTTAGCGGTGGAAAATAGAAAATTAAACGCCATGTACAAGAAGACCCTTTTCCTTCTAGGAGAGCGGTTTTCAAACTTTGAGTGGGGTCCACATTTTACATGACTACATCCCAGAGCTGTGATAAGTTCCAGGAAACAGTTGCCCTTACTACCTGCAGTGTGCTCTACTTACAATTTTTGTCTCCTTTTTAAAAAACACACACACACAAAACTGCGGGTCATGACCCATTAATTTGATTTCTTGACCAAATAGCTCAAGGCCCACAGTTTAAGAAACATTGCTCTATGGCAGAGGTCCTTAAACTTGATGTGCATAAAGATGACCTTGGTCATGTTTAAAAATGCAGTTGTCAGTCCACTCTGGTGATGTTTCTTTTCAGCGGGGCACATTTTTAATAAGTGGGCCATGCGATTGTGATGCAGGTGGTTGATAAGAAACTCTGACCTAGTGGGGATTGCGGGCAGTGAACAATGAAAGGCATTAACTTGGGTATGAAGTGTGCAACGCCTGAGTCAGAAATGTGACCCAGACTATGCAAACCTTAGTCTCTCATCTGCCTGTCTCAGAAGCCTATAGTGTTGTTTGCTTTCAGCCGCCATGAAACTTGGCCATAAGAGAAGAGAGAGACGCCCCTCACCTTCCCATCTCACCCCACCCCACCCCATTTGAGGGCTGCTGGATGTCTTTAGATGCCTGGCGTTGGGGTCATGAGTAGTGCGGAGGACTTAGCTCTGCTATTCACAGATTGTGTTAAAATCATCACTGTTGTAATGGTTTTGAGTCAGCAACACAGTCATTGTGCCTTGGATGTTAAGAAATGGCCGGGAGAAGAGGTTGATTTTGTTTAATATCTGGGTATTCCAGGCTCTGTGGTCTGGGGGAAGGGCAGGCTGATGGTTTTGTTTTTGTTTGGAGAGGCGGGGGGTCGTGTCCCGGGCTTGTCTGTCAACAGTTGTTAATAAGAGACACAGTTCCCCACCTCCTTGCCTTCCTTGGTCCTGGCTCTTTCCTGTGGTGACAGCTCGGGCTCCTGTCTGCATGTGGATTTGTTAGTCATTCAGTTTCTGATGCTGTTACCTCTCTCTCTACCTTGGAGCACAAACATACACAGATCCGATGCATTCACATGTTGGATGTTTCCCTCTTAGTTACTGTATCCAAACATGCTGGTAAAAGAAATTTCCTTGAATTAAAGCTGCCATCTAGCTTCAAAAAGAACTCTAAGTTATCCAAATTTAAATTCAACTGTGGTCCTTCTTACCAAAGGTATGCCATATATGGGATTGCTAACGGTAGGATTGTTGACATGAATAATGCTCAGTTTTGGTCAAGCAGGCCACACTGAGAATGTTTTGAGCCAATGGAAAACAGAAAGCAACACAAGGATGGCAATGGATAGGATATCCTAGGCGAGGAAAAGCAGAGGGGAGAGATGTTCAGATGCCATTCAAATGGAGGATCATGATCAGTTTCCTTTCTATATTATCTTGGCACTTCCCTAGGGTCTGTGGACCAAAGCACTGGATGCTCTGGAAATTGCATTCTTAGCCAAGTGAGTATTAAGCTCTGGAAAAAGAAGAATATTTTTGAACTTGCACCTTCAGTGATGGAAAGCCAGGGCCTGCAGGCTAAAGGTGTTTTGTTAGAGTTGATAGAGTGATATTATCCTTAACAAAATAAGGTGATGGTACTTGACTTTCATCCTAAAGAACCAAACCTACCTGAATTCCACTGGGAGTGGTGAATGTAACCTTGGGAGGTTGGGGGCGGGGGAGGGGAGGTAAAAGTAAATTGGATTATGCCCCTCCCCTGTTTACAATTTTTCAATCCTAATCCAACTACTTTCTCTGAGGCCCTCCTCTCTCCCCTAACCTCTCCCACCTTATCTCCTACCAGCCCTCACCTGGTCGCCTATGCTTCACTCTGGTCCAGCTGCAGGTGGTTTGTTTTTGTCATCGGGCCTTTCCTACTGGCAGTCCCTCTTTCCAGAGTGCCTTCCATCCAAATTTCTGCATGATTGGCTTCTCTCCCCTGGGTCTCCGAGAGCCCTTCCCTGACCAGTTATCTAGAACAGCTCCTCTCCTCCCTGTCCTTTGGCCTTTCTTAAACCCCTGGTATGGAGTAGCACTGGCTAAAATAATCTATGTTGTTGGAGTGAATGAATGAATGACGAAAGAGCCAAGGTTGAGTCTCCAAGAGTAGGAAATAGTACTTTATTTTCAAGAGAAGAAGATATGAAACAACACAAACATTTCTACCAGTAATCACATTTCATTAATACTAAGAGACATTGTAAGTAGGGTTAAGAAGCCTGGGCTTTGGAACCAGAAAAATCTGAATAATTCTCACTGTGATCTTGGGCAGTTTGCTAAAATTCTCTAAATCTCTGTCCCTTATTTGTAAAATGGGACTAATAATAGTTACTATCACACAGGGTTGAGGGGAGTTAATGAGAGAATGCATGGAAACCAGATGCAGAGCCAGCCACCTGAGCACTTGATGTTTTGTTTTTTGTTTTTGTTGTGGTTTTTTTACAATAGGCACACTGGTTTTTTTCCTAATGGGGGTCTGCTTCCCTGCTGTTGGTCTTTTGTGAACCCTTCTTCCGTTGGGGGTTTGTTTCTTTTTCTTCTTTTTCTTTTTTTAAATATATTTTATTGATTTTTTACAGAGAGGAAGGGAGAGAGATAGAGAGTTAGAAACATTGATGAGAGAGAAACATCGATCAGCTGCCTCCTGCACATCTCCTACTGGGGATATGCCCGCAACCCAGGTACATGCCCTTGACCGGAATCGAACCTGGGACCTTTTCAGTGTTAATAGCTAGATTCTCCCTCTCTGACTGGCAGGAATTCCCAAAACATTGATTTGAGAATGGGCAGTAAGAGGTAAAAACTACTAAATTATCAACATAAGAACGAGTCAACCTAAGAGTTTATGTGAGCCAATCTAAGGAAGATTGCATGAAGGTGGGAGAAAGCAAGGCCCGGTTTGGATTACAGGGCAGTTAACAAGATTATGTGCCCTCTTGAGGGTGGTTTTTCAAAGGTATGTTGACCTAGATGCTCAAGAACAATGGGGCTAGGAGGGTTTGCTTAAGGCAAACATACGCCTTTTACTAAAGAAGTTACCTGTCTGAGGTGTGACTACCCACCATGACCTGTGAGGAATTTAAGATGAGATCACCCTGTGAGGTTACTTTTCGGAGAACCCCTTTTTCATCCAC
Organism: Myotis daubentonii; assembly: GCF_963259705.1. NCBI lineage: Eukaryota > Metazoa > Chordata > Mammalia > Chiroptera > Vespertilionidae > Myotis > Myotis daubentonii. The sequence goes on along the minus strand of NC_081855.1, from coordinate 36,712,473 downwards.
AAAAATCTTTAATCAGTGTAAGTAAATGGAGACAAAGTGTCACTTGGATCTTTCAGAACTGGAATGGAATTTAGAAATGCATAACTGTAAATACATTCCCATATGGAAGTATAGAAGTTTTTGGAAGGAAATGTTGTCTACTTGTTCTTCTTTTATCCTTGGATTAAGGTGGGGCAACTGACAGCTGTTTACTGGGGCCATTGCCCCCCCCCCCCTTGTTTTCGCTGCGATGAGGTGTCCTGCTCTTTGCTTTGTGGAGGGACACTGTCTGAAGTAGCTGTGTATACCAGGATGCTACATTTCTTATAAGGGTTTATATTGTTGATAACTTAAGCTGCAACTTTAAAAAGTTAATTGGAGAAATTTCTTTCAGAATCAAGTTCTCCGAAAAGCTTTGTCTCTTCCGAGGAACTGTTATGATTTTTTCTTTGGACAATTGGAAATTTATAGCTGATCATGTTTCTCTTTTTGCTTTGGCTGCCAGGAAGCACAAAGCCAAATTTGTGGCTTGAGTTTAGTAACTAGGGGGCCCTGCATCCTAACTTTTTCTGGTGTGAAACTTGTAATTTTTATTTTCTCTAACCTCTAGTTAATGACTTAATAACTTTTTATTAATGAGGTATATACTGGATTGGACATTAACATCTATTTTATGTACTACCTTGTAGAGATTTAAACGCTGAGGCTCCAACAGGGGAAAAGGGCTTACTTAAGACACAGAGCTAATTAGGGCAAAGCACAGACTGGAAACCATACCTTTTGTTTATTAGGCCCAGGGCTCTTCCTACTCCTGTACGTTCTGGAAAAACACCAGCTCCTGACTAAAACCCTAATAGCCCAGGATGTCTCAACACTAGGCAGAGCCTGCCTCCTCTCTGTAGGGCCAAGGAGCATTCTGCCATTGAGGTGGTACCGTGCCACCCACATTCCTATTTCCTGGTTGAGTCAGCAACGTTGTGTGCTCTCCCGTCTCCTGAGCTACATGGCTGACAGCCCTCCCCTGAGGTCTTGAGAATGTGGTGTGTCCAGATCTGAAACTAGATTGCCAGCTCAGAGTGAAGACACCCTCTGGTGTCTGGAGCTCTATTTGTTCATCTCCAGGAAGGAAAGCTTGATGTTCAGGTGGCCAGTGGGTGCCCCGAGGCTCAGACAGGGTCTTCTGGGTGCCAGCAGTGGCTGAGTTTGGTTGGACTGAAGAAAGTGCTTTAATTTGATCTGATACGAAATTTAGTTATAGGAAATACTGATTTTGTTTTGTTTTCCCATGGTGTTCTGGTTGGGAGTACCTGGGGCAAGAGGGCGCAGACTTGGAACACATCCTGCCTGATTTCTATTTTGAGTGAGAGAAGAGAACCTCTGGCCTGGGGCTGAAACTCAACCTTGGGTTTTGTTTTATTTTCCTGGGTGATAATCATTGAACAGATATAAGACCTTGGGAAGATAAGGATGAGTTAAACATGGCCTCTGCCCCTAAGAGCAATTAAGGCATATGTATTAGTAACTAGAGTACAAAACAAGGTAGACTTTTAAAGTCATCACAGAGATACAGAGAAAAGGGTAGGCATATTGAAGACGAGGTGGTGAAGAATAAAGAGGACTTAAACATGTAGAAACACTCCAGGGGAAACTGTGGGTGCAAAGCCACAGAGGTGTGATCATAAGAGGCAGCGTATGGGCAACGTTCAGTAGGCACAGGAGATGTGGAAAGGAGACTGCTGGGATATTGCCACAGTTTAGAATAACTCCATGGAAGTGAACTGTGATTTCCATTCACAGTAGCACTCGTGAGCTTGCAGCCTGTGCACAATGGCGAGTTGACATAGATAATAGGCTTCCTCAAAAGTGAGACTATCCTTAGGGCTCCTCCGTCCTGGCTGCCATTAAGAATTCCCAGCCCAGCCCTGACCGGTTTGGCTCAGTGGATACAGCGTCAGCCTGCGGACTGAGGGGTCCCAGGTTTGATTCTAGTCAAGGGCATGTACCTTGGTTGCAGGCACATCCCCAGTAGGGAGTGTGCAGGAGGCAGCTGATCGACGTTTCTCTCTCATTGATGTTTCTAACTCTATCCTTCTCCCTTCCTCTCTGTAAAAAAAATCAATAAAATATATATTAAAAAAAGAAAAAGAAATAGTTCCCAGGTTTCTCCAATGCAGCCATCCCACACATGTCTGAGGTCTGGAAATCACTAAGGCAGTTGCTCTTCCTGGCAGAAACCAGCCACCTAATTAATATCTTTGACCTTTGGCCTCCTCTCCCACTTCCCTTTCTTTTCTTTTGTTTGTATGACTCCTGTGTATGTCATCCATTCTTTCACCACTTCGGTCCCTGTCTGTTGAAAGGATTCCTCCCTAAATTGACCCACTACCAAATGGACCATAAGGTAGAAATGAATTCTCTTTCAGTATTTGCTGCTTTAATGGTATAAACGGGTACCATGTAAATGTAAATAGGGCTTTTGGTAAGTTTTGCTTATGTGGTTTTGAACTTGTTCCCTTCAGGATTTGAGGAAAGAAGTGTCCCACACATGACTGCAGCCTCAGCCAAACAGCCCATTAGCAGGAAGATACTGAAAACTAGCTTTTCTTGTGCCTAATCTCTTGATTCACCTTCTGGTTCAGGTTATTCCCTACCCTCGTATGTTTTCTCAGGTTTCTGTAATTAAAAGTTGTAGCATTGAGCCAACCCTGAGAGTCTGAAAATGTTTTAAAGAGAACTTAACATCTTTGTCTTGCATTATAATTACTTGATTTCGACTCTCCCTCTGGGAGATATTCTGCTTAGTGCTCTAGAGGGCTCAAGAACCTAGGAGGGAAAAAAAAAAAAAAAGAACCTAGGAGGCACAAATCCACACCTGGCTCTGGCTTGTCTTAAGTTGAAGAATCCATGAGGGGTGGGAGGGTGAGGGCCCAGGACTCAAATGTTGGTTCTGGTACTTTCAAACAGGTAATCTTAATAATGCCCGCCTCCCTGGGTTGTGGTGAGGATTAACTGAGAAAATGCATACCAAGTGCCCCCTCCGGGGCCCACAATAGGAAATTAATAAATTGTAGAGTCCTGGAGGCTGACTGACTTGTTGCTGCAGAGCCTCAGGTGACTCCTCCCTCCCTCCTCCCCACACCCCCACCTTTTCCACCGGGGCTTCTTTGAGCTCTTACTGCCAGCCAGACTTTGGGCTGGGTATGAGGGATGATTAACCAGTCCTGGCCTCTGGCCAGCAATGGCTCACAATCTAGTAGGAAGACTGACCCATCAACAACCAGCTTTGTGAAGGTTTCTCAAATTATATGAAAGGCTGTGCTGGCACAGTGCTCGTCCCCCTTGATGTGCCAGGCATGAAAGAGAAAAGAGGCTGTAATTCTTACTAAAACCTATCTGCCATCCCCATAACAGGAGAAATCCAGAAATTTGTTCTACATGAGTCCCTCTCTTCCTCCTGACTCCGTTTCCTTTCCTTCAAGAAATGGCAACACTAGGTGACAGTTTAATAATCCTTAGAACAAAATATGTCCCTCTTTGTCCTGGTGAAGGCTGGGACTTTAGACATACTGGCATTCTTGTGAAAGTGCCTCTGCCCTTTCTTTCTCTTGAGTTTTAAGTTTAATTTCCAAATTCCAATTGTGGAAAGGCAGGGAAGGGAGCCCAGCCACAGATGTCAGAGTCTAGAGTTTTGGATTTATTTGAATTGGGAGATGAAAGTCGGGGAGCCAAAGGCATGCTGACAGCTGAACAATGAAATTGTATTGGCAGATCGGGGATGGATGGTTTGTAACTAATTGGGGCCCCAGCTGTGCCCTGGGGGAGCAGCAGTTAAAGAGGCATGGGGTCACACAGTACCCATAGTCCAAAGGACATTTGTTTATTTAGTAAATAATAGTTGATATTTGAGTGTGTGAGACACAGATGGCAATCAAATAATGTCTTTAATAAAAAATACTACAACTGTGAAAAGTGCTATGGATGTGGAATAGGGGACCTGACTTCATGGGGCTTGGAGGATGCTCTGCAGAGGGCTCCCCGGGCAAGGAACTTCTGAAGATGGCCACATCTCTTGCCCTATTTTCAAAGATGTTTTCTGGATAGATCTTCTACATGGTTGTCTTAGATCAGGGGTTGGAAACCTTTTGCCTGCCAAGGGCCGTTTGGATATTTATAACATCATTCTCAGGTCACAGAATTATCAACTTAAAAATTAGCCTGCTGTATTTGGTCAAACATTTAATTAACTCATCCCTAATGCCCTGGCAGGGCCAGACCAAATGATTTTATAGGCCTTATATGGCCCTCAGGCTGGACATTCCCCACCCCTGTTTTTTTAAATTATTATTTTTTAATATATATTTTTTTATTGATTTCAGAGAGGAATGGAGAGGGAGAGAGTGATAGAAACATCAATGATGAGAGAGAATCATCAATCGGCTGCCTCCTGTTTCTGCACACCCTGCACTGGGGATTGAGCTCGCAACCTGGGCATGTGCCCTGACCCAGAATCGAACTGTGGCCTCCTGGCTCATAGGTCGATGTTCAGCCACTGAGCCATGCTGGCCCGGCATTCCCCACCCCTGTTTTATAGATTATAATTCAAGGTTAGCTGTGTCTGGTCCTTCTCTGGGTCCCAGACCATGGAGAAAATGTATTTGTTTTGTTTTCACCAGGAGTGTCATCTCTGAGCATGGCCAAATACAAAACAAAGGACTAATGCTGAGGGTGGCAGTCTCCGGGGGTTGGAAGAAAAGGGCAGGTCTGGCCCTCTTTTGCATGTGGAGTAGAGAGGCAAGCTTCATGGACCCCTTTCCTTCTCGGCCTGAACCAAGTCTGACACCTCATTTTTTCCTAACTCAGTCATTTAACGCAGTAGCTCAGACCGCCCTAAGGGATTTATGGGCACCACTCCAGGAGAAAGAAGGTTCCTGTGTTGACAGTCTAAGGGTTTTTCTAGGGGTCCAGAAGCTGCCCCAGGTGATGCTAAGAGATGGTGTGAAGGGCAAGGGGAGGTGGAATGGGAAATGTTTCTGCCATCAGACAACAGCCAGTGAAACCACCAGTGGTCCCATGTGGTGGGGTGGATGGGAGACATGGCTCCACAGCACTGAGTCTTAGACTCCTGCCAGCCCAAGTGAGTTGAGGTCACAAGAGTTTGCTGCCTTTTGAACTTTGTGGCATATAAACGGTGTGTGAATCCCAGTCATGTCCAGCATCAGATTGATTTTTTTAAATTGAGAGAGAGAGAGGAAGGGAGAGAGAGAAACATTGATTTGTTGATTCACTTATTTATGCATCCATTGGTTGCCTCCTGCATGTGCCCTGACCAGGGATCAAACACACAGCCTTGGGAAGATACTCTAACCATCTGAGCTACCCGGCTAAGGCCAGAATTAGATATTTTAAATGTCCTGCATAGGGGCAAAGTAAGTAAGGAGATTTTTATTTATTTTTGTTGTTTTTTTTAATATATTTTATTGATCTTTTTACAGAGAGGAAGGGAGAGGAATAGAGAGTTAGAAACGTTGATGAGAGAGAAACATCGATCAGCTGCCTCCTGCACACCCCCTACTGGGGATGTGCCCGCAACCTTCCGGTCAAGGTACATGCCCTTGACCGGAATCGAACCTGGGACCCTTCAGTCCGCAGGCCAACGTGCTATCCACTGAGCCAAACCGGTTAGGGCATGGAGATTTTTAAAATATCAGCGTTATAGGGCAGCATGATTTCATGGGTGGTCATTCATTTACTCAGTTAACACTTACCAAGAATCTCCAATGTGCTGGACATTAGGTAGGAGTCCTGGGCAAACCATGGCTCTGGGGAGGGGCTGGGTAAAAACTGGACTTATGACTTCAGTAAGTTCCCAATCGGGTGGGGAGACAGACACAGGAACAGTGTGATAAAGGGCCATGGTGGGGATGCATGCTGGAAGAAGGGGGCCACCAGCTGTGCTTAGTATCTCGTTTGAGCTGGGTATTACGGGATGAGACATCGACCAGCAGAGAAGCTAGGTTAAGGCATTGCAGGAGGCTGAAACAACTTGAGAAAAGGCAGTGAGCGAGCTTGGTTTGCTGGGGAAACAGGTTTGGAGTGAGGTGGGAAGGTGATGAGAAGATAAGGCACCAGGTTCTTGGTGCCACCTGAGGTGTCGGGCTTAGTCCTGCAGGCTGCTGGGAAACTTGAGAGAGATGTGATCAGATTGTGTTGTATAAATAGAATTCTAGAATGGGCTGGCGAGGTAAGCGCTGAGTCAGGGAGCCCAGTTAGGAAGCTCTCACAGTGGTTCAGGATGAGAGAGGACAGGACTCACTCAGCGTTGCGACTGGGAGGGTGGCTTTCAGAGGCAGAGCCAGCCGTCTAGGGGACAGATAAAGAGGGAAGAGAAGAAGATCAAGAGTGTTTTCTGGCCCTACCCGGTTTGGCTCAGTGGATAGAGCGTCGGCCTGCAGACTGAAGGGTCCCAGGTTTGATTACGGTCAAGGGCATGTACCTTGGTTGCCGGCACATCCCCAGTAGGTGGTGAGCAGGAGGCAGCTGATTGATGTTTCTCTCTCATCAATGTTTCTAACTCTCTATCCCTCTCCCTTGCTCTCTGTAAAAATCAATAAAATATATTTTTAAAAAAAGAGTGTTTTTGTTTGGGCAACTGGGCTTCCAGGAGGAAGGAATAGAATTTGGGATGAAGGTGATAGGAGCCAAAGGGAAGGAGAAAGATGGTGTGTTTTGAAGTGCCATCCGAGGCGCCAGATAGAGGCATCCTTTTGAAAGGGACCCAGGTTGCAGAAGACTTGAGGGTGTGGATGAGAACACAGTCAGGCAGGCGCATAGGGGGAGCACCTCCAAGGAGGATGGAAGAAGAGCAGCCAGGGAGACCTGAGAGGGGCACCAGGAGGCCCATCAGGGAGAGCTTTATGGAAAAGCAGCCCATGAGAGCTGAATGCAGCAGCAGGACCAAATCGTGTTAGCATTCAAACGTGTTAGTGTTTGGGCTTGGCACGTTGGAGCTGCCCATATTTTTGTTACTCAAAAGCCTGGTTGTGATAAATGATATTCGTGGAGCATTGCCAGAAGGCGCTGCAGCTCTTCCATTCCTCTGAGAGTCTGCATTGCCGAGTCCAGCCAGACCATCAGAGAGCCATGTTCTTAGGCTGCCCTGATGTGACCCTATTAGAGTCCGTTTTACTGCATTGCCCTTTGGTGTTTGTTCTGATGTCTATTTTCATGGAGGGACAGTCTTGCAAGAGGGTTACATGGTAGGAGCTTTTGGGGTGCGCTGAGGTTCTTGTCCACTGGGTTACTCATCAACTCCTACTCATAGAATGTCTCTGAGAAAAAAATCTGTATCCTGAACAACCAAGATTCTTTTGTTTTATAGGAACTATAAACTTGTTTAACTGCTATTTTCTTTTCTGCCGTGGTTACTGGGGAGCTCAAAGCTAAATTTGCAATTGAAATTCAGTAAATATTTAGCAATGTAATAGCATGCATTTCTATATCCTAACTCTCCGTTTTTCTTTTATTCCTCCTACCCTAATTTCTTTACCTATTTTAGTAGTATTGTATTGTTTATATTTGTGTAAGTCACTATAAATCCTTTTTGGAACTAGGAGTTGTATAAGAAAGAGAAGGAAGCCATCAGTGAGTTACCCATGTCCTTGGCAAACTGTCTTCAGACAAGTAAACCAGGCTTTTTACATTATTATTATTATTATTATTATTATTATTATTATTATTATTTTAAATAGGAAAGTTTATTTAGAAAGCCACAGAGATAGAATAAGTGAGCTGTAGCAGAATGGGCTCAGGAACCAAGTTACAGGCAAAAGAAGGGTCCTGAGAGAGAAGCATTAAAGGTAAGACCCTTGGGGGGGGGGGGGGACAGGAAAGGCGCAGCTCCAAGAGGGAGAGCGCCACATTATTTTTTTATTGAAATTGTAGAAACAACCCAAAGAGATTTCTGATCTCTTCATAGCCAGCTAATAACAACAGCTATTTTTATCTGGTATCTAGTACATTACATGCAAGTTTCAGGATTTTCTAGGGGCACTGCCTTTCCTCTATGCAGATGTTCAAACAGATGCAAGCTTCCCGTGGGGCCTCCCGGGCAAAATGCTGACCTAAGGGCCATGTGGTAAACGCATTGCTGTGTGAACAGTTGTTGCAAAGGCACATCCAGCAGCCCTCTCTGAGCAGGCTCTGCGAGGCTGGCGTGTTCTGCAGCCTCGTTGAAGTCAGGGTCTTAGTAGGACGAAGGTTGGTGGGTGGATACTCTGCTCTGGGGCAGGACTCAGCTGGTAGAGACGTCATTACAACATGGAATCAGGACTTTGAAAGCTGAAGGGATCCTAGAGATCATGGAGGATTATCATCTGACAGATAATCCCCATGAAACCAAGACTAGGCCTGGTATCCAGGATAGAGATGAATGATTGGTTTTGCTTGTGAAAGAGAGTGGTTTCTTGAATATCCAGGCTGGTTTTTATTATCCACTGGATGGATGTGAAGTACCACTTGGGTCCAGTGCCATAAAATGGGAAACCGTGAAACATGATGACATGATTTTCCTGTGCGTCTTGCATGTCAGCTTCACGGCAGTTTTAAATGACCACAGCCTTTTCTCAACAGTGTGAAGATTGTATTTTTAAAAAAAGATTTCTTAAAATTTTTTTAGAGGGAGGGGAAGGGAAAGGGAGAGATAGAGAGAGAAATATCCATGTGAGAGCAAGACATGGATTGGCTGCCTCCTGCACATCCCATTGGGGATTGAACCCACAACCCCGGGCATGTGCCCTGAGTGGGAATCGAACCAGCAACCTTTCGGTGCAGGGGACAGCGTCTAACCAACTGAGCCACACCAGCCAGGGCTCATGGCAGTTTTAATAGGGGCATTTCAGCCAAGTTCTCACTAGTGGTTCCATCCTGGGATTAGTAGAGACAGCGCCGATCGCAGAGGTACCGTGTCCTCTGTACTAAGTGATGGAGCGGTCTGTTGTTTGTAACGACATAGCAGTAATACCAGGTCCCCAGCTAAGCCACAAAAACCCACTTAAACCACAGTGTACCTTTAAGTGGATGAAGTTAGGTCCTAACCCTCTAACCACCGTGAGTCAACTCGGAGACAGGAACGCCGCTCCGAAGGGTCCTGTGAATCAGCAGTTCCTGTGCTTTTTCATGCTTGCTGGCCAGGATGGTGACAGCTAATCAAGGTGAATGAGTACTAACCACCCAAGTGTGCTGAATGCTTCACTTGCATGATCTCATTTGATTCTTTTGTCTCCTCCATGAGGTAGGCACTGTTGTTACTCCCTTTTAGGCACCTTGCCTAATGGTGGTGCAGCTAGTGAGAGGAACCAAGACTGAATCCCAGTCCCTCTGCCTTAGATCCTGCACTCACCACTGGACTACACTGCCACCCACTCCTCTTGCTTGGCAGCCCAGGGAGACTGAGTCTCTCTGCTTCCTGGCCTGGGTTCAGGATTCTGGTGACATTAGGAATGGGGAAGGAGATCAGTTCTGATAAAGGCCATCCACAGCCTTTCTGTTTCTCTATCTTTATTGTCTCCCAGTTCCAAAAATGGCTGGTCTGTTCCCTTCCCCTGCTGTCACCTGTTTATTGCCTCCAGTCAAGGCTTCCTCACCGATAGTGGAACAGAACGGGGCTACTGGTCTTGCTTCCACACTCCTGTCCTCAAAGCTAGCAGAAAGCCTTCCTCAGGCTTTCTAAGAGATATATATATACTGTAAATGCAAAGAATGGGCATACTAGTAGATGCCAATGACAGGTCTTTATGGGTTTTATGGAGCCTGGAGACCGAGAGTAACTTTGCCCCCTATCTCATTACTTGGGAGAAGGGTAGGGCCTCAGTCATGTCTGCTACCTACATGGCTGGGTGGACGGGTCCAGTCAGCAGCCCAGTGAGAAGCAGAGGGAGCTCAGGTCAATGACGGCCTCTCCGCTGTGCTCTGCACTGCTGAGTTCAAAGGTTCAAAAATGACTGAAACGTGGCCCCTGCCCTTGGAGCTTACCTCTCATAGAGGAAACAGGCAGGAAAGGGTAATTTCACTTTCAGTGGGGTGTTAACTAGAGGTGAGCGCAGAGGAGGGGCCAATAAGCCCAACGCGGAGGTGACATTTGAGCTCAGTCTTCATGGTGAACAGTGGTGAGAAAGAACCGTGTGTCAGCCTGAGGGAATGGCATCAATGAAACTTTCAAGAGTGAAATGCAAAGGTGTATTAGGAGGGACTGCAGAGAGTTTGGTTGCCAAATCTGAACACATAGGAGAGTTCCTGAGACATGGTTGACCCTTAAATGTCAGTCCAATTAGTGGAGTATAGAGTATGAGGTGGTGATGAGTCTGAAGCCTTTTATGGGTGTGTGTATAAGAAAACAGTGGTAGATGGTGGTCAGTGGTCATAAACACTTAGAATTTATTGTATACTAATGACAGGCACCTATGTTGAGTACTATATATAACTAAGTTAATCCTCACAAGAATCCTATGAGGAAGATACTCCTATTTGATGAGGAAAGTGAGGTCCCAGATCACACGGCTAGTCAGAGATAGAACTGGGATTTGACCTATCTGAGTCTGGTTCCAGAGCCTGCCTTAACTGTTGCCCCGAATTGCCTGTCTGAAGGCTGTGAAAGTGGTGACATGGTCAAGTCTGCTTTTAAAATAGACCATGCTGGCTGAAATGCGGAGAGTGGATATAAAGGGGAAAGGAGGCTCATGGGCCTGCCGGGGCTGTGTGCCAGCATTGTGTAGATGCACTTACATCATCTCATTTAATTCTCCTAACCCTCTGTAGGTTGGTATTATTAGAGTTGGGGAAGCTGAAGGTCAGAGTAGTTGAATAACTTGCCCCAGATCACTCAGCTAGAAAGGAGTAGAACTGGTTTGATTCCAGAGCCCACGTCTTCTGCAGGCAGTCTTCGCCTGCCCTCTACCAAAACATCCCACAGAAACAACAAAGCACCCCACAGAAACGACAACACACCGAGGCCGGTCCTGTGGTTGGAGGTGTTACTTCCCCTGTGAGTTCCACCTTCTCAGTTTCTGTGGCGCCGAGTGTGTGTCAGTAGAGCTTTGCCCCCACGTCCTTCGAGTTCCTTCCTGGCTCACCTGAAGAATTCATCCCCCTCACCCTCCATCCTGGGGACACGCAGAAGGCTCTGTGTTGAGTCCCAGCTGCAGTCGTGGCCCCTTGGGGAGCAGGCCTGTCCGTCAGGTGGACCAGCCCATTTCGGCCTGAGCTCCCTTTCCTATGCATTTGGCTCTCAGAGTGGTGTATCAAAGGTCTTTGTTTTTAATCATAATAATAGTTCGCCTGTTTTCTTTCCGTGCTGATCAGCGGGAGCCAGCTGGGGGTGGTAGCAAATCTTCCTTTAATTTCAACTGTGATGGATTATCACTTCCCTTAAAACGGTGTTTAATTTGTACCTGTGCCCGGAGGTTTTTAACTACAGTATTGAGCTCATTTGATTATTATTGGGAATCAATATGTTGGCGTTAGGAAGCTCCATGGAGCCTGTAGCCCCATACCCTCAATTTCTTCCTTAAAAAACAACAACACGCACCTCAACTATGTTCTATTCCTTCCTACAAACCAGCTCAAAGAAGCTTTAACATTTTCCCACAAGAGGGAAGAAGGTAGTTATTTTCCCGTCCCTGACCGGCATCTGTTTTCCTCTTGTTCGGCCTCCTCTTCTTTCTTCTCAGGCACAAGGACCTTCTTTCTTGATGCTGCTTCCTTCACCTTGCTTTGCAATCACCCCCCTCATCCCTTCTAGTTTGCCATGTACCAGTTAAACAGGATTCATATTGCAGCACCATACTTTTTCTTTCCTTCCATCTTGGGGCAGGAGTCAGCTTTCAGGTGCTGTGCCTTCCTGTGCAGGAGCGAGAAGGCAGGGACTGGAGCAGCGCAGACCAGCAGCTGCGTCTGGGCTCCCCAGGGCCTTTCCTAGCACCGGGCAGCCTGGGATATTACCTGCATGGCTGGCTTTTCTCTTGTCTTCTCAAGTTCAGAGCTGTGGTGTGCAGTGAATGTGTGTGCGTGGGTATGTGTTTGTATGGGACATAGGGTTAATACAGGCTGTGTAAATGCCTATTGCTCAGAAGGTGGCTTTGAATACAATACGTTTTGCGATTCAGATTTAAAGCAGAGCAAAACCAGAAACCCCTGCCTACAAACTTTTTTTTTTTTTGGTTTCCTGCAGAAGAGAAGTGAGAGAAGAAATAATTCTACTCTGGGGAAATGCATAATTTAGAAGCCGGCTGCGTGTATAAGAAAACAGACCCTGTGGCTGCTCTATAAACCCAGACTGGCAGCCTGGGCTCTTTGTTTCTTTTTTGTCCCTCAGTGTTTGTCTAAGACTGAGGAGGCCCCGTGCTCTTCGTGCTCCCCACTGGGCAGGGAAGGCATGGCCTGGGGGGTGGGGGGGGGCGGCCAGCCCTGAGCAAGCCTCCTGCTGGCTTCTGTTCCTTACCCTGCGAATACTCGGACTCTTCCTTTCCTGGGAATGCTGTTCTTCCTGAGAGTGGGACAGGAGTACTGGGAAGCGCAAGGGCATTTCAGGAAACCAACTAACTACCCTGTGATACTTGAACACAGAACAGCCTTGCTATCCCATGGGCTTTGGTTCTACCCACTCCCAGAGTGGGCCCAGCGGGAGGTGAATGGGACCTGCAGCCAAGGGCCATGTCTCTTCCTGCCGCACCTCCCGCTGTGGCCAGGCCCAACACTGAGTCAGTCAGTTCTCACCTCCATATTCTTCAAGTTATTTTATAATGTTCCGTTTAACCAGATTTCACAGCTTTCAAAAGAGACTGTGCAGGGGAGACTGGGCCCCTACAGGCCTGAATTCCTTCAACAATGGGACATCTCATGGATGTGGACCCTGCTTGGCTCGGGGGTGCACAAGGGACAGGCAGGATAAGGGTAGTGACCACTGTTGTCCTTCAGGCCAGTGCCGGCGGGTGGGATTGGCCACTCAGGAAGATGGAGTTCCGGGATGCAGTGGCCTTCAGTGGCTGCTGGGTCAGGGGTGGGGTGGGGGGTATGATGTCAGGGGGGAGGGCAGCTTCCCTTGGGAAGATTTGATTCCAGTGAGGTTTAGAGGAAAAAGAACTGTGATTTGCAGACTTTCTCTAGATAGCCAGATGGATTCCAGACATAATCCAGCCAGGAAGATTGGTTTTGTTTATCTTCCTCCCCCGTCTCTCTAAATAATTTTATCTTCAAAGCCTGACACAGGTGGTAATTAACACTCTGGTTCTCCTTGGAGGGAGGCAAGTGGGAACACCACCCCCAGTAGTGAAGCTCAGGGACTAGGCGGGTCCAGGAGCCTCAGGCAGGTGAGCCTGAGCAGGCAGAGGGAGGCTTAGACCTTGGGGCCCTCTGACCTTTACTTGGACACACCCTGAGAGCCATCCCACAGTCTCAGTGTCCTTGGTCCCCAATAGAACAAAGGAGCCGAGGTTCTGATAGGAGAGAGATTTGGCTCCGTGGGATGAGGAAGGGGAAGGTTGAGGGTTGAGGAGGAATTCTGGTACAATTCACTATCATTGTGAATTTTAGGTGCAGGAATTTATTTCATTGGTTTCATTTATTCACTTGAGGGTTTTTTGTTTGCTTGCTGGCTTGCTTGTTTTTAATATACTAAGCATCTACTTCTGGGCAAGATAGGGCAAAGGGAATTACTTCTCCCCAAAAAGCTGGCCGGCCATGAGGGCCCTGGCTGGTTGGGAACTTGATCCTTTGTATCCCATACTTAGTGTGGGGCATATTGGAGTTGACGTGTTGGGAACGGATGAGAAATCCAGATGTGACTGTTGATGTGGTGACTCTCTGGGGGCTGCATTTCTCCTTTCACTCCTGCCATTTATCTTAGCCGGCTCAGGAGAGGGGGCCCTGAGGAGCCCTCGCCCAGGGGCTACAGGTAGCACATTCACGCCTGGCCTGTTGCAGGGCTCCCTAGAATGGTGATCATGCCAGTTTGCTGTATGTCGGTGGAGGGACTGCTGAGAGCCCTGAACCTCCAACTCGAGGAAAGCAGCAGTTCTGGGATCTCCGGTGGTTTCTTTCTCCTTCCTGGGGCATCTTGACACAGCACCCGAAGCAGAAGGGGGTCATTTCATCCTATAACTGTTGCCCTCCTGGTGGCAGTTGGACTCGACTTGCTTTGCAGGAAGCCCAGCTCCATCAGCTAATGATATTCCCTTATCTTGGTACTGCAGGCTGCTGAGCACCGGCCGGAGACCTCTGCTTGAGGGTCCTTCCTCTGAAGACATCGCCAGTGTGTGGAGCCCGCCCCACACCCACTTCCTGCCACACCACGGCCTTTACCTGTGTCTTCCGGTGTTTCCCCTGCGACCCGTCCTGTGGGAGTGCCTCGTGGGCTGCCCCAGAGTTCACCCCACGCTCAGCGGCGCCAATGGTGAAGATGACAAGATCCAAGACTTTCCAGGCCTATCTGCCCTCCTGCCACCGGACCTACAGCTGCATTCACTGCAGAGCCCACTTGGCCAATCATGATGAACTCATTTCCAAGGTACACGTTCCCTGCAGGCCTGCCTTGCCTTCCCCGGGGAAGGGCACTTCCTGCCCCTAAAGGTGCAGACAGTTACAAGCTCTCCAAGAGCCTGGGTATTGGTGCTGCATCTTCAATACCAGGGGAGGAGGTGTGGGAGTTAGGGAGGGGCTGACCCACGTGGCTGTCTCATCCAACTGAGAAATAACTGAGTTGGGGAGGGCCTGTGCTAGTTTGTTATTTTGGAAATTAGATGCCATCCCTGTTGGAGGCTGTGGGGAATGGTGGCTCGCAGGCCAGAGGGGAGAGGGGCTAAGGAGGGATTGGAGTCTTTGGCTTGGCTTGCTTGGCGTAGGTTGGCAGATGAACACTGTCTAGAATGCTGCCTGCCTGGAAAGCGAGTGGGAAGAAAGTTGGTGGGGCCAGGATGTCTTGTAGTGGGTTCTTAGCTGAGATGAGTTGAGGATACAGCCTTTCAAGGTCATGAGACTGTTGACTTTGGGGAGGACCAGAGTGACTTGGTGAATAGCTGACTCACTGGCCTGTGGGGACCATTAGGGCCTTAACATGGCATTTGATCCCAATTAGAAGAGAAAATGGAACCCTATTTTCCAGAGGAGCCTTGGCAACTGCTTCCTAAAGTTGGGGTGGGGGTGGGAGGATATGAAAAAAATAAATAAACCCAACGTCTCCGCTGTACAGTCTAGGAACTGGCTCCTTCAAGCAGCACTCTCAGGGGAGCTGCCTCCCTCCTGGCCCTGAATTCCCACGGGAGGAGAAACAGGTTTTACGAGGCTACATAAAAAGGAGAAAGAGATCACGGAGGACTTTTCCCTTAAAAAAAAAAAAATCACACACACACACACAAAAAAACTCCTTCCTCTGAACCTGTACTACATGCCATTCAAGCAAAAAAAAAAAAGAAAAGAAAAAGAAAAAAGATAAAAAGAAACAAACAGGCCTTTATGCAGACCCAGACTAAGTTTTAAAAAAATGCTAGAAAAGATGGCATCGTTTTCCCTGCCCCGGGCCTGGGAGCCCCAGCCAGAGAGGGAGGAAGGACAGCAGTTCCACAACAGTCGTGTCCAGCTGGCTGACCCACCAGGACATGAGGAAGGCTGCTGAACAACCACGTGTGGTGGAGGGATTCTTAAGTCAGGACCCGGGTTGGACCCCCTCCTCCTAGGCGTCTTCCAGGGTCTAGGGTTACACAGACCTTGAACCCTGGAGCCCTCTGAGTCCGGCACCTGGCCCACTTCCCTTCTCTGGGTTTCTTCCAGTTACTCTCCTTCCTGCTGTTTCTGCTTCAGCCAGCCATAGCTTCCTCCTCCGTCACCTAACTCGTGTTGTCTCAGATGCCTTGGATCTTACGGGAACCCCTTGAGTGTGGAAGTTTGGATGGGGGAGGCTGTGTCAGCGAGGGAAGACAGGATTCAGTCCTTTTTGCTTTGGAAGAGTGCCTGCAAGCTTGAAGGGAAAATGTGAGTTGTCCTATTTCTGAAAACCTCCAGAGAAAGTGGAAGCCAAGACATTTTTTTTTTAATACCAGGAAGAAGTGCTCTGTATCGTAAGAAAATGAGGGACCAGTGAAATGTATTTTAGCGCCTTCTCCGTCCTAAAATCCTGCTACTTGACACTTTGTTATCTCACTTAACCTTCATAAGAAGCCTTTAAAGCAGGTGACATTAGTCATATTTCATTTTTAAAAATACCTTCAGGCTTCTTTTTCCCCCCTTTAAATATGTTTTTTTTTTTTATTATTGATTTTTTTAGGGAGAGAGAGAGAGAGAGGGAGGGAGGGAGGGAGGGAGGGAGGGAGGAAGCGGGGAGGGAGAGAGAGATAGACACATCAATGAGAGAGAAACATCAACATCGATCGGCTGCCTCCTGCACACTCCCTGCTAGGGATTGAGCCTACAACCCAGGCATGTGTCCCAATTGGAAATCAAACTACAGACCTCTTGATGTATGGTCTGATACTCAACCACTGAGCCACACCGGTTGGGCTATACTAGTCATATTTTATATGGATGGAGTTTTCTATGGATGGAGAAGTGGAGAGTTGTAAATGTTGCCTAAGAACTTAAATTGGAGGGTCAAAGAAGAGAGAGCAATTACTCTGAGCATGTTTAAGAAGGATTTCTGGAAGAAGTAGGCCCTGTAGGATAGGCTGAAGTGACTATGGGGAGATGGCAATGGCCTTCAAAGTCACTCTCATCTCTGGCCTGGTGTACGGGGTCTTGGATGATCTGGCTGAGCCAACCTTTTGAGTTGGGGCTCCTGCCAGTTCCTTGCTTTATGTTCCAACCACTTGGAACTAAGCAGCATTCCCTAAATATACAGACAGGATTTCAGGCTGCTGTGCCTCAGCCAAGGACAGCCCTTTTTCCTCACCTTCCTCTCTCCCAGGAGCCCCTACACAGTCTTTTCCACCTGGGGCCATTTCCTACTAGCTTTGTATCCTTTGGGTCAGAATCCCACCCAAGGCAAGAGCTCAATAAATGATCAAATACATGCATGGATGGAGCCTGACCTTTGGGAGAAGAGCAAGAGAGACTTGGTTGGCCTCATGCCCTCTCTCCTGGGCCTTCTGGGGCAAAAAGGCTCATTCACAAATCCAGGCCAAAGTCAGCACAGGCTTTAGTTTCATTGGCCACAACCGGTGCACAGATGGGGTGCATTAGAGCTTGATGATTTAAAGAGTTGGGTTAAATGCCTGGCTGTGGGTTAGGACTGAGGGAACTGTAGCTGGCACCGCACAAAGATTCCTTTATTTCACTCCACAGCCACCCCCGGCGTTAAGTAATCTATAGATTCTTCTGCAGGTCCGATTAACAGGAAGATCATTGCCCCAGCCCCCTCCTTGGAAAATGGGCCTTTCTTTTCATTTTGTTTCTCCCTTCCATCTAAGAAAGTTCAGGGAGAGAATGTTTCCCCTGTTCTCCCCCCTTGAGGTAATCTGTGTGGTTTCAGGGTCAGCCCCGTGGGAGTTAGGCACTGGGAAGCGGATAACTGGGGCAGCCGTGTAATTAAACGATACGTTGTGCTTGTAATAGAGCCTTTGATCTGGAAGCTTGACATTCCATTGTTTGGTCTAAAAAAAGAAAAGATGACACAAAGGTCCAGAGAACTGCAGCCCTGAGTGTTTGGCCAGCAGAGAACAGGGGATGGTACCAAGACTTTGGGCTCCCTTCCTACCAGTGTGACTCAGCCCACATGGAAATGCATAGTTGTCAAAGGATTTGAACAATTAGGGCCATATTGGCATGTGTGGTAAAGAATCCTGCAGTGAGTGGTCCACCTTCCCAGCTTGCTCTAGATCCCCAGACGCCTGGCATCAACTGTCCAGCCTCTGATTCCCAGCCCCTCACTAATCAGAGGGGTGAGATGATATTTGCTGTGTCTAATGCCTAGTAGCTAGCGCTGTGCTCACTGTGTGCTCTCTCCCTAACAGTGCTGAGTGGTAAGTGTACCTTACTGTGTGTGGAGGGGGGAGCAGGTTTACCTCATTGGGTTGCTATGAGGCTGGATGAGATCATAGATGTGTGGGTGGTTTGTAAATCAAAGAAAGCTCTATGCAAGTATAAAGTGGTTCCTCTGCTTCTCTTGGCCTTGTTTTCCAAAAAAAAAAAAAAAAAAAAAAGAAAAAGAAAAGAAAAAAGAAAGAAAGAAAAGGAAAGAAAAAAGGAAAGACAGGGGTGGGGTGGAGGGGATTGTTCCTGCTGACACCAAGCAAATTTCCATTAGCTAAGATAGTTTCCCTTTAGACCATGGAGCACAGGAGTTAGACAAGGAGGAAAAGGAAATAGAAGAAATCGACAGCAAAGATGCACGTGTCTGCAGAAAGGTAACAGCTTTCACTCGGTGGGATGATGGCTGGGGGTGGGTAGGTGAGTCGATGAGAGAACTATCTGGGGAATGTGCTGAGGCATCATCCTACAGCTTCTTTCTTGGGGGTGTTGTGCTCTGAGTGTCTGCCTGCAGAGGTGTTTTGAGTTGGCATGAGGAATTGCTCACACTGTAGTTTCTTACTTAATGGTGCAAGCCCCAGGATAAAGTTATACCTGGGTTATAAATAATAATGGTTTCCATTGGAACCGTTAGTTGCCCTGAGTAAGAACCATCCAACGCTCATTTCAGTGGGGACTATTATGGAACCCTGGATCTTCACAAAGCTTTTCCCTGAAAACTTCCTCTGTCGTCGTCATTCCCTCCCTCCCACCTGCTAACCCTACCGTGGCATCCTGGAGTAGGCCATTTGGGAATAGTGAGTTGGGTTCATCTATCACAATCCCACTCTAAGGACAGTGGCTTCATTTGGAGACACTGGCTGCTTTAGTTACTGCTCTAGGTCCTTGGAGGGAAGGTATAGGAGGCTCTGGAGTGTGGGGGGTGGGGAGTCCAGTGAAGGCAACAGGAAGAAATCTTGTGCTCACTCTCTCAAACTATTTTTGCTACGTCAGACCTTTAGGTCAGTTATCTTCTGGTGACAGATACAAAATTCTCAGAGTTGCAGGTCACTGATGAGCTCAGCCCCTCTTCAAGAGGAAACAGGCCATGGGCCACTCAGTGACCAACTGAGGTTCCATAGCCTCAAAACCGCACCCCTCAGCTGCACTCCGTGGGAAGAGCCTGCCTCAGCTGCTTCCTTCTCAGCTGGGGAGCTCCTAGGAGGCAGGTTCTTTTTGTTCCCTCTGGGGTTCCATCAGGCTTACCGTGGTAGCGTTTGGGTTTTCCCTTCGTGTCTAGACCTTAGAGGAAGTGTTTCTGTCATCGTTCAGAGCAAGACCTTCTGAAGGCTTGTGTGGATCTCACAGTTGCTGAGAGGCCACTCTACCTCAGTTTCCCAGCTCTGCTTCTGAGCCTAGTGCTTGATACCTGTGATTCTCAAAAAGACTTGTACCCCCAACACTATGGCTTAGAGGTAGTGGGCACGGAGGAGGTGTCAGTCTGGAAGTACCGAGATCCAACCCATTCTGTCTATCTCTATAAGTCATCATATCCTTTCTCAATTCCCAACCTCTACCAGCTTGTCTTTCATGTACAATAAACGAACTCTCCAGAATATTAATGCCATTTTTTATGTCCTGAAAATCTCATGTAGAAAACCACACAAGAACAAATTTGTAAAAGCCTACTCATTTCATTTTCTCTAAGTACCCTGGAAAATGTTATAGTCTGCATTGGATTGTACTAGTAGTGTTAGTGACTTCTATGCCACATCAAGCAGAATAAACCATAAAGAACATGCACAATAAGATGTGTCACTTAGATAATTCTTGCAAATTATATTTTCAATTCTAATTTTATCAATTAAGAGACTTTTGGTATCTAGTGGGGTATATGCCAGTGATTTTTACAAAAACCATGATTCAATAAAATTAGTATTTCTATTCTAGCAAAATGATTGTATGCAAATCTGTAAATGTTTACCTCAAAAAAGTGAACTTTTTGTTTCTGAAATAGTAGGACTCAGGCTTTTCCCAGAGTGACCGATGAGCTGTCAGCAACAAAA
Source organism: Myotis daubentonii (assembly GCF_963259705.1). Taxonomy (NCBI): domain Eukaryota; kingdom Metazoa; phylum Chordata; class Mammalia; order Chiroptera; family Vespertilionidae; genus Myotis; species Myotis daubentonii. The sequence continues at coordinate 36,692,443 of NC_081855.1, read as the reverse complement.
GGCTGAGAGCAGCCCCACACAATAAAGTGCCTTTGTTGCTTTTGCAGTGTTTGCAGATCATTGTTGAATGTTTGTCAGTGTTTCCTAAAGAGCATTTCTGAGGTACAGCAAAGGCAAGAGTGACAAATTATGGAAGCATTCCAATATAAGCCAAGAAGCCCAGTTTCAAAACAGTCCATCAGTTTAGCTTCTGTAGAGAAAATCACATATCTAACCTAAATTACTTCTTTACTTCTTTTCTACAACTACTTGACCTTTGCAAGTCCCAATCTCCTATCCAGGAAGTATTAGTTCTGGAAGAGTGCAAACAAGATGACCTGTCGACCACCGAGGAAGGAGGAACAGGTGAACCAAGTTCATACAGAAAATCTCCCAACAAAGTGATGTCATTAGATTACAGTGTTTCTTGGTGAAAAGAAACCGTGTGGAGCTTATAAGATATCTTATAGCATCTTCCCCCATACAGACAGAGATTGATTCAAATTCTGGGTGAGATCAGCCATAAATTAGGCCGGGATGTTTGCGTGGAGTCATTGTTTCAGGACAGGACCGCCACAGCAGGATCTCAGAGGCCTCTGGCGTGTGTGGGTGATGGCAGGGGGGACTGTGCCCATACTTGCTCTTTTGTCTCATTGTCTCTGTTCTGTCACTACACAAATGCTAAACATGTACTCTGTGTGTATATGTGTGTGTAGCCCTGTTCTAGATACCCTGCTACTGTGTATATGTGTAGCCCTGTTCTAGATAACCTGCTACTACCCTTAAGGATTTTATCTTCAAGGAACTTTGTAGTTGGGGAGATAATAGGTTCATAAGTCATCCCTTCTTGGAGTTTGTACTTCACCTTGTGTTTATCTTAAAGCAATTATCACCGTGTAACGATGCACATCTCCCATTAGCTTGTGAACTACTTGAGGATATGCTTGTGATGTCATCTTTGTGTCTTTGGCACCCGACACAGCTCCTAAAGACTGGTAGATTTTCAGCGAATATCTGAGTGAATGACTGTTAGTACCCAGGATAGAGACAGAGATCAGCGGTCTTAATTTGGGGTCCGTGGACTGGCTTCAAGGGATCCCTGAAGTTGTATGTTTAATTCTGTGTGCACGTATCATTTTCTAGGGAGGTTTCCATGGCTTTCATTAGGTTTTCAAAGGAGTTGTTGGTCAAAAATGAACTTTATGGGCCAGATATTGAGGGACTGAGATGGAAGGGGTAGGTTGAAGCCAGATTGTTGGAAGAATACAAGTTCGACTTGATCCTGCTGGCAGCTGGGTACTACTGAAGACTTTTGAGCAAGTAACTAAGTGACCAGAGCTTTGTTGTGAGAAGGGACATGTGGTTGTGATGTGGTAGAGGAACTGCTGAAGAGACTAGAAATGGAAAAACTAGTGCATGTGCATTGCAGGGATCTGAAGGTATCCCAGGCATGTGGTGATCATGCAGTAAATGCTTGTGGACCACTGCTTGAGAAAGAAATGCTCGCATTCTGTCCTCACGAACAAGAGGAACTGAATTCAGGAAGCCACACGCTTTGGATAGCGGCAGACCTGTCCCACTGTGTTGCCTGTTCCCTGTGAAAATGAACCTGGGCACAAGTAGAATTGCTTACCAGTTTGTTATCCAAGGAGCTGCCAGGGGCGGAGTCTGGTGCAAGCAGCAGGAGCACACGAATCTGCTCGATTGTGATCCCTTCTCTGTAGTTGCTTTAAATACCAAAAGGAAATGTCGACTGAGCTCTGAGGCGTACCCTGAAAATTAACTCAGTTTGCGAATGTCTGTAAGGATCCAATCATAAGGTTGGTTGGTACATGAATGTCTCGGCATTCGGTGAGGACGCTGGTGATTGCAAACTTGTGTTCCCAGTCAAAATCCAAGAAAATCATTTCAATAGGAAGCTGTGAAGTGGGTGAAGGACCTCTGCCCTGTGTTTGAGCACCAGTCCTCCCCCCACCTCTGCACCATTGCTGGCGTGACCAGAATCCGCTGTCATACACCGCATGTCCATTTCAGTATTATTTATTATTTATTTTTTGCATTCGAAACAACATGCCAGGCCCTCGCCTGTGTACCAGGCATAGGTAGATGAAGCCAACAAGATTCCTGCACCTTTGGGTACATGGGAATGAAAGGCTCTCTGGGGAGGGCAGAAGGTTACTGATTGACGTTGTGTTGGTGACAAACACCACAGGGTGAAAAGTCTACATTGCTGCTATTACCTACTATTTATTGAACATATACTGTGTGCTAAGGACTCCTTTAGATGTTTTCTTCATCACTTTACAACATCCCTTCAAAGTGGGGATTAACTGACTTGCCTACAAGAAGCTGTATGAGGTACGGATCGATATAGGTCTATGCCCTCTTTGCCATTTAAGGACCTAGGTTATTTTCTGGTCTCTCTCAGTAAAATTGTTGGTGAATTGTACCCTGCATTCCCTCCTTCATTTTCCTTGCCTAAAGAATCCTTTCTTTCTCTATATCCAGTTTCTACCTATTCTTTTTTCTTTTTTTTTTGTATCTATGCATGCATTAAAAAAATTTAATATGTGGCAGAAAATTTTAAAATACAATATGCTTAAATAATATATAACCAGATACACTTCAAGTCCACATTAGAGAATTCATCATGTGGAAATTTGATTGAATGCGTAGGGAAAAACTATTTTGCTTTTAAGCACCTTATGTGGCCAAATGTACAACATATGTGGTCATTTATATAAAAAGCTGGAAACTGCAAAACGAAGCACCAAATATACCAGCCAAATACTATATTGGTCACATATGCAGGATAGTCACATAAAGGAAGTAAAATCAGGTTCATGAGGCTATGCATTCTTTATTAACCACCTTATAAAAGCTCAGACAACTATTCTTTTCCTGGTAAGAACGCGACGTGAAATGAAAAAACCTGCAATATATCTGAGGTGTTATTTTAGGCAATTGCATTAAGAAGCTTGTAGAATGATATGCAAAAAGCTATTTTCATTGACTGTTAAAAGAAAAAAGTGTCTTTTCTCAATAAGCATTTCCATCCAACCTTATAGAGAAATAAGTAGCCTCTACCCATTCTTTTTAAAAAATATATATTTTATTGATTTTTTTTTTTTTTTTACAGAGAGTCAGGGAGAGGGATAGAGAGTTAGAAACATCGATGAGAGAGAAACATCGATCAGCTGCCTCCTGCACGCCGCCTACCGGGGATGTGCCCGCAGCCAAGGTACATGCCCTTGACCGGAATCGAACCTGGGACCCTTCAGTCCACAGGCTGACGCTCTATCCACTGAGCCAAACCGGTTAGGGCTCTACCCATTCTTGAATACCAGCTTCAGTGTTTTCCAGGATGTCTTCCTGGGCTAGAGGATTGCCTCCCTCCACTGAATGTCTATACACCGTGCCGATTGCGTATTCGTTTAGCAATTAATAATGACGTCTTGTAATAATAATACGGTCTGTGTTATTGTGGTTACAGGCCCTTTTTTTGTATAATTGCCTTGTTTCCTAACAAGAGTCTAAATGACCTGAAGTCATAGACTCTCAGAACATTAGAGCTGGAGGGTCCTGGGAACCTGGTTCAGCTCCTGGTACAGATCAAGAAAGCACTGAGTACCTCTTGACTTTGTACCTTGCCACCTCCTCCCTGCTGCACCGCCTACTGCCTTGCACCTAACGGTTGCTTGTCAATGCTGGAGGCAGCCCGGGGAATTAAAGTATCAAGCTGTATGATCTTGGGCAAGGCTGGTCTCTCTGGCTCTCCTTTTTCTTCCTCCTTCCAAGTGAGGTGTTAGATGAAACTACCTTTAAAGGTTCCTTCCACATCCCCCTGATTATAATGTAGCAGCAAAAGATGATATGAAGCAACATAACTTGGGGTTAACAGGGTAAAGTCTGAGCCAGAACATTGCCTCGGTTTAGACTCTGGCTTCTTTACTTAGCGGTTATGCAAGTTAAGTAACCTTGTCTTAATGCCCTCATTGGGAAAATGGGAATACTATTAATATTAGATACCGGATAGAATTTTTGTGGAAATTAAATGAGGTAATCAAGCACTTCACAGTACTTGACGTATAGTAAATGCTTAGCAAATGCTGCTAGCTGTTGTTTTCTGCAAAATAACAACAGAAAGTGGCACTCAAACATAACCAGGTCCTGGCACCCATAATTGTCCTGGTATATTTATTCCTTCTTTTTTTGAGAGACTCAACTTTTGCCCATTAGCTATACAGCTGGTCTTCGGAGGCTTCTGATCCTTGTTACTTACAATTCCAAAGGGACCGACAGGTCTCTGGAGGCAGTTAAATCACAGAAGCAGCAGCCTTCGTCCTGCTTCCTGGGGCCTTACCTGCAGGCACCTGCCAGGTCTCTCTAGCATTTTAAGTGGAAAATCTGTTCCACCCCCTTCTCTCCTGTTCTGTCAGGTGGTTACTTTGCCTCTGACCACAGACCTGCAGGGTCACAGAGACCTCAAACTACTGTGACAACAGCAGCCAGGCAGCTGGGAGAGAGTTCAGGGCCTGGGTGTCAGGGCCACAGCCAAGAATTGCTTGTCAGTTTGATTAACTCTGTGATGGTTCAGGTGTGTGTGGGGAGGCAGGGAGGCCGAGCTTCTTTGGAAAGAAGTCATTTTGCTTATCCTTAAAAAAACACACAAAGAATCTCTGATCCTGTTGTTTCCAAAGCACTTAGCCTGTTCCTGAGGGAGGTGGGGTTTGACCTGGTGACCCAGAGCTGCCGGCCGGCCGGCCGAGGAGAGCTTCCCCACCCTCTGCCTATTGCTGGTGGCTGGACAGTGACTCAGGGGAGGAGGGAGCTGAGGAGGAAACTGGCTTTGCCAGCTGCTGCTCACAGCATCTAATCAGTCTACAAGCTCCTCCCTCCAGACCACAGTGAAGGCAAGAGCAGAGCAGGTGGCACTGGCTCCCCCTCCCCGTCTCCCCCAACACCTTTGGATCTTTAAAGGGGCAACTAATGGTCGTCAAAAGCCAAACGGTCTCTCTTTGGAGGCCCAGGAACTCCTTTTCCTCCCTGTGAGGGCTGGTCCACCACAACATTCCCTGGAACTCCAGCTCTCTAACAGGTAAATGAGGGCACAGAAAAGCATTTCCTGACCAGAACAAAACTCCCAGAATGACCCCTCCTGCACCACGCTCCATCATCATTTGTTCCACATTTAGGGAGCTCCTCTTACATGTTAAGTAGCGAGGATGCAGTGGCAAACAGATGCGTGTATGCCTTGCCCTCACCCAGCTTGTACCCAGTACCCTTTGGTTACTGGGAAGCCACTGTCCAGAGGAGCAGCTGGCGACAGTAGAGGTGGGGATCTCCACCCTGAGCCTGGTACCGAGTTGTCTGGGGCAGCTGAGAAGCCAACATTTCCATGTTGTTTTCCATTCCATTTGCCTGATTTCCATGCCCAAATGTGTACAGCTTTTTCCTTGACTATCCCTGTCCTCCCATCATGTCAGCCGGGTTTAGTCCAGCCTCGTAAAAGTGCCAGCTGGGCCCTTGCAGCTCGAGGTGGCCCGTGACCGAGCCCTGCTGTTCCCTGATGTGTATTTGGGAGAACGTCTGTTTGCTGGGCCAGGCCTCTCACCATTGCTGGTGGCTCCATTTTTATTTCTGAAAGTTGCTTGACTTGACCCTCAGCTGGCCCCCCCCCGTTTCCATGCCAGATGTTCAAAATGACAGGGAGGGCTCTGCAGAGCCCCAGTCAAGTTCACTTGGAAAAACCTAAGGAAAGAGGAAGCAAGAGAAACCAGACCTCCTACAGCTCCATAAGTCACCGTATTTTTTTACTCTCCCCTCAGCAGAAGAAAGAAAGAAAAAAATAAAAGCAAAGTATGTTTGTGGGGGAGGAGAGCTCCTCCCTGTCTGTCTCCTGTAAAATAACAGGCGCATCTGCCCTGGGCACTGAGCGGGCAGGTGCTGGGTAAATACAGGAGGAAGGAAAGCCGATAAGATATGGTCTGACAAATCTAGGTCACCAGGCTGCTGCTAGGCACCTGTATGACTGGTCACCTTGAAACTGACAGGAGGGAGGAGGATGGACTTTTGTTCAGGGCACAGACTGGCCAACTTCCCATGCTTTTGTTTGTTTATTCGGTAAGCATTTCTTGAGCACCATTATATTCCAGGCCACGTGGTGTAGGTATTTTAGGCCCTTCTGTGTCTCCATTAGGCAAAACCTCCTCCTGGATCCCAGGCCTGTAACTAGTGCTTAAAAAAAAAAAAAAAAAAAAGACATGACATCATGCAAAAGCCAGTCCACTAACTCGCGAGTGGGGGCAGCCAGTCTCTTGGTAGACTAAGGAGCTGTTGGAAGGCTTACTTCCCTGTTCCTTCAGCTAGATCAGGGGTGGGCAGAACTTTTCTGTGCAGGCCAGATAGTAGACATTTCAGGCTTTGCTGGCCATATGTTCTCAGCCACTCAATTCTGCACCCATAGAATGCATCAACGAAGGAGTGTGGCTACATTCCAGCAAAACTTTATTTGCAAAACAGGTGAGAGACCCAAGTTGGCCCTTGTGTATTGTTTGCTGACTCCTAGGCTAGATATGTGGTCAGGGTGGCCTCCGGCCAGAGACAGTCACTCTGTGTCCTCAGTTTTTGTTTTCCTGTAGGAATGAATTCAGATAGGAGAGTACAAATAGCAGCACGAACAAGTGAGAATTTACCTGCAGAAAAGGAATACGCTCAGATATAGTCGGAGCGGGCAACTCAGCCAGCCAAAACCGAACCAAGGGCCCCCCACGCAGTTGGGGGTTTGGGGAGTTTATACCCCTGGCTGGAGTGTCCCCAATTAAGTCTCCCCCTCCATTATTTCTCACAAGTAAAAATATAGCTCCAAGTTGTAAGGCTCCTTCACCCAGGTGTTATGCCACTGGTTACACCACTCCCTGGAGGGGCTCTAAGTCTTCTCTCTTCACATAGGGGTCTGTTGCCTTTATTACCTAACTTAGGTTTGTCACAGCTCACAGGTATCGCCTCCAGGCCCTAACTGCCTTACCCAGCTCATGTCTTCCTTGCTGCCTGCTCTAACAGATGGTCGAAATGCGTGTTGGAGAATTGGGTTCATGTGATTTCAGGAGGAATTCCAAACCAGCAGGTGACTGCCTTTGGTGTGGATAGCGTAGGACAGTGATGGCGAACCTATGACACGCGTGTCAGAGGTGACACGCGAACTCATTTTTTTGGTTGATTTTTCTTTGTTAAATGGCATTTAAATATATAAAATAAATATCAAAAGTATAAATCTTTGTTTTACTATGGTTGCAAATATCAAAAAATTTCTATATGTGACACGGCACCGGAGTTAAGTTAGGGTTTTTCAAAATGCCGACACGCCGAGCTCAGAAGGTTCGCCATCACTGGTGTAGGAGCTAAAGCACTGCTTGTTGACAGGGTTGATTGACACTCCGGTGTCAGTTTAACTGCACAGACAATTCCACTTCACAGGCCAAACTTCAGCCTCGGCCACGTCGCGCGCCCAGGTTCCCACCAAAGGTTACCAGGTGACCCAGCCAGACAGCGCACATAGTTTCATACAATCTCAACACTCCAATGGGAAAACAGTGAGGGGCGCTGCTGATGGGGAGTCAGTAGCATCATTTTAAAAGCCCTGAATGAAGGGTCACGCCGCCTCTACTCTCAGTCTGGCTCTGCCACTAACTATTCGTTGTGGCATTGGTAAGTCACTTTAACCTCTCTGCCCAGTCAGCAGATACTGAGTACTGTGCGAGGCACTGGGGATACTGAAATGGATGCAACAAAATTCTTGCTTTAAGGAGCTTATGGTTTATCAGGGAAGAGAAATAAGATGCAGTGAAACACAGGGTTTGGGTAGGTGATGGTTCAGGATTCCGGGGGGACAAAGAGCAGGATGAGTGTTTACTTAGTGAACAAAAAAGGGGAGTCCATCCCGAATAGAGTCAGAGAAACATTCTAGAGGCGATCGAGCCTAGGGAATCACAGGTGAGAGATGGAGGAGGCATGTGAGGGGGAATCAGGAGGTCAGCAGGGGTGGGTCATGGGGCCCAGGCTCCCCGCGAAGGAGGTTAGACTTAGTCCTGTGTGCTGTGGGAGCCACTGGAAGGTTTTAAGCAAGGGAGTCCTAGCATCTGATTCAGGTTGGACTCAACGTCTCTCCAGTTTCCATAAACCCTGTAGTCGCAAGCTTCAGGTGAATAGAAATGTTGGTAGTGTATAAAGTTAATAAGCATGATAATTAAACCAGTGGCTGTAATTAATAACCAGGCTCAGTCCCTTGCTGGTAGTGCCTTTAGCTAAACAGCCACCGGATAAATCATTGGCCAACACCAAGCACCCTGAGCTCTGAGAAGAGGGACTTTCAAAGTTCCCTGGTTTGCTGGGCCATGTACTCCCTCTTATGTGACCCTGGTGGCTTCTTGAGGCTCACTGAGTCGTCGTAGGCTGGCAATTGCAACGCCACACTTATGTGCTTTCCTGCTACTTTAAAGGGAGAGCTGAGTTGCATCATTCAGATGGCATTTGGTGTAGCTTTGAGGCTCAGGATAGGGCAAAGGGTGGGGGGGGGCGCTAAGTGGCTTCTGCAGTCTTCATGTATTTTAGGGCCTGCCTGAGCATAATTTAGGCCATTAGAAAATGGGGGTTCCTGGGCAGCGATTGCCAAATCTGACAGCACATCAGGGTAGCCTGGGATGAAAAGGCTGATCTACAGGTCCCACCTGCAGAGATCCCTATGGTGTAGGTCTGAATGTGACTAGGGCAACACCCAAGTCATCTAGGACACAACATTTAAGGAGGCATGTATTCGTAGGGTTTGTACAAGTGCAGAGGCGGCACTTCAGAGTGAGGACCTCCTTAAATGTTGTGTTCTAGCTTTCTGGCTGGCCTCCCCCTAATCCCAGCCCTAGGAGGGAGTCTCCCCTCTCCCCCTGAGATTCTGATGCAACTAGTACTAATATTGGGAGCCACAGCTCTGGGACAAAAGTTCTCAATACTTGGGAAATAGCTACCCATGCTGCCCCTACCACCCGCTACCTACCGTCCCCATTCCACTGCGTGAAGGCCCAAAGGGCGGTTTTGGCTAACATTTGTCTGAAAAAAGAAACAGCTCTTTGGAAGCATTCGTCTAATAATGAAGACAATAGTCATCATTTTACTGAGAGTGTACTAAGTGCCAGGCACTGTACTGGGGACTTTTGATGGGACTCACATCTTCTGTCTTAATTCCAATCCAGAGAGAGGTGTGCTACTATTGTTCTCATGTTCAGGCAACGAAAGTAAAGCTTAGACAAATTGAGTTGACCAACGGCACTCAGCTAGGAAATGGTAGAACCAGAATTGGAATTTAGGCAGGACCCCCGTCCATGCCCCTGAAAGTACTCCAGCGTGCGGTTTATTTTTTTGCTCTGGATTAGCAGAGGAGACCAGCTCAACCCCCTCTCCTGGTCTTTCCCAGGTTGTCTACCTGGCTCTGAAATCTCTAGGTAACTCCCTGTTTCTAGAACCAAACATGGAGCCCCAGATTTCCTCTGCGTGTGTATGTTTCTGTAAATAGGGTTTCTGACCCACGGACCCATGGCCCCCGGAAAGGGGTGGAAGGAGACCCTCAACAGGGGCAGAAGAGTTACTCTTTCTTAAGCTATTTACTGATCGACTCCCTTTACTCCTGAAACCAGAAAGAAGAGGAACTCAAGAGTCAGCAGGGCTCAGAGCCCTAATTTGTGGTCCAACTGGGTCAGGGGGAGTGACCCGGTGCAGTGGCCTTTTTTTTTTTTTTTTTTTTCCTTCAGGGACACGTGTGCCCAGCTCAGTAGAGCAGAGTTCCATGCACAGAGGGGAGAGATTCCAGATCCCCCCTCCCGGGGGTGGGGTTATCTCTCCCATAAAGCATGTCTGCCTATTCAGTCCCTTCCTCCCTGGCTCTCTGGCTGGGCTCCTGCCGGTGTTAAGTTGCTCCAAATACCCAGTCTCTTATTTCACATCCTCAGGCAAAGATCCCACAGCCAAGGTGCCCTTTCAGCTTAGCTTTCCCATCGGCTGCTCACTGACAGATAAGCTCCTAAGAAGAGGGAAGAGGGAGGGTGCAGAGGTGGGGAAAACCGGAGCCCACCCCTTTGTTGTCCTCCAGCCCCCAGTGTTGTGTGTGATGGGGTGGCGGCCAGCGGCCTGGCCCCAGGCCCTCATTGGCAGCTGGGACTTGACTTGGCCAAGACACAATGGCACATATGCTTGGGCTTTACCTTAGGGTGGGAATTGGAGGCCGAAAGTTTGTTAAGTGTCAAGAGACAAGGAAACTCTGTTTTGTGTGTGGGCTGGGAGAACGCAGGGGCTCCGGAGCCAGGCTCTGTTTCTGCATAATCTGCCAGACTCCCAGTCCAGACCTCACGGAGATGGCTCATTCCTTGGGCTGGGTAGACTGAGACACGAGTGCTGCTGGGCGTCTGGAGCGAGAAGGAGCCAGTGGACAGAATGTTCTTGCACCTGGATGGACCAGCCACAGCACAAGCTGGGCCCCTGCAGGTAGAGGCGAACCCTTTCTCATTTAGTCAATCCATATCTTCAGTAACAAATTTGCTGCTGGATGAAGTGGTTCTAATGTACCTTTCTGAAGTGATATAAGCGGTTAAAATAAAAACGGGAGTGACCAGGAAGTTTGCACAGTTAGGTCCATTGGTCTTACTGCTCTGGGGAGTGAACCTGTATCCTGGACTTAACCTTCCACCTCTGCTCCTCTCTTGCTACTCGCAACCAAAGCGAATGCCTGGAACCTGGTGATAGGGATGATTACGTGGAGTTCGTTGGTATTCCAAACAGGCTCAGCTCATTTCCCCAAGAAGAGGTCCCCAACCATGGCCTCCAAAGATAACCTTGTGGGCAGTGCCTAGGTAACAGAACCCAAGAATTGGGCCTCTGTGTGTAGGTTGGTGCCCAGAATATATCGAAAATGATATCCAGAATGTCCAGAGACTATTTAAAACGTGTATAGAAAGGTAGCAATTAAATGTTTGCCTTGGAATAAGGCTGGCCTCTGCGCTCTCCCAGGAGCCCTCGCCTAGGGAAGATGATTAAAAATAGATCTGAGTAGCACTTCCTGCTTGGCAGATGGCTGATAGCAAACACTGGGGCTTGCAGCTGACCTTTCCCTTCTGAAATCTGCTCTGTTTCCATGATGCTAATTGAGTCCCTCTCTAGACCTAATCAAAGATCTGGCTGCAAAAAAAAACACACACCACACACACAAACCACACTTGCCATCCTGGCTGGGCTCACTTCATGGAGCAACTTGAAAGTGCTGGAATTTGCATGGAAACACCCACTCCGAGTTCCAACTGGCTGGTCCTTGTTTGAAAATGAACAAGTTCTGCTTTCAAATTTGCTGTCCAGGGCTGTGGAGGATCCCACCCCCTCTCTGCCCCCGTCCATAAGGAACGATTAGTGGATGGGGGAGTGCTAAGAGCACCCAGTGTTTAGACCTGTGCACAATAGACAATGCTCACTCTCACTTCAGAACAGAGTAGGTGTCCGAAAGAGGGGCTTCTGGAGGTTTGGCTTCTAGGGGTGGCTCCATCCTCACTTATAAAGCACAGTATCAAACTATGGAAGATACAAGGCATGTGTTGTTTTTATTATTATATGTAGCAAACATCTAGGGACCCTCGCTGGCTTTTCATTGAGTTATTCTCCTCCCCACGGAAAGAGAAGAGGATATACACAGACTGCCCTGAGTCCTCAAGGGTTTCTTCTACCTACTTCCTTTCCAAGGACAGTCCTTGCGCACCTAGAGTGCTCTCATCCCTTCCAGTCCCATCCGTGTTCTCAGAATCCTTTTAACATCCATAATGTATTATAGGGACCTCTAGGTGGTTTTGTACATATTTAATAGGTTGTAGTCCCATTGGCTAGATTGTAAGCACCTTCAGGGCAGAGCTGACTGGCTGTATTCTCATGGTGCCCAGCAACATCTGACACAGCTGCTCGTTACATGTTTGCTGACATATAATTACAGAGGCTCCATATTCCTTCGGACGACTGCATCACAAGATTCTGAGCCATACCCTTCTCATCGGAAATCAGGTTCCCCCTCCCCAACTGACTACTTTAATGTGACACAAAACTTTTTGGCCTGGGAGAGGATTTTCCAGGGCCTGATATTTTACAATGGACCTGAGACTTTCATGTTGGCCGGGGAGAAGGTTGAGCGCCAGAAGATGTGAAGGGGATTTTAGTGCCTGTCTTGAGGATGAGAGTTGCAGGGTGAAATCAGATAAAATAGACCAGCTGATGTTTTATGCAGATAAACAGGAAGTTTTAAAACACCAGGGAAGAGGTCTAACTCTGAGTCAGAAATGTTTGTTTAATGTGTGAGGCGTATTCTCTCTAGAGAATATGGACTCACAAAATGTTCACCCTTCTAAGAGACCTTACTCAACCCCCTCATTTCACAGATGACACAACTCCCAGCTCAGAGGAACAGGGATCTGTCCAAGGACATGGTAGTTGGAGGCAGATGACCCTGGCAGGGCTGGGAGTGGGTGGCCGGTTAATCCTACCCAGTCACATTATGCTTCTAGAGGGAATACCAGTAATCACCAGTGCACAGCTTTTGCACTTTGGCAAAAATATTTCTAATATTTATTTGTTCCCGTTTCTTTCTTAAGAGCTCTTTGGCTGTGATTTCTTCAAGTCGTACAATGATCCTCACCACTGTGACCCTTTTAAGTAACATTGGCTCTTCCTTCATAACTTTACTCCTAAACTCAGTCCCTTAGGGTATAAGAGTACAGAGGTTAAATGTAGGTCTTTGCTAATATGCTCACCGGAGGAAACCTACTGCAGGACCACTGCTAACGTGCGAACACACTGATGAACCTACTTCAGTTTGTATGCAGCCTCAAGTCCAGTTGTTTCATTAAATAAGGCCTTGCGCTTTGGTTAGCATTTCCAGGAGAGGGAAGTGTTGAAAGTATTTAGAGAACACCTAGTAGGAAATGAAACATCAGGTTCAGAAGCAAGTGGTAAACTTGGTGAGGAAATCTGAAGGAAATGACCTGGCTGGAGAACCTAGCGAGAGAACATGGCTACAGAACTTGGCTGGAGATCCAAACCAGAATTTGACTGGAGATCCTGGCTAGGCTGCTGATCAACTGAACGCTGTCTCCATGTCATTCCTTCTTCGCCGACTCCGTCCACACCTTTGGGGACCCCTGGACCTGCTGGGGTTGGACCTCAGCAGTAGAAGAAGTGTGCTACCATTTATTGAGGGCCTGGTAGATGCCAGGCATTTTACTTTCTTCGAGGTGTTACACCATTTGGCAGATGAGGAACTTGAGACCATGGAGGTCACCATATCCAATAATATACCCTACAGAGAGTTCCAGAACTGGGAATTTAACTAGTTCATCCAACTGCTTAATTCTTTCATTATACCAAAGCACTAAACTGGGACAGGTTTAGCCCATAGAAGGAAACCTTGATGTGGGCAAGAGAACAGCATTAAAGCTGTAACTTGAAGTGCTATTTGGTACCAAAGGATATAAAGATGGAGGATTTGGGGGGCTCTCAGGAGACAGAGTTCATCCAGCTCATGTAAGTACTTTTGGCACTGTCAGAGCAACTGGTAGCGGGTTTCCGGTCCCTGGAAGTATTTAAGCAGAGGTTGGGTAGCAGTGTGGACAAGGTGTATCAGGTGAGTGGCTGGCCTTTGCAACTTCTTCAAATCTCAATAGACTATGACATTAAAATTAGGTTAAGTCATATGCATATTTGGTTTGGTTTTGAGATCCTCCGCTACATGAGATTCCTACAGACTGCAGTTAGTTAAGTATTTCTCTTATACCATTTCTCCAAGCATTCTTCTGGGTTCTCTGCTCAGTCTTGGCCATGAAGTTCAGGAATTTTAAGGGGCTTCTTGGTTTTCAATTATTTTTTTTCATGGGTTGTAAAATCTGAATCATTCATTCAGTAATAAGCTGGGAAGGCTGTTTTCAGGCTGGGATGCAGAGTCTTACGCATGGAAGGTGTACAAATTTAATTGTATCCATTCATTCGCGGTGACCAAGCTCTGGTGGAGTGAGTTTAATTTACAGTAGAACAGATCATCCTGAACGCTTGAAATGTGTGTTATCTTCCTGGAAGGTAGACCCACTTGAGCAAGAGGATTCTATTTAGTCAGCTGCTAAGTAAACATGGCATCAGAGCAGAGCAGAGGAAACTGAATAGCCTAAGAGGTTTTCATCAGTTTTGACAGCTTGATCCACCCTTCTTCTAGGAGATGGCTTTTCCAAATGGACACGCTCTTGAAAAAATTTGAGGCTTGGAGTCAGAAGCCATCATCTAAGTTCTGACCTTGACTTCCAAGCTTTGTAAAGCTGAGTAAATCACTTGAGCCGCCCTGGGCTTCAGTTTCCTCCTGTTGTTTTGGAGGTTGATTCCGTTCATGTATGTGAAAGTGCTTTGCATGTTCTGACATCTTATATATGTGTCATATTAGTCGAACTCTGTTAGGCTCCCCTCTTTCAGGAAGTCACTTGGACAACACCCTTGTTATCCCATCTTCACTCACCCCTGGACTTTGGAGCCAGACCACCTAGGTCTCTATCATGTATTGGCCTGGGCACATGTCTTAACTTCTCTCTCTGCCTCACTTTTCTCATCTGTAAAATGGGGACGATGATTGTACCTACCTCATTAGATTGTTGAGAGGATTAAATGACTTTGCTTATGTAAAACTATTTGAATCCTGCCTGGCATATGATAAACACTGTGTAAATGTGAGCCGTTATTGTTATTTCACAACTTAACGAGCCACCTCAGTTTCGTCTATAAACTGTCTCCAATATCACTACAGGATGTGCTTGTTAGGAAAAAATTAAAAAAGCAATTTCCTTCGTAGCTTCAGTCTTGGATATTAGGCTTTTCTGGCCTTTTTTGCCCAGATTGGTTACAGAGCAAGCCTTACCTAGAGAGTCTGTCGGTTTTGCCAACTGACTTCACAGACAGCCTTTGTAGTGCAAGGAAACTTTCATTCCCCAGTGCCCAGTTGGCTTTGGAAACAGAAGCGTAAATTGAACCATAAATCTAAGAAATTGGTATTTGTCCTTCCTAGGTATACAAATGAATAGTGAATTGTTTTCAAAGGCCTCGTGGTTTTGAGAGAAATTTGAGCACCACTGTTTCAGCTTTAGTTTTGTATTTGAGTTGAACTGCAAAGGGCCCAGTGATTAATGCCTTGTTGCCATTACATCCTGATTCCACCATCGCTACTGTAACTCAGAAATCAGTCTCCCTGGACTGACCACGTGAGGGTGACAGGTCAGGCTTTCTGTAGAGGCCAGTGCTTGCATGACTATGGGACTCCCCCGCTCTTGATCCTTCTGGAGAAAGCGTGCTTTCCATACCTTCTCTTTAGAAAGCAAGGAGGGAATGCAGGATACCGAGAGCTGGTAGCATCTGTTTTCCCACTGGCTGTATGTTTACATTGGCATCTACTGTCCTAACTGTTTGCCACAGACCAGAGAACGTCGGTTCTTCAGAGAACAACCACCGGGCCCCAAGCCACAGCTGAGGCCCTTAGGACAGCTGGGGAGGTGTGGGAGAGGAGCTGTGGAGGCCTGTGGCTGGAGAGGCTCTGGGAAGACAGCCCAGTGCTTCCAGAGGAGTTCTACAGCTCCCATTTTAAATCCCCAAAGCCTGTGGTGGTGTGAAAGGAAATGGAATTTACAAATACTTTTTATGGGCCAGGTACTGTGCATTCATTTTATACTCACAATATACCTTTGGAAAAGGCATTCTCTTCTCCCTTTTGTAGATGGGACCTTGAGGCTCAGAAGTGGAAGTGTCTTGCCCAAGGTTACACAACTAGGAAGGGCTGGATCCAAAGCCTCCCCAGATCCAAAGCCTGCCTCTTTTCCACTGCACATCAGGCAGGCGTGACACATGGGGGAGCAGAGCTTGCAGGGTCTTCTCTGGTCCATGGCTTTGTTCTAGGTCCTTCCCTGAAAGCAACGCGTTTCACCTGGGTCAACAGGAGGTGGATTTGAAAGGTCTGATTAAGTGAGGGCAGATCCCAGAATTTCCCCCTTTCACCAGTAAAATGTGACACCTCACCACCTTTTGTTTTTTGGCTTTTGGTGCTGTTTCTTGTAACTGGTATGCTCCCATGCCCTTGGAATTTTATGACTCCGCACCGCAGATATTTCCTCCTTTCCAGCCAGTCCCTTCCCTGCCCCTCCCTCCATCTGTTTTGGGAATGTGAGGTTGCCTTGAGACCTACCGAAGCTCAAAGCCAAGAAGGAGGGCTGTAGGAGACCATGCTTCTACCCCTAGGCAACACACGTGGCCTTTTACCCCATTCCAAGTTTCTAGACAGATACGTGAATGCCTTTTGTAGACCATAAACACGTACAAATGGCTTTGTCCTTTCCTAGTTTTTCCTGGTGACCTGTGTCCTAGTTGTGGAAGTCATCGAGTCGGGAAATTCTCCCTTATAATTAACCCAGGTCCCTTATTTCCATTTAAGTCCATTTCCTCTTCTTACTGCTGAGAAGATGGAAGAAATCCCCTTTAATCTTTTCCCTGTGGGCTAAATGTTCCCAGTTTCTTTTTTTAAGTTGCATTTGAGTTCTAATTCTGGAAAATTTCATAATTTTCATTGTTCTTTATTATCATCCTTTCCACTTTCTCCATATGCTTCCTTGGGGTGAAATCCAAACAGGATCCAGTTTATTTTGCTTGGGTTTCAGGGGTTTCAGGTTTTTGGAATGGAGCCTGTGACTTACACTGACCCTAAGTAGGAAATTCCACTAGGTCTAACTATGAATGGAGAAAAGAACGAGAAAGGAAAAATAATGACCTGGTCCTCCCCAGCCTAATGCCAGTTCTGTTGAAGTGGAGGTGTTTAGCTGACCCCAATTCTCTATCTCTACCTAACACTTAGGCCACCTTTTCACTGAGATGGTATGTAGTATAGTATATAGTTCTTTGAGCAAACCCATGGAGACAGAAAGTAGATTTGGGGTTGCCTGGGGTTAGGGGCAAGGAAAATGGAAGGTGACTAGTAATGATCTGGGATTTCTTTTAGGGGGTGCAAATTAGATGGTGATGGTTGCACCACCTTGTGAATATACTAAGCGCCACTGAATTGCATACTTTAAAGGGGTGACTTTATGGCAATGGGGATTACCATTCAACTAAACAAAACAGCTTTATGTTGGCACCAGTAAGTTCTTTTATAGTTATCCTAGGGGCCCGATGCACAAAGATGTGTGCAAGAATAGGCCTTCCTTCCCCTGGCTACCATCAACGGCTTCCCTCCCGCAGCCAGAATCTGGGCTGCTTCGCTCCAGCCACCGCTGTCACACACTGGGGGCGTGCTCCAAGCCGCGCCTTGGCCGCTCAGAGCACGCTCCCACCCCTGGCATGTGTCTGCTGGGGCTGGGGGTGGCACGCAGTCCCCTCTCACCCATCTGCGCAGCTCCTCCTGAGCCGGTCGTGATGCCCGGCTAATTTGTATATTACCACTTTATATATATAGATAGGAAGACATTCTAACAACAACAACATTTATACAATTCCTTGAAGTTTAGGAAGCTCTTTCTTTTATACACATTATCTTATTTTTTATACAAAACTGGTGTGAATGTGAATACTATTTTGTTGTGCCCATTTTATAGATTAGAAAATTGAGTTTGGGGGAAGTGAATTGGCTTGCCAGGGCTCAAACTCTGTCAGTCTGCCTCTTTGAAGCCCATGTAATTAAAACTGTGCCTGTGGTATATATCAGCGTTTATTCCATTACTGCCAGCAGTATGGGAGAGCAGCAGGTCATCCACAAAAATCTGCTCTGTAGCCCCCCATAAGCCAGCTGCTTATATAGGATAAGACAAAGATTACATGGGGAAGTAGGGATTGCAGGTATGGGGAAGTAAACTATGCAGGCCTGGGTGGGACTCCATAATCTGTCCATGATAATAGGCAGTTCTTGAATGAGAATGGCTGCATTCAAAAATTGACTCCCAGATCCAAGGCTGACTCCCTGGGCCCAGGGGTACACAACTCCCAGCCAGGTCAGAGTGTCCTTTCTTTAACCAGCACAAGGCAATCATGGTTAACAGAGCATGATTAATATTTCCTATAACCATAGCTAGTCCCCAATATTCTATTTTTGCCCCTCACAGAGTCACAGAGCATCATGAGTGAAAAGAACCATGGGGCGCGTCAGTCTACCTCCTCGATTTTTGTGGAGACATTGAGTTGCAAAGAGTGAAAGATTTATCTTTTGTCATAATAGTAGAGACAGGAGGAGACCAAAGTCACCAAAGAAAAGGATGTCTACGGACCAAGTAGATGAGAGGCAGCCTTTTCATTGCGCCGCTCCGGCTCCTGGAAAGGCCCAGGGGGAGAGACAGGGAGCTGATCTTTTCCCTCTGCACGTCAGTCACGCTGTTTTACTTACCATTCTCAACAGCCCTATGAAATACAGACATGGTCTCACCTACAGATGTGAAAGATGTAGAAGCTGAGAGGCTAAATGATTCTCCCAAGATCAAGTAGCTTGTAAGTTGAAGTTGCAAAACCAGAATTTTGTTTGTTTGTTTGTTTGTTTGTTTTATTTTTATTAATCCTCACCTGAGGATATTTTTTCATTGACTTTTTTTTTTTTTTTTTTTGAGAGAGGGAACAACAGAGAGAAACATCGATGTGAGAGAAACACATCGATTGGTTGCCTCCTGCACGAGCCCTTTGGTTCAAAGGCCCGATGCTCTATCCATGACCCAAACCGGCTGGGGCGCAAAACCAGAATTTGATCCGAATTTCTGGTGCCAAGACTCAGTTCTCTCGCCGAAACCGGTTTGGCTCAGTGGATAGAGCGTCGGCCTGCGAACTGAAAGGTCCCAAGGTTCGATTCCGGTCAAGGGCATGTACCTTGGTTGTGGGCACATCCCCAGTAGGAGATGTGCAGGGGGCAGCTGATCGATGTTTCTCTCTCATTGATGTTTTTAACTCTATCTCTCTCCCTTCCTCTCTGTAAAAAATCAATAAAATATATTAAAAAAAAAAAAGACTCAGTCCTCTTATCATGTGCAGATATGCATCCAGCTCCCGGTGGACATCTGCTTCCCCATCCCTCTGCGCATCCCCTGAGGCACGTGCTCAGTTGAAAAGGGTTGGCCTTCCCAAGAGAGGAGGGGACCTGTGTGCGAGAGGCTCTGCTTGCTGCCAGGAGGCCTTCACACCTGAGTCTATCCAAGTATCCAGGACTCCAGGGCCAGGGCCTGGGCCTGTCACCACGGGGAAGGAACCAAATGTTTACTCTGTTGCCACCTCCCCATAGAAGTATTCATTTTTCAACGGTCCTCCTCCTTTTCAAAGGCATTGCTGTCTTCCAGACTTTCAAAGGGGCCAGAAATCAGTGGTTTTGGCTACTAAACAGGAAACTCAAAGCCCTTTCCGTTCCTTTGAGCTAGCTGGAAGGGCTGGGCCTGAAATGATTACTTTCCTATAAAGGACAGAAGAAAAGTTCTGTGTAACTTAAAAAACAAAAAACTTTCCCAGAGCCCTAAATACCAGCCGTGGTTGACACACAACATGGCAAAGAGCTGCCTTGTTGCCTGGCAGTGCTGACAGCCAACTAATGTGTCTGACCGTCTGTTTGGGATCTCCTAGCCTGAGATTCTGGTCGCTTCATCCTGACTGCTTCCTGAACCTCTTCTCAGTCTCCCCACTTTTGGTGCCACCCTCACTCGGGGGAGTGCCAGGCTGGGCCTGGTTGCGCCAGGCTGGGCCAGGCCCCACAGGATACAGAGACCCAGCCGGGGCTATTCTTGTCTGTGTCTAGTTGCAAGATGCCTGTTGTTCTCAGTCGCTGTTTTTCCCATCATAACTGTGGACTTGGCAGGGGGCCCGTGTGAAAGGCCTGGTGGGAGAGCTCTGCCCCAGGAAACGCGGCTGCTCCCAAGTGCCAGGCTGAGGAAGCAGGTTCTCAGACAGCCGCTCAGGGGCCACCTGAGTGGATGCTGCCGGATGACAGCCCTGCTTGGGTCCGGCACCCTTTTGCAGAGCGCCGGCGCCTGCCAGCATGCTGTCGTGGAACAAGCCTGCGCAAACCATAGTGGCCCTGCGAGGTGCCGCTGGGGCTGGCTGGCTGGCGTTTCTCTTCTGTGTGTGTCCTCCCCTAGCCCCACTTTCTAGGAATTCTAATCTGTGTCAGGCCAGAGAACATTCCTCTTGGGCCCTACCCCAGAGCCCCAGAGCAGTGGCCTCCAGACTTTTAAAATCACACACCCCTGGCAGTAAAATGTTCGTGCATATACTCCTAATTTGCATACTTACAAATGGTATGCATGTGCTGCTATGTAATGTGTGCATTAGAAACATATAGGCAAAGGAAATCTTAATAATTTATGTAATTTTAAAGGACGGAAGAAAAAGGAAAAAATTATCAATTTGCTTTTAATCTGGTTTAATTGAAGGTATAGGCCATTGAATATACTCTTTAAGCAAAATTAAATCTTGTTCCTCACTCTCTGATTCCGTGATTCCAAGGTACGTCCCAAGCAGAGTGCATTTCGGTACTTCATTGTAAGTTTCCTTCGCTGGAAATGGACTTTCAAAGAAAGGGCGATTCCGTGGAACGTGTGTAGCGTCGTCGTGCTTACCAAATCCCGACCCCATTTTCCAGCCCATCCACCAGTTACACAAAGGCTTTTGCTGAACTTTGCAGTTGCTCTTGCGGTTTTTAACAAAGCTGCAAACCCCTCCGAAGCTCTTTGTTTGGAATTCTTTTAAATAGATAAGGAAATTGTTTACAATTCCAAATTATACAACTATAGGAGTACAGTGTAGAGGTACAGGAAACTTTAGAGATGGCTATTCTTTAAAATTTTATTGGATTTTTAGTTTTTATTTATCTAATTGGATTTTAAAAAATGATTTTTAATTCTATACACAGTAAAATTATAGTCCTGTGAGTGTTGACAAATACATACTCTTGTAACCATTCTCACAAGTCAGAACAGTCTCACCACCCCATCAGCCCTTTGTGGTCAAATTCTCCCCTGTTCCATAGCCTTTGGCAACCGCTGGTCACCTCAGCCCAGTGCACTTCAGGTTCATCCATGTTGCTATGTGTATCCGTAGTCAGATATGTGATTTTCGGATATTTCCTCCCAGTCTTATTTTTTTTATTCTCTTACGAGTATCTTTTTCAGAGCAAACGTTAAAATTTTTAAAAAAGTTCAATTTGGCAGGTTTTAAAAATTATGTTCCTGTTGAAGTATCTTAAGAAATGTTTTCTAACATTAAGTAACAAAGATTTTCTCCTGCATTTTCTTCTAAATATTGTCCATTTTAAATTAATTTGTGCATAGGCATTTCTGTTGTAGACTACAAAGATCACATAAAATGAAAATACTGCCAAAAGCCAGTCCTCTTCATAGCAAAAGTTTCTTTGAAGGGACAGATTTAGTGTGTTTATTTTTTGGAAAATCTGGCAAAATAGCCTACTTTTTACCACAAAAGGCAGCTAATTTGAATTGCTCGTCTTTTTGCAAAAGAAAAATGTATAACTTATATTTACATTTTAAAGATTTTTTATGTAAATGAGCCTCTTTGCGGTCCTTTATCTCATTACAAAAAATTACAAGGATCCTACTGTTTAAAGATCTGCTTTTATGAGCTCAGTCTCCTTATTGACATCCTAGAGCACAGAAATAGTGGTATTCACGATGTGCTGAAAGCAAAGGCAGAAGAGTATCCCCCTCAAAAAACAACATGCACGCAGCGAGAGCCCCCTACTTCCTGTTAGATACCTGTACACATGACACATACTAGCCCAGGAAGATCCCAGAGGCAATCCATGTCTTATGTCTGTTTAGCAGAACTTTAAAGATGAAAGAGAATAGATAAAATTTCCAGTATTC
The DNA here is from genome assembly GCF_963259705.1 of Myotis daubentonii. NCBI lineage: Eukaryota > Metazoa > Chordata > Mammalia > Chiroptera > Vespertilionidae > Myotis > Myotis daubentonii. The sequence goes on along the minus strand of NC_081855.1, from coordinate 36,670,538 downwards.
TTGTCCTACTCTGGGGGGTTGCCTTGTGTACCTTCTGGGGATACCGCTGCCCTGGAAAGTCTTAGAAAGCTGCCTCGCTTCCTGCTTTCCACTTGTGCCGAACAGATAGTGGGTGACCTGTGAGTGTTTGAGAAACAGATGACTTTTCCTGTCATAAATGGTAAAGCTGTGGTGCCGTTTTCCTGCCTGCTTTCTTCTAGAATTTATTTTCCCATCACCACCTTCGTCTAAGCTCTGAACTTAAAGGTCTTGACGAATGTTTTTTTACTTTATTTGTATTATAATTTTTAAAATATATTTTTATTGATTTCAGAGAGGAAGGCAGAGGGAGAGAGGCAATGATGAGAATCATTGATCGGCTGCCTCCTGCACGCCCCCTACTGGGAATCGAACCCGCAACCCAGGCATGTGCCCTTGACTGGAATCTAACCCAGGACCCTTCAGCCCGCAGGCCGATGCGCTATCCACTGAGACAAACCAGCTAGGGCTTGACAAATGTTTTTTAGAGGATGACACTCCTGATTATTCATAATGTATGGTCATTGAACTATAAGTGAATATAATTTTGGAGCTGGCAGGCGACTTGGAGGTCAGCTAATCCAAATTCGTTCTTAAAATCAAATAAAAAAATTGACAGGGAACAGGAGGCGTCCAGAACACAGGTGCCAGTGGGACACCTCTTCCTGGGGCGGTCAGAGGAAGCCGAGCAGAGACTTAGCATTGGTGGGTGAAGAGCCTCCCCCCGCCCCCGCCCCCCCCCCCCCCCCCCGCCCCTGCGGCAACACTGTGGGCAAAGTTGGTGAAGTGCAAGTTCCAGGAACTTCATAAGGCTGGGCCCGACTAGAGCAAAGGCTACCATGGGAAAGGAGCAGGAGAAGAGGCTGCAGAGGTGGTGGGTCCAGATCCTGAGGCCCTTGCTATCCTGGCTGGGCTCAGGTGTCTTCTTGCTCTAAGGCTGAGCCAATAGGTTGGCCAAATCTGTGCTCTGTGTCCTTGGGACATTATCTCATCCAAACACTTCCAGGCTTCAAGGCTGTGACACTCACGTTCATGCTCAATTCTAGCCTGAGAGCTCCTGTGTTCCTCAGGGATGTTTCAAGACCCAGGAGAGTTGGTTTAGGTTTGAGCAGCAGCTGGGGAACATCTGGAGCTACACCTGGGAGCAAAGGCTTCTGGTGTGTTTGTATGTTAGAGGCAACCAACGGTTCAGCTGCCCCAGAGGCAGCTTTCCCACAAGTCAAGCATTCTGCCTTTCTCTCTGGCTGGGGGCACTGATCCCTGAAGTCCTGCGCTTCTGACAGCGACTGTCTCGTGGGCACCGATCTGCATCCGGTCTGGTTAACCAGTCACCCCCAGGTTTCTCCAGCCACTGAGTAACAGAGGTCATGGGAGAGCCCCTTTTGCGTTGGTTTTCAGAGTGGATTTCAGAGCAGACTGAGATATTTAATTCAGGGTACAACCGTCAGACCATTAAAAATGCAGGCAGCAATGCAGAACACGGCTGGCTCATGTCAGCCAGACATTTCAGGGTAACCGGAGGAGGCAAACATGGGTAGGGCCGGTGTTAGTGGGAGTAGACGCCAAATGGCATGGCAGGCCCTGGCTCCTGTTTCTCCTGTTGCCTGCCACCCTCCAGCCGGAAGAGGAGAAAACTCATATTTAAGCCAGACGTCTAAGTGGGAGTGCTGCTTAGCGAGCACTCCTGTGACCTGGAGATCAAGTTGCTCACACCTCAAAAGGAGACGTCCCATGTAGGAGGGTTGTAACTGTCATGGAGGTTAGACTCTACACCAGTGGTTCTCAACCTTCCTAATGCCGCGACCCTTTAATACAGTTCCTCATGTTGTGGTGACCCCCAATTTCATTGTTACCAATTAAACATCATTAAAGCACAGTGATTAATCACAAAAACAATATGTAATTATATATGTGTTTTCCGATGGTCTTAGGCGACCCCTGTGAAAGGGTCGTTCGACTCCCAAAGGGGTCGCAACCCACAGGTTGAGAACCGCTGCTCTACACGAAGTCACAACACATGAGAAGTAGGTGGGTTTGATGGTTTTTTCTTGCCTCAGGGACTCTTCGCTGTCTCTGTAGAGTTGGACCAAGAGGGTGAGCAAAAGTACCGGTGCTGGTTTCCATGCCCTAGACTACTCGAGGAAAGCCGTGGCCAGCACACAGGGCTGAAATCAAGTGGGTCTAGGAAAGGCCAGTGCGGATCAGTGACCTCAGGTGGATCCGTGACCTCAGGTGGATCCTTATATCAGAGGATGTCAGGAGGGAATTGGGAATTTGTGTTTTTAAATACCTTCTCACCTGGGCTACTGAACAGGAGACAGTCCTGGTGTGGGCTGGCCAGGCTCCTTAGCTCTGTCTGTTCTGCCTTCTCCTGGAATGCTAACTGGCTCACTGCTCCCTTTTTTCTTTGTCAGTCCTGGAAGGTCATGATCACTGTGATTTGGGCTGGTTTTCCCGAATGGGTGGGTGAAAGAGACGTCTAACCATCGATTTGTGTTCTTGCATTTCAGTCGTTCCAAGGAAGTCAAGGACGCGCATACCTCTTTAACTCCGTGTGAGTGTCTCTCAACAGTACATCCATTGTTTGGTGCAAATTTGAGGGTTGGGGGGAAAACACAGCACTCGATGATAATTAAACAGTAGACCCTGCCCTCTGTGCCACAATAAAAAACCCATGGCATGTTGCGCTCCACAAGTGGTCCCCAGTTATCTTTGGGGGATTTTTTGGCAGCATCTTTGGCTACAAACAATATATTCCCTAGCCCCAGGCACCTCAGAGAGCTGTGGTCTCAAAGGGAAGAAGCTGAAGTGCCTCTTAGAAAGCCTCTGTATGAGGGCTTCTAACCAGGTCTGAGGCATGTTGGGAAAAGGAAGAGATTGCACAGAAGACACCAGCATCTGCTGGAGGACCTAAGGCTGGGGGGAAGGCCCAGCTAGAGAAGGCCCTCCAGTCCTCCGGCAGATGCACAGTCTGCCCCAGGCCTCGGTCATTAACTAGGCACGTCATTTCCGGCCTCTTCCCGGCAAAGGAAGGTGAAGCGCATGCAAGCCGAGGAGCTGACAGCGGAAGCCCTGCGTGCACAGTTGAGGTGGGGCGTGCTCTGTGGAGGAGCGGAGTGTATTTGATACCCAGGGCTCGCTCACCCTGTGCTCAGGGCAAGATTGGGCTGTCATGTTTCACATCTCCAGCTGCAGCCAGCCCCCAGGAAGCTCTGAGGAGCTGTGCCCATGGCTGTGGACTTCACAGCGTGGCCGTCAGTTTGTCCCTTTATATCACAAGATTGAGAGCACCTCCTAGGAACATTCCAAGCAAAATCTCCACCGCCGAGACTATTTTTAGTCACCTTGTTGAATCAGAACTTGCAGGCCTAAAATTCACTTCAGTGGAGATTTTCCACGTGGCTGTCCTTTGGGGGTTGTTATTGATTTCAGTTATGGGGGGCACCCTCTTTGGTGTGGGCTTCCCCCACGCCTCTGTGCTCAGTGAATTTTTTGCTGGGAGCTCAGCTTGAGCAACTGATCTGAATAGGTGACTGACTACCCGTTCTCTCTTTCTGTCCCTTGGCATAGAGTTAATGTGGGCTGCGGGCCTGCAGAGGAGCGAGTGTTGCTAACAGGACTGCACGCAGTCGCTGACATTTACTGTGAAAACTGCAAAACCACTCTGGGCTGGAAATATGTAAGTATTGAGAAGTCTGGTGGAGAGAGGGACATGCAGGGGAAGCCGAGAGCCTCGCTCTAGAAGTAACCTTTCTGTGGCCTGGGGCTACTGTCTTTGACCAGGACGGGAACCGGACCCCAAAGAGCAGCTCATGGCACACTCCTGTTTGCCACATGCATTCTTCCCTTTTTACTACTCATTCCCTCACACCACCCCTGAGACAGATAGACACATACTCACACCCCCTTTCTTTGCCTTTAAATAAATAATAATTTCACTGGGACAGAGCATTTCCTGACAGCTTACTGTGTTCCAGGCATACATTATTTTATTTTATTTTATTTATTTTGTGTGTGTGTGGATGGAAGATTATCAGACATTATTTTATTTGCTCTTCACAGTATCCTGAGAGTGGCGGTTCTCAACCTGTGGGTCGAAACCCCTTTGGAGGTCGAACGACCCTTTCACAGGGGTCACCTAAGACCACCGGAAAACACATACATAATTACATATTGCTTTTGTGATTAATCACTATGCTTTAATGATGTTCAATTTGTAACAATGAAATTGGGGGTCACCACAACATGAGGAACTGTATTAAAGGGTCGTGGCATTAGGAAGGTTGAGAACCACTGCCCTAGAGGATAGGTCATATGTTAACCCCTATTTTTAAAAAATAAGTTTTTATTGATCCGAGAGGAAGAGAGAGATAGAAACATCGTTGAGAGAGAATCATTGATCGGCTGCCTCCTGCACGACCCCCCACTGGAGATCGAGCCCACAACCCCTTCATGTGCCCTGACCAGGAATTGGTCTCTGACCTCCTGATTCACAGGTTGATGCTCAAACTCTGAGGCACACCAGCCGGCTTAACCCCTATTAAGGACGAGGACACTGAGGCTTAGGGAGGTTAGTAGTACGTACAATGTTATCTAGCCATTACATGGCTAAATAGGATAGGGGTCCAGGTCACGGTCTGACTGCAGCTTTCATGCCCCAGTAAATGCCCCCAGAGCATCTCTAGTCCTGGGCCCTGTGCTCTGCATCATCAAGCATTGGTAGTGCATGCCCACTGTCAGCCATAGTCACAGCTGGACTTTGCCAACTGGACATTCATCCCTTCGTTGCTTAACTCAGCAAGTATTTTCCACACCTTCTCGGTACCTAGGAAAGTCAGCAGTCCTTTGCCAGGGTGGGAGGAGGTATATGTGTTCTATGAAAATACTTGTATTGTTGTTGTTTTTACTGGGTGATCTTTCACACTGCTTTTCTCTGCCCTTTCTGTCACTGTGGCGGAATTGAACAAATGAGTCTTCCTGTCTCTGGGAGGGCAGTTTATCCCATGTAAGATCCCTTACATTCCGCCCTGTCAGTCGCCTAGGGTCATGTCACCTGCGTCAGGTAGGAGGAGCCTGCAGGAGTCCAAACTGCTGGCAGAAGGATAATGACGTGTGGATGTGGGTTTGTTGTTGTAACACATGTACCACTCTACGGGGTCTGCTGGTGGGGGAGGTTGTGTGTCTGTGGGAGCAGGAGAGTAGAGGGGAAATCTCTGTGCCTTCTGCTCCTTTTGTGCTGTGAGTCTAAAACTGTTCTGAAAATAGGACTTCTGTTTAAAAAGGATGTTGAACAATGGAAGCCAGGCATAAAAGTATGCTTGCATTTAAATAAAGTTTAAAAATATGCAAATCTTGAAACCGGCAGCAGGTGGAGTCTGTAATGAGCAGCATTTGCATCTCCCTTGAAAGGTTTGGATTAGAAAGGGAAAAGCCTAGACTGTGTTTCACGACACCCAGGTGGTTCGGCCGGAGCTCCCTATGGTTCCCTTGGTGGTTTCTTCTGGGGAAAAACTGGTCTTGACCATTCGTCCCGATCCTACCCCCCTGTGTGGCCACTGGCCCTGCTGGGTGATCTGGGGGCCACGGTTCTGGATTGGTTATCCAGTAATGTTCTCCCCCTTCTCTTGGCTGTCTGATTCCTTTCAGGCGGTGCTGGGTTACAGACAGAAGATACGTCTGAGTTGGTTGGTTTTGCTCCTAAATTACTTCAGGGCAAATGACTCACTGCTTGACAGCTTTATTGAGAGCCTTTGTGTTTGCTGGACACAAAGGGAAGCGATGTAGTCCTTGCCTCTGGGTGTTGGCAGTCCTGGCCGGGAGCAAAGCCACAGGTAAACGGAGGAGATAGCGGGCAGGTAGAATGTCTGCATCCATCTCCCCAAATACCTGTTGACCGCCTCCGTGTGCCGGGCCAGTGCTCCAGCCTTCACCCCATGATTGCTTCTGACCCGCACAGTAATCCCGAGAAATGCTTTAATTGTCCCAGTTTTGTAAATGGGAAGTTATCATTTTGTACATTGCAAACCGTTCAGTGGCGCTTCTGACACTGGGAAGCAGAGTGGAGCTCTCCTGCTGGGGTGGAGTTCAGACTCCAGATGTGGTGCTCCGTCCAGTGGAGCCCAGTGGTGACATTTTGCAAATGCCCTGTGGCTTGGGGAGTGTTGATTTTTTCTGTATTTTGTTTGTGTGTGTGTGTGTGTGTGTGTGTGTGTGTGTGTGTGTTTTAAATAAGGATACACTCCCACTTTCCTAGTTTTGTTTTTTCCTCTCCCCACCCTGGACACACTACTATGGGACAATAGGTCTTATTCCTGAACCACATTCTCTGCTGTATGCGCACCTCTCTCTCTCTCTCTCTCTCTCTCTCTCTCTCACACACACACACACACACACACACACACACACACACACAGAGAGAGAGAGAGAGAGAGATGGGGAATAATGAAGTGTCAGGAATATCACTGCTGAGTCCACAGCTCTTGTGTGTGGTGTTAGTGCATTCTCTGTTGGAGCCCCTCCCTCTCTACTCTGTGGAATGAGTCCTCTGAACCAAAGACTGGAGGCTGAACTCTCCTCCTGCAGCCCAGAGCCCTGAGCTCTAGGCCAGAAGAACCTCTCGTCAGTAGGATTTAGTTACTAATATGGGGACTCAGGAGGAAGAGCTGATGTCCACTGCTTCTCTGCACTGACCTTAGCCGTCCAGTGACTGCTCATCCACCAGGATGTTTTAGGTATCTATGCCTGCAAATAATAGCCCCCTGACCTCACTCCTGTGAAGGACTGCTCTCTGTGTGGGGCTTACTACAAGCTGGAAAGTCCGTAGTGCTGCAAGGTTAGTGCGGGGAGCTGCCAGGTACTTTGTACTTTGTAGTGAGCACCCCCACCCCCACCCCACCCCCGGAGGCCTGGCAGCTGGGTGGGCTCATGCAGCTCCCGTGTCTCTGGAGAAAGGCAGAGAAGGAAAACAGATGTAACACATCTGACATAGAAACAGCAAGGTAAGAAATGAAAAGACCTGTTTGGCCTCACCATACTTTGTTTCTCTCCCTGTCTTTTCTCTAAGCCTAACAAAGTCTAGTTTTAAATTATAACACAGACACTGTATGGACACATCCATAGGGCAGATTTCTGGTTAGCGTCAGACACCAAGTTCCCCAAGACAAAATATAGGGTGTCCCCAAAAAGGTATACACGTTTGTATACACAGATGAATGAAATGCATTCATTCATTCGGCAGTTATTTATTGAAGGCCTATTATGTGCCGAGCAGTCTTCTTGGCGCTAGGGATAGGCCCGTGAACAGAACAAAGGAAATGTCTGCCTCCCATGAAGTTGATATCGTCGTAGTGGGAGACAGACAACGCACAAAATACACGCGCAGGTTACAGCGCACGTTGGAAAGTGATACGCGCTGCGGGGAGGGATTGCGGTGGAAGCTCTGGTCTTAAGTCGCTGTGTATTTGGCAAGAGCCTACTGAGATGGTGACATTTGGGCAAAGACCTGAATGAGCAGAGATCCTAAGGCAATTCTGTTGTAAATGTGGAGGAAGCCCTGGGGTCGCCCCAGTGCCCTAGTGCATTGAAAGGGACACAGTGTGCTTATGCATTGAAAGGGACACACTGTGCTTAGTGGTGGGAGTTCTCTCCGTGAGGCTGGGTACAGCGGGGCAAAGGCTTCTGTGCCTGCCACGGGCCCCGCCTTTGCTCCCGTGCCACCAGCGTCACCTGCTTGTCTTTGGTCACTGAGCATCTTTTCTCTTCCTTGTGTTTCCTAGGAGCATGCCTTTGAAAGCAGCCAGAAATATAAAGAAGGGAAATACATCATTGAGCTGGCACACATGATCAAGGACAATGGCTGGGACTGAGCCGAGAGCCGCCGCCAGCCCGTGTCCGCGTGAATGCCACCCAACTGAACATTCTACCCAAGCGTGAGAGAGTGACTGGACACTTGGTTCCATCCATGTAGGGGCCTTGTCCCCGGGGGCATCCGCCCACCCCGACGCCGTCTTTCTGGTGACCGGCCTCTAAATCGCTGTCTCTCTGTCTCTTTGCTTTGTATCTGTTTGTGAGTTGATCCTGGCTTCTCTCTCTGTTCTCGTGTTAGCTGAAAACAAAACAGCAAAAGGAACAGACGCCTGACCGCATGGCAGCAGCCCACCCTGATCAGGGCCTGGGGCCCACGTGAGAGCTGCCTGACGGCCTCTGGTCGGGGGAGCAGTGCACGGCGGGGTGTGAGCAAGGGGGAACTTTGAGGGTTCCAGGGTGGGCAGGGGACGGGAGGGGAGAGGTAGGGACACAATTGTGCTACTCCTGGAGACCCGGTAACTTAGGCTTGAAGTAACCAAGTTGTCTAAAAGGACAAAGAGAAAAAAAATACCTCATGGCCGTGCTCTCTCCGATCAGAAGCTTCTGCTCCTGACACCACAGGGGCCAGGTGAGCAGGTGGGCACCAGAGTGGCCCTGATCCTGGCTGGCGGGGCAGCGGCCTGCTTCTCCTGGGCCAGGCGGGCTGTCTTGGAGGCTGTGAGTGATTGTGGGGGAAGCCCAGCTGGGTTTGGGTGACTCTGGAGCCCCACTGCTCCTCCGGGTAATCTTCGTTTCCTCTCCAGCCACCAGAGGTGAGAGGAGGGGGAACTGCCATTTGCAATGGGCGCAAAATCCAAACATCCCAAAGGCTGTGACCAGGAATAAAAATCAGTAATTGAGGAGAACAGGGAACAAGGAGCTGCAGTTCATGGGAGCTCCTGCAGAAATGGCTCAGATATTGGGCTCGGAAAAAACTCCATGTAAGACCAATGAGCATTTCTGCGTGTCTGACCGTTTCCCTGACCCTCAGTGAAAGGAGAGAGCGCGGTGGCGAGGAACGGGGCGTGGGGAGTGAAGCTGGGAGGAGCCTAGCTTTGAACCACTGCCGGTTCGGTCCGGTGCCTCTTCCTTCCGTCTCTGGTGTGCAGCAGCTTCAGGGAGGTCAGCAGTTCTCCGTACATAGAGTTTTGGGGTGGTTTTCTCCAGTTCTGTCATCATAGATTGTGGAAAACAAAGTCCCAGGGGTTTGAGCTTCGTGATAGCTTGAATGTGAGAGAAAACTGTCCGAATGGTCCAATAGGGGAGGGATCAGACTTGATGTCAAATGTCAAATTTTAATATTACCCAGCGCCCCCGCTCCTCTCCTCCTTATCCAAGTTCATTATATTCGGTGAAGTGGAGAACAGATCCCTGTGAGGCTCCTGAGAGAGGGAGGAGTTTGTTACATTTAATCAACACTGTGAAGTCTGTTCCACAGCAGTTTAGCCAGTACACAGCGCATGACGGAAACTCATTGAGCTGAGTTCATTTCATTGCTTGGACTGAAAATATTACTGTTCAGATATGTGTAGGTTATGTCAGGTAATCCTCAGTATCTCATTCTCCAGGTAGGCTGATCCTATAGGAATATTCACCTTAGAAATCACAAAAGAGTGTGTTCATGGAGACAAGAGTCTATAAAATTGATTAACCAAGATTCAAGCAGCCAACCCAGGATTTTTCAGAGTTGAACCAAATTCCCCTAGGGCAGTGGTCCTCAACCTTCTGGCCCTTTAAATACAGTTCCTCACGTCGGGACCCAACCATAAAATTATTTTCGTTGCTACTTCATAACTGTCATGTTGCTACTGTTATGAATCGTAATGTAAATATCTGATATGCAGGGCGGTCTTAGGCGACCCCTGTGAAAGGGTCGTTCGACCGCCAAAGGGGTGGCGCCCCACAGGTTGAGAACCGCTGCCTAGGGAATGGGTCGGCAGTGGAAATGCCTTTGTGTGTCTCTGTGTGCTGACTGCAGGATGGGGGACCTGAGATGGCCTGGTCCTGCCGGCCGAGGTGGACAGCAGGACAGAAGGCAGGGGGCTCCGGGCTCACAGTAGACTGCCTCTGTGAGACTTCTGAGTTTTAGAAATGGAACTTTGTTCCCAAAGGCTTCTCGCCCACGTCTTCGGTGCTTTAGCAGCCCTGGGAGATTTCGTTCTCCCCACATTACTGAAAAGCAGACTGAAGTTTAAAAATATATATATATATTGCATTTTTGCTCCCAGAGAAATAGTTCCTCTGGTTCCCAGGCACTCCCAGGCCCAAGATCTCAAAAAATAAATTTTTTACAACTTTCACATTCCTCAGCGGGCTTGCCAGCCCAGAAGTCATAGATTCCCTTCCAGCCCCCTGAAGGTAGTGGCCTTCAGTTACGGATTTTGATTAGCCCCCTTGCTCAGGGAATGTCCTGGCAAATGATATTCCTTCCCATAATAAGAAAACGGGGGCTAAACATGGGTAAGTGTTTTGTCTTTGAAAGTAAGAATGGAGTATGACAACAGAGAAACCAGACATGAGGTGCCCCGGAATTTTCCACAAAAGGAGACCGATGTTTCCCTCTTCTTCCTTGGGGATGGGGCCTGCACGGATCAGCCCAGGCTCCAATAAGACCCTGGTTTTGGTGTTTTGGTTTTTTTGTTCATTTGTTTTTTAAATTAATATTATCCATTGAGCATCCAGGGGTGGAGGGCACCATACGTGGTGCAAAAGACCTGAGTAAAATGTTGTTTTTCTCCATAAATATAGAAAAACAAAAACCCAACTCATTAGGCTTTCCCTTCATGTCAATGAAACCAAAAGTGCTTCTTAAACCTTCAGCTCCATTCATGGCTTGTCTGCCTAACGTCTGGTGGTATCAGAGAGCCCTCAGCTGAGCAGTGGAGGTGCATCAACGCATGGCCTCAGTCACTTCATTCTTTAATTTTCCTCACCAAATCATCGACTCAGCATAACCAAAGACCTCGTCCACTCACCCCTGGTAGGTTCAGGGAATTGGGGTTCAGGGAGTAAGGAAGGGGAGGCGAGGAGTGAGAATGGAATCGGCCCAGAGTTCTGTGCCTCCAGCAGCTGCCTTCATTGCCCGCTGAAGTCCAGCCACAGACGCTCCAGTTCCATCCCAGGTCACATGGCCTTGGTGGCCCTGGCTGACACCCACCCCAGCCCCAGCCCATCCTTGCGGTTCGCCTCAGGCTGCTGATGGGCTGAATTGGCATGAATCAAATTCAGCCGAAGGTGAAAGTCACAGATTGTCAGCTGGGCCTGACTGAGTGGTGCCCCGACTCCGTGGACAGTAGTAAGATCAGGGACATTGGATGGAGGACATCTTTCCTGGCAGGTCAGTGTGTGAAATAGAGGCATCCCCTTTATACAAAGATTTTCAAGTGGATATATATAAAAGAAACAGTTGCTTGTGAATATATACTTTTGTAAATAATATTTAATTTTTTAAATAATATATTTGGTGCTGTTTTCTCAGATCCCCTGAGAGCACTTTTTATTTTTCATTTTTAAATTTTATGGTTTTCTCTGCATTTCTTGAAGTATATTTTAAGGGAAACAGTGATCACCAGTGTATTCTTTTTTAAAAAAATAAAAAAAGATCTCCATCACATTAGTCTGGAGGCAATAAAGCAATGCCTTGCTGTATTTTTCCCCATTGGAATGGACTCTACATTAGCAGGTTGAGAATCCAAGTATTTTCTTGCACCAGTATTGGCTAGAAAAGAAATAAATATAATCAAATAAATTTAGTAACAGAGTGAAACAAATTGGAAAATTGGAATCGTGTGTGTGTGTGCGCGTGTAAAGTACTTTGGATTGTGCCTCCTGTTTTTTTTATTGGGGACATTATACCTATAGTTTACACCTTGGGCACATAAGGATTTTCCTTCTCTTTCTCTCTGGTGGTAGTTTTGTTCCTGAGTGGACCAACAGCACAAACCTCGGGTCTTGTTTTCCTGAGCGTGGCACTGTTGCCGGTTTACTCCCGTATCTTTTCTTGTGTGCTCCACTTTTCCAGACCTTAAAGGAAATCTGTTTGTGAAGGTCAGGCAGAGTCAGATCTGTGGTTTTCTGAGATGTGAGTGTCTGCATCACACATCCCAGGGCTCCAGTTGTAGAAGCCACATCATGGTAAAACATTTGGGTTGAAAGAACAGTAAGAAAATAATGCACGTACCTTGTTGGTAAGCTGCTTTTTATTAAAAAAAAAAAAAAAAAAAGATCAGATTGCCCCAGGAAGAGGCTGAGAAATCAAATCTTGAACACAGTCAACTCACATGCTTTTTAAGTCTGCCTCAAGTGAGAAAATGTGCTAATAATGGTCTAGGTAGAGGAAAGAGATGTTTAATTTAAAAAATTAAAATACAGGCATGAAATCTGCCAGTAATATAAGGTAAAGCAAGAAGAAACAAGCTATTCTCATTTTACCAAATTCTATCTGCCCATACGTTTTGTATAAAATTTCAGCGAGAGTGAGAGTTCCCTTCTCCAACCTGCAGAGACGATCTTTGAATACAGAATCTATTTATGCTCGTGTTTACAAACTACATGTTGGGTTTGGGTTTTGTTACTTTCTTTTGTTTATCTTTTTGTTGTTGTTGTTGTTGTTGGCATTTTTCAGGTCACTTTGCTTTAATAACAAAGATGATTATTTTCAAATAATTTGTCTTCACCTTTTCCTGTATTTGTACATAGTGGTTCAGTATTAGAGAAAAGTGCATTGTTTCTGTCATATTTCCAATCTGTGTTGGTGCTCATTTGAGAAAATAAAGTTTTCAAATATTAATTCTCTGGAGAGCTCATCTGTCTTAATTGACCCAGCCAGTTTTATCTTGACATTTAATATTTAAAGTAACTGAAAGGTCTGCGGGAGGTCACCCCACTCACAGATCTGTTGACTGAGGTGTTATTTTCTCCAAGGACGGTTTGCCCATTAATGAATAAAAATCAGGTCGTCTCCTTATCTGTCTGCACATGTTTCTCCTGGCTTCGGATATCAGAAATGCATGAGTGACCATTATCCTTTTTGTCTACTCAGCCCATATTCTTAGCTTTTCTGTTTATACCGGTTTCCTTGGAAATAGGAATGCATTAGGTAAGCGGGTGGGGTGGGAGGACGGAGGGAGAGTACAAAAGAACAAAATTACGTCAAAAAGAGGTGGCAGGATCTCTGAATTGTCTAATCAAGTCTTCTCAGTCACCGAACACATTTATTAAACACCTTCTGTTAGATTCCAGACACAAGGTGAGGCAAGTTAACATCCTACAAATCAGCTGGTTTTGTTTTCCAAGTGCCTTACCTGCAGCCTCGTCCACAGGCACACAGTCTCCCAGAGCCAGTTGTAAGTACAGTTGCACTTTTTCCACTGCTTGCCTCCTTAAATCACATGGAAAGAAAATAGTAAAGCCACACAAGTGTTTGTGTGTGTTCACATTGGTGGTACTATTTTAAGAGCCGATTCCCCATAAAATAAAAAATCCTTTCTCTACTTCCCTTGAGTTTTCACCTATCCCTCTGGGCCCAGCCGCTGTTGGCTTTTAGTTATCCTTGGGTGTGTTATTTTCCTGTGACCTGATTTGCCTCAGTGGATGTGCCTGTTATCATTTCATTCTTGTTTGCCTTTGGCAGACAGGGAGGAGAGGAGATAACGTGCAGGAGTCAACCAGTCTCAAACCAGCAATCCCTGGGTCCTCCCCCTTCCCAGCTCTTCTACCCCCAGCAGCTATCCTGTTCCAATGACACTGGGAGAAAGTGCAGAGAGCACCAGGGCCCATTGAGTGCCTGGTCTGTGCTGGACCCTGTGCTTTGCCTACAGGACCTCATTGAGGATCCTTGCGATGAGCTACTTCCTCTCATCATCCCAGGAATCCTCATCATCCTGCGGAAAGCTGATTGGAAATTAAATGTTGACTATTCCTGTTCTATAGATGATGAAATTGAAGTTTTGCAAGGTTTCTTTGCTAGCCACAGGGTCTTTCCCTATGCTGTGTTCCCAATTTCATCCTCTTTCTTCCTCCAACCTTAACTCTAGGGAGGCTCACAGGGCACTTTCCCAGTCTGCCCACATGACTGCTTCATAGGTAAGGGTTCAAGGAATGAAAGTTAGAACATTAAAGTAAACAAAGCCACCAAAGTCAGTGCTACCTGAATAAGATTGTATATTCCGTAGCTGAACATAAGTGGGGCTTTGTTGTTTTCTAATACTCTGTAATGGATTACATATGTAATCCTTGGCCCCTCGATTAATAGTAGGTACTTAATATGGTTTGGTGAACATTGAATTAATGTGGATGGGGGAGAATTAACAGCTTTAAACAAAATCTTTTCAACGTGTTAGATTCCCTAAGTGGAGAATGGCGATGAGGTTAGCATTAAATGTTTTCTATGTGAGCTCATGGTTACACCATGGGTGACCAAATTATTATTTGCATGTATTTATTCACCAAGCATTTTTTTGACATAATATGTGCCCTGTCTAGTCAGGAAACTTAACCCCAGGGAGCAGAAAATCAGAGGTACTAATTGTGCAGAGTGGGAAACAAAGGGCTATGATGCATGGCCCTCCCTACTGTTGGCCAAATATCCAGCCACGACCCTCACAGGCAGCTGTTTCCTGCAGAAGCAATTGCTCACAAATCCTTTTATCTGGACCCAGTAGATGGCTCACATCCTGGAGCAGGGCACGGGGCAAGCTCTTAGAGCACAGGGCTAGCCTCAAACACTTGCTTCCCTTAGTAAAAAGGAACTCTATGGGAAGGGCTCAGCCCGGTGCCTGGTATATAGTGAGGAGTCCATCATAAAGTAATTGTTGTTATAACAGCTTGTTCAAATCTGTTTTGAATTGGAAGTGGGATAAAGAAGGCTATTGTATTCTTAATGTGCATTATATGTTTAATTTTGCAACAATCCTATGAGGCAAATATCACCGTTTTACAGAAGAGAAACTAAGACTCAGGGAGTGTAATAACATGGCCTGTGGAAGAGCTGGGACTTTTTAACTCTTGTTCTGATTCTAAGCCTACACCCTATCTGTGGCCCTGGCTTGCCTCTCAGGAAAGGGAGTAACTACCAAATAGGAAACTTTCTGGCAGATCTAAGCACACACCCAAAATTTCATGGTTATTTTGTTTTTTTAATGTTTTCTTCCTTTTTTATGAAATGGAAATTCTGGCTTTTCCAGTGGAAACCAAGAGCTTAGAATTGAGACTAGGGTTGGATTATACCTTTATTTTACAGGTTTTCAGGCCTGTTAATTGCAGTGCCTGTTGATTTTATATTTCTCAGGAGGGGAAAAAAAGTGTTGCTTTCATGAAAGTTGTTGACTGCTTTAAATGATAAAAATCCAAAAACTTGCCCACGGAGAAGTGACTCAAGTATCCTAACATATGACAGCATCTTCATGGGGCCGTACGGGACCAACTCTCCAGACCAGCTTGGAACAAGCCAAGGGTTAGACGTTCATGTCACATGAAGATACTTCTAATTCCCAAGTGACGTGGGATCAATTTAATGAGAAATTGGCCAGAGATGCTGAAGCTCTGAAGGCATTAGCAAATTATTTGAAAACTCTCACAGAACAGTTCTACTTAATTTTAAATTAAAATCATGTTAATGACTTATCCCAAGCTCAAGCTTGAGCAGGGTCAAGTAGAACGAAGGTTGGATCTGCCACGGGACAGATGGGGGTTTTAAGCCTGATTGCACACTTCTCCATCCATCACTTAGAGGAAGTCACAGCAATTCTCAGGACCAGTTCCCATCATCTGTAAAAAACGTAAGTTATTGTGAGAATCCCAGAACTGCCCAGCACCCAGCACATTGCCCAATCAAAGAGGCTTTAGCAAGTGTCATTGTCTTTTTTGTTGTTGTTGAGTAACGGGAACTCACTGTGATGGGCATAGGATTTTAGGATCTAACATTCACCATCTAACCAACCTCTACGAAGGAGAGTAGGAAACCAGCACTCAGTCACGGACCAGGTAAGTACCAGAGCTGGACCTGAAACCCAGAGCACCTTACTGGTCAGGCAAGGGGTCCCCGCACCACAGGACTTGCTTCCACTTCTAGAGGAGAGTGTGTACAGTTATAGGAAGAAGAAGAAACCCATCAGCTAGAAAAACATCCTTGAAGTTTAGGACCTTGCTTGAAATGTTTGTAGTAACCATCATTGGCGGCCTTCAGTACAGCAAGATTTGCTCATTATCCTGGCATCATGGTCTGATGTGCAGGCAACAGAGGGGAGAGGGAGCCGAATGCTCCTCGACGCGCTCGCATCCCTGGCTCCCCTGGCCTCCGTGCCTCTGATTCCGAGCCACTTCTCCAGGGCAAGGCCATGCAAGCACAGCAACCCAGCAGTCGCATCCAGGGATGTTTTATTTATGGCTTTAATAATGGAGTCTCTTGGGAAATGTTTGGTTTCCCATTCCCAGAAGCAAAAATGCATCTGCAGAATGTTCTTGAAATGTATTACTGTTTATGTTTTTTTCCTTACCACCACATTCTCTGAGCCACCTTAATCGAGTTGAAACTGTCCCTTGGCAAAAATAGGATCACTTAAGTGATCGTTCGTTTGGCTGACATGTTCTATACCTGATCCACAGTGTAGAGCGTTGAGAAAAGAGGTTGGTAGTGAGTGCTGCTGATCATAATATGAACATAATCCTGTGTTGAACTTGCCGTGTTTATTACCAAACTGCCACAGATCCCATGGGAGTTTGTTTCAGCCTTGTCCTCTTCCCAGTCCCTTATTCCCAGTTTGGGAAACAGAACCCACGTGTCCTGGAGGCACTCAGGCTTGAAGCTGTTTCCATGGTGACGGGACATGCCCAAGGTTCACATCTCGTTTTGTTTTATACCTAAGTGATATTACAGAGAAATGGTACCATCTGAGGCTAGAGGATTGCGGAAAGGGAGTGGCCCCTGATCTGGGGTGGCCTTAGTTACAGGAGGGACTCTGGGAGTTTCTGTTTAAGAGAGGGTGTGGGTATTCATCTGACAAAGAAGAGGTTGGAATTTCCGCAGAGATGACTGGTTTGGACCTGTTGTGTCCAGTGCATCAGAGATTTCATCTTGCCTGGGGTAGACCTAGGTTTCACCTGAGGGAGACTCCTGAGAAAGCAATGCCATGAGCATAAGGCAGGCAGACTCACCATGAGAATCCTAAAATCCTTCCTGCCTATGGAGGAAACTACCAGGCTCTAGTTACTGTGTGACCTTGAACAGGTCGCTTATCTTCCAAGGCTCAGCTGACTTACCTGTGAAAGAGGCTTCAAGGACTAAGACGATGCTGTAGAAGTGCCTAGAATGAAGCCCGGCCACCTAGAGCTAGAGATTCTCTGACTGGCTTATTTCGCTTAGCATAATTTATAGACGGCAAAATTCACAGTTGTACAGTTCTGTGAGGTTTGACAAAACTCTATAGAGCAGGGGTGGGCAAACTTTTTGACTCGAGGGCCACAATGGGTTCTTAAACTGGACCGGAGGGCCGGAACAAAAGCATGGATGGAGTGTTTGTGTGAACTAATATAAATTCCAAGTAAACATCATTACATAAAAGGGTACGGTCTTTTTTTTTCAATAGTTTTATTCATTTCAAACGGGCCGGATCCCGCCCACGGGCCGTAGTTTGCCCACAGCTGGTATAGAGTCATGTAATTAATCAAGATACAGAATATTTCCATCACCTTTTTCAAAAATGTCCTTCATGTCCCTTTTATAATGATCTCCTCCCCGACCTCCCAACAACCACGGATGTATTTCTGTTCCTATAGTTTTGCCTTTTCCAGGATGCCGTGTGTTATGTAGCCTTCGAGTCTGGCTTCTTCAGCATGTTTTAACAATGCTTTAGAGCAAGCATGTCAAACTCAAAGGCTAACATGGGCCAAATAAACAAGGTTTAAGTTTATGTGGGCCGCAAAAAAAAAAAAGCTTCAAGTTTCATAGAAACATAGGTTTATTTCGATAGAGACATGCTGAATACAAAGAGCTGAAATAAATGAGTAATCGTTAACCTAAAAGAACATTTTAATAAAAATATTTTTTTCTTGAACATTAACTTACCAGACACAGAATAACTGCACAAATGAATACGCGGACACAACTAAACCTATTTGTCTTGTTCTCCGAAAGCGAAATATTTCCTGTTGCGCACAACAAACAAGTCAGTACAAGACTAATGACGTGGCAATCGTCTGCTAAAACATTCGCTGCTAGTATTAGTGGAGAGAAATGGTGCGCCTGTGCGTAGGCACATAAGGGAAATGAATGCAACATGATCATAGTAATCAGTCATTAGCGAACGTTGTAGTTATTAATTATGAATAACAGGATATTGTAAAAATTAAGTAACAAACTTTTTACTAAAACGTTTCTTACATACCGTTACCTTGGCTGGGCCACAGAAATGTTTGTCGTGGGCCGCATGCGGGCCGCGAATTCGACATGCTTGCTTTAGAGACTCATCCATGTTGTTGCATGAATCAGTAGGCCGTTCCCTTTTATCTTTGAAAAGTATTCTGTTGTATGGATATACTGAAGTGTGTTCATCAATTGGTGGACATTTGTGTTGTTCCCAGTTTCTGGCTATTATGACAAAGCTGGTACAAACATTTGTGGACAGATTTGTGTGTGTATTTTCACTGCTCTTGAGTAAATTACTAGAAGTGAGATTGCTGGTCATATGGCCAAAGTATTTTGCATCCCTACCAGCAGTGCCTGAGAATTCCAGTTGCTCCACACCCTTGTCAGCACTTGGAATGGTCTGTCTGTTTGTCAATTTATTTATTCTGATATATGTGGATACTCATTTTTTCTTTTTTTAAATAATTTTTTCCCAAATATGTTTTTATTGATTTTAGAGAGCAAGGGTAAGGGATAGAGAGATAGAAACGCGGAGAGAGAAGCATCAATCAGTGGCCTCCTGCATGTCCCCTACCTGAGCATGTGCCCTGGCTTGGAATGGTAGGGTGCCCAATCACTGAGCCACACGGGCCAGGCCTCATTTTTCCTTTGATTTCTATTGCCACATTCCTACCTTGGGATAAATGTATCGGGAATCCTATCTGACCAAACAAGGTAAAGAGCCAAGAGGAAATTAAAGAGTGACTTCACATAATAAGCAAAAATATCCTTTGCTTCATAAGAAAACATAAAGACAAGAATGAGAAATAAATGAGAGAGCAGGTGGGTGTTGGGAAGAGGGACCCAGGTATGGGATCTCCTAATCTTTCCAAAGTGATTCCTTCTTGTCACCCATCTAGGTGGGAAGCATACCCTTTGGCCACATATTCTGATGAATTCATTTGGAAAAATCCACTTTGCTCTTGGCACAGATTATGAAACTGACCTCCTTTTGTTAACTCCCATTTTCCAACCTAGTCTCCTTTAAACCAGAAATGCCGGTTCTTGCGGAAAGATGACTGGGATGATAACATTGCTAAAATAGCCACGTGTAAAGTGGTTATAAAAAAAATTGCACATTCAAGGGAAAACCTCACCCTTGACCCAGAATTATGTTATTCCTTAGTTCTTTAGTAAGTAATTTGACATGAAGAGTCTTTGAATTCCTCTGAGGAATCATCTTGTTCTTCTCCTTGTCACTCCTCATTCACTTCCTTGGCACACACATTTGCAGAATAATCTTGCAATTTATAATCTTAGCCATTTGGTTCAAAACTCTCTTGAGACGATTATGACCTCTAAATGTGACTGCATGAACCAAGACCTAGAAAAATCAGGTCTGAAATAAAGACTACGGCCCCCTCTTTGGGCATGAGATTAGAAAGGAAGGCATTTCCTTCAGCTGGGCACACTGGGGCTCTGTTTCCCCAGGGTTGCTCGTCACACACCTCTGTGCAACCAACAGAAGGAGCCAAACAGCCCACAGCCTACTCTGAGAGTCTGCATGTCCCCTTCCGTTCCTCCAAGGAGAAATTGCTGCTTGTATCCAATCAGTGGCCTCCCGCACGCCCCCTACCCAAGCATGTGCCCCAACTTGGAATGGAACCGGCGCCTGCCTACACCAATCACCTCTCTTTCACCAAGTGCAAGGGAGAACACGGGACCAGAGGCGTGAAAACTGAAGAATTCAGGTCATCTGCTGACTGGTTGGCAATGCTTACTTTTGGTTTCTAGGCAATAAATCATGACTCCCAAGCAAAAGGCTATTCCTGGTTTCAGCCATTATCTGCATCCATATTCCCCAAGGCCCGGTATCCAGGGCGACCCAATACTATGGTAAATGCAGAGCCTGCTGAAATTGAGCATCCAGGCTTGAGACCTGGACTCTAGACATTTGGTTCAAAAAGTGATGGTGACACAATGGGGTCAAGCGAAGTTGTCAGGGAAATAGCTATTAATAATAGCTCACATGTATTGAGCGGTAGCTCTGTGCCAGTCACCTTCACACTAGTCCTATAAAGTAGGTCCTGTTATCAACCTGGTTTCACAGTAAAGATGAGTGAGATGGTGACTTCCTAAGGGCCCACAGCTGGCTGGATGGTAGAGTCGAGTTTTAAACCCAGGTAATGTGTGTCTGGAGTCTACCTTCTGAACTGCTCTATGTTCTGCCTACAACTGGAACCCTGTTGCAACATTAATCTCAGGTAGATAAGTCTGATGGTGGGAAAATGTGAGGACAAAAATGTCTCTCAGATTTCGAAATCTACCCCCCAAAAAACAAATTCAACAGGTCATTCATTTCACAGAGATTTATGAACATTCACAGATGCTGGGGATGCAGCCGTAACAAGATAAGTATGGTCCCTGCCCTCTTGGATCTTACAATCTTAAAGTTGGTAAAGAGAAAATTACCTTAAAAAAATGATGTGTTTCCTCGGAAGTATGAAGGGGCAGTACCAAGGAGGAAGAGGTGCCTAAGTCTGATTGTGAGAGTGAGAAGTCTTCACAGAGGAGGCATCTTAGGGGTTGAGTCTCAAAGAATAGAGAGTAATCACTGGGTGGATAAGGTATATGTGCCCACTTGCGTGTTTGTGTGTGCTTGTGCACACGTGCTCGTGGGTATGGGGTGGGGGTGTTGCACAGAGGAGAAAAGGAAGAAGCATTCTGGGCTCAGCAACAGCCCAGCCCATCTGGCAATTCAAACAGCACACCTGGTAATGCCTAGAACATGGGAGTCAAGGGAAACAGCAGGAGAGGAGGGTGAGGCTGCACAAGGAGGTCGGGTCTTGAAGGGCCTTGTGGGGAGTTTGGGCTTTAATTTCCAAGCAACAAGAAGCCATTAAAGGATTTTGAGCAGAAGCAGGGCATGGTCTGATGGACATCAAATTTCAACTTGGCCAGTTATGGAAGGAAAGATTAGAGAGAGGCAGAGGGGCTAGGTGAGGACAGGGAGGCAATTGAGGAGGATGTTGCAATATTGTAGATGCCTAACTAAGGGCTGTGTCCACGGGGATAGAGTGGAAGAGACAGATGAGTATGATTAAGAAGACAGGATCCCTGGGGTTTGAAGACTGTCCCATCATGAGGTGGCATAGTGGTTAACTACACAGGCTGTGGTTCCAGACTGCAATGGTTCTATACACTAACTAGCAGTGTGACTTGGCCAAGCTACTTGAATCCATTGGCTTCAGTTTCCTTATATAAAATGAAGATAATAACAGCACTCATGTCATTTGGTAAAGATCAAATGAGATCCATGTGCCTAGAACAGTATCTGACACAGTAAGTGCTCAACACGTTTTCTATTTGTGTCATTTTAGTGAGAGGCGGGGATTGATCTAGGCTGGGTCCCAGGTCCTTACCGGAGTCACCATGGCGCCATGAACTAGGTGCACAGTCCTCTATGAGAAGGCTGCGGTCTGGTAGAGCACCCACGGAAGACCTTGCCAAGCTGATCCTAAGGTAAGCCGAGGAAGTGGTAAGCCACACTTCTGAGTAGCTCCAGGTTCTGGGCTGCCTGACTCACAGCAGTATTTTCTTCCTTTGTTTTGATTAAAGTTCTTAAAAGATAGTTTTCAAACATCAAAAAGATTTCATGTGGCCCTAGCCAGTTTGGCTCAGTGGATAGAGCACAGGCCTGCGGACCAAAGGGTCCCAGATACAATTCCGGTCAAGGGCACATGCCTGGTTGCAGTCTCAATCCCCAGTAGGGGTCATGCAGGAGGCAGCCGATCAATGATTGTCTCTCATCATTAATGTTTCTCTCTCTTTCTCTCTCTCTCTCTCCCTTCCTATCTGAAATCAATAAAAACATATTTTAAAAAATATATTTCGTGTGATCCTAAGACTCTTAAAGTAATCCCAGTTCACATAGGCCAGGGGGTGGGGGGGAGGTAGGGAAGATACTAAGAAATGCTCCTTGGAAAATATAATTTTTTCAAATTTCTAAGCTGTTTTTTTTTAATCTAACAAAGCTTTCTGGTACTTTCTATGTTTCCTCCCAAGCGAATTCTAGTTCCTCTGAAGTCCTGGGAATAGCCCTAGTGGGAATTTATGTTTGGCTCTTCTACTTTTTCCCTTTCAGGCATAAATCTTTCCATTTTGAAAATGTGCCACTTTCAGAGAGACACTTTGATACAAATGATTTTCATTATGTGATGCTTCCTTCTGCCAATTAATCCATTCATGTATCCTTTGATCCATCTACCCACCCAACCACCCATCTACCCTCCCAACCACCCATCTACCATCTGGATTTGTGACTGTGTTGTGTAGTGGTGAGGAGCATAGGAGTTGGAGCCAGACACACCACTGTTAAGCTTTAGCACTTAATAGCTGTGAGACTGTGAGGCTGTCCTATAGCCTCTCTGAACCCAACTCCCTGTTTGTAAAGTGAGGATTCAAACAAGTATCTCCTCACAGTTCTCTCGTGAAGATTAAATGAGAAAGAAGGTAAAGTACGGGAGCACAGTGCTGGGTATGTATTAAACAACCAATTATTGGTAGTTGCTTTTATTGTTCTGCAAGCTGGACATGGAGCATACAACAGTGAACAAGAGAGTCAGGGGCCCAGCTCTCAGGGAACTTACAGTCTAGAGGAGGATAAAGATGTGGAATAAATTATCTCCCAAACAACCCCAACTATTAAACAGCACTACTGTCCTCCCAGTTTAGTCGGTTCAAAAATTGAGAAGTCATCTTGGATTCCTCTTTTTCTATCACTCCTCCCTCTCCCCGTATCTAACCCACAGGCAATTCTTGTTGACTCTGTCCCCAAAATGTATTTCCCACCTGGCCAGTCTTCACCGTCTCCAATGCTGCAACCTGGTTCAAGCCACCATCTGCCCTTGCCTGGACTCCTGCTGCAACCTCCTTATCTGGTCTCCTTACTTTCACTCACGCCACTTCCAGCACATTTCCAAGAAGAACTGCAGGGATCCCTTCAAAGCATAAAGCAGACCTTGCTGGGCCTCAGCTCAAAACGCTGCAGTTACGATGAAATTGAACCTTCAAAGCCTCATACTCTGCCACCTGCAGCTTCACTACCCACAGCCACCTGGAAATTGTTTCTGAGCCCTGAACACTCCAAGCTTGTTTCTGCTTGGAGACTTTGTCCTGATGTCTCTGCTGCTTAGGATGCTGTCTCCCATCCTCCCGTGCCTGGCTCATCCATCAGGTCTCCACTCAGATGTCATCTCTTCGGAGAGGACTTCTCTGGCCGCCCTACCTCATTACCCCTCCACCATTACTTATTATACTGGTACCTTATTTTAGTTTCTTTAAAAAAAAAATTGATTTCAGAGAGGAAGGGAGAGGAAGAAAGAGATAGAAACATCAATGAGAGAATCAGTGATTTGGTGCCTCCTGTATGTCCCCATACTGGGGATTGAGCCCGCAACCCAGGCATGTGCCCTTGACCGGAATTGAACCCGGGACCTTCCAGTCTGCAGGCTGATGCTCTATCCATGGAGCCAAATTGGCTAGGGCTTGTTTTAGTTTCTTCTTATCACTTCTTTCTTCCTTTTCTTTTCCTTCCTTCCTTCCTTCCTTCCTTCCTTCCTTCCTTCCTTCCTTCCTTCCTTCCTTCCTTTCTTTCTTTCTTTTTCTTTCTTTCTTTCTTTCTTTTGTTCCTTCCTTCCTCTCTCTACTCTCTCTTCCTGCCCTCCCTCTCTCTCTCCTATGTGCCTTGAATGGTACTCAGCACATAGTAGGTGCTCCATAGACATTTATTGGATTACTGATTGAATGAATGACATAAATACAATGAACTGTGTGAGATCCCTGAAGCAGTACTGCTGGGGCAGTGTTGGTGATGGCTGGTCAGCTCTGTATTGGAGAAGATTTCCATCTGTCTGAGAGTCAGATTCAGTCATGTCCGAGAGCAAAAACTTGGACTAGAGTTTTCTCAGAATTCTTTCTAATTGGAGATTCTGGGATCCATGCCCTTTGCCATGTCCTGAAGTGTCCTCCTTTCACCTGGTTCTTAGCAATACACAAAGAGCTACAAATAGTGAAATGTAGACCTGGCCACTATTCTTTTTAAATATGTTTTTATTGGTTTTTAGGGAGAAAGAGAGAGAGATGAGAAATAGAAACATCAATGAGAGAGAAATATCGATCAGTTGCCTCCTGCACGCCCCCTTACTGGGGATCAGACCCAAAACCTGGGCATTTGTCCAGACCAGGAATCAACCCCGTGACCTCTTGGTTCATGGGTCAACATTCAACCACCGAGCCACACCGCCCGGGCGTGGCCACCATTGTTAACAGAGCAATCGTTCACCTTCCTAAAAGGCACTGCCAAAATTCGTCAGGTTATTTATATCTGAGGTAATAGCAAAGACTCCAATTTACAGGGTATCTATTATATCCCATCATTTTGCCTCCCTCCTGGCTAATTCTTACACAAACTCTGCAGACTAGGTATTATCCTCCTCCTCGTCTTGCAGATAAGGAACCGGAGGCCCAGAAGAGACTCCTGACTTGCCCAAGGTCACAAAGTTGGTAAAGGGGGAGCTGTGATTCCAACCAGGTCTGTCTGTCTCCAATGCCTGGACTGGTTCCAAAGTGTCTAGAGGGCCTACTCCTTAAAGCAGGGGCAGATGGCATTGATATCAACCTCACTAATGCTAATTTAGGAAAA
Organism: Myotis daubentonii; assembly: GCF_963259705.1. Classification (NCBI taxonomy): domain Eukaryota; kingdom Metazoa; phylum Chordata; class Mammalia; order Chiroptera; family Vespertilionidae; genus Myotis; species Myotis daubentonii. The sequence continues at coordinate 36,645,630 of NC_081855.1, read as the reverse complement.
CAACCTTGAGATAAAGTGTTCTAGAAAGAAGACACTATAATTAGCCTGCTGGCCTAGCAGGAATGGTGAGTTTTTATCTATTGCAGGTCAAAGCTATTGGCTTCTGGAGATTCAAGGGCAGGATTGTGGGGACCTTGGAGAAGACTCTTTTCAAAGACGATGAGCCCATGAAGGGCTTCTCTGGGCTGTGCGAGGTAGGGCAATGTCCTCGCAGTGACGAGAACATGCTGGGGAACAGGAACAAGGAAGAGCTTGTAGAGAAACAAGTGTGCCAGAAAGGCCCTGCCCTAGACAGAGTCCAGATGGGTGTCCGGGAGTGGAGGGTGGGGGTTGGGGAGAATGGAAAGAAAAGTAAATATACCCACAGAAGAAGACTTGCAAGAAAGATCTTGTATCCCCCTTTCTTCTCCCAGAATCTTCTTCACAGCATCCCTGGCTGAGGTACCCTTTCCTTCTTCTTAGAGCTGTTAACAAAAATTCCCGCCGAAACCGGTTTGGCTCAGTGGATAGAGCGTTGGCTTGCGGACTGAAAGGTCCCAGGTTCGATTCCGGTCAAGGGCATGTACCTGGGTTGCGGGCAGCTGATCGATGTTTCTCTCTCATCGATGTTTCTAACTCTCTATCTCTCTCCCTTCCTCTCTGTAAAAAATCAATAAATTATATTTTTTTAAAAAAAATTCCCAATTTGAGGTGTGGAAAAGGGAATGTTACATTCAGGTGAACAGTTTGCAAATGGGAAAATGCAGCTAGTGGAATACCACGAGTGCACTCCTGAAACACAGGGGAGGCAGCCTTTTATAAAGTTACCTCCCATTCTGATTGGTCCAATTTTATGCAAATGAAGCTTCAAACTGTTCTGATTGGTCAGTTTAGATGCAAATGAGGATATAATTGTACAGTTCTGATTGGACAGGGCAAGTCTCAGTTCCTTGGTCGAAAGACAAAACCAGGAATTCCCTCATGAGAGTTGACTCAGACGCAGGAGGCTGAAAGCTCAATCAATCTGTGGCTTTCCCCTGAAATGAAGGGTGTGTGCGTGAGCAGCTTCTGACGCACACAATGGCTGCTAGACTCTGGTTATGAGTGTGGGCCCAGTTAACCACAAGAAGTCCTTCTTGGAGGATATATCTCTTCTCCAGGTTCACAGAGCTTTGCATTAGGACAGAAGGGAACTTTGCAGAGCAGTGAGGGGAGACCTTCATGGGCGACTGCCACCGAAGTCCCCCCCAAGTCCTTAAATGTCACCTCCCTGACCCTCTCATCTACATCAGACACCTTCCCCACCACCACGTTCTCTACTACCATACTTGCACTTCTCACAATATGCAATTACATATTAATTGTCATATTCATTGGCTGACTCTCCTCCTAGGGCGGAGACCATCTTTGTTTGATTCAGCAATTCAGAGCCCAGCACTGTACTGGTGTGAATACATGTTCAAAAAGTATTTGTTCAGTGACTGAAGGAGTGAGTGGTGTCAGGTGACTGATGCTTAAATGGGGTGGTCTCTGTTGCATGTAAGTGAACCACAGTGTGCTCACCCCTCTCAACATTCGCATAGAGATACAATCATGTGGAGTGCTAATAACAAGGCTAAGTCCCAGGGGGAAATAAGGACCATTCCCGAAGAGGTGTCCTGGGAAGTCCTGCTCCTTTGCCTACTGAGGTGAGGGGAATTTGAGGCTACTTTCATGGACATGAGCCTAAGTCAGTTCAGCCCCAGCCCCAGTCAGGGCCCAGTTGGGGGCAGGTCATGCTGGGACTTGCCCCACTTTGTGCTGCCAGGAGCGCTGGCTGGCTCCCATCAGATATGTGCCTGCTGTTGGTAACCACGGAGGAAGCAAGCTGTAGCAGGAACAAAGTTGGGCACCCCACCCTCCCCCACAGCCCATCCAGACTTGAGGTAGTCAGCTGGGTTAAAGAGACCCAACTCTTTGCCATGGAATAAGCAGGTGTCTGGGGAGCACCTTACTTCTCAGCAGGTTGGAATACAGGGCATGTGTGATATTTGGTTTCTCCTTTGGCCTTGCTGATGGGGTTCACCCTAAGGTCAGGCCAACCTGCTCCTGTTACGGGGGACCTTGAAACGTAGGTAAGCACACAGTAATGGGACAGACGGATGCCCTTCCCTAACCTTCGCCTACCCATTCTTCCTCTTTTTTTGCCCCCGTTCAGCAGTCACGATCTTTTATTTATTTTTTAAATTTAATTTTTCCCATCACCGTTCATCCCCGCTTCCACCCCCACCCATCCTCCCCACCCCCACAATTACCACACTGTTGTCCATGTCCATGAGTTTTCTTTTTCTTTTTTGCTCAATCCTCCCACCCCACTGCCTACCTATTTATATATATTTTTTTTAATTAATTAATTTTAGAGAGGAAAGGAAAGGAAGAGAAACATTGATCAGAGAGAAACATCAATTGGCTGCCTCCTGCATGCCCCCTACTGGGAAATGAGCCCACAACCCAGGCATATGCCCTGACCTGGAATTGAACTGGCGACCTCCTGGTGATTGGGTTGACATTCAACCACTGAGCCACACTGGCTGGGCCCACCTATTCTTCTTAATGCCAATACTGGTTTATGAACTGTGAGACTTCTGATAAGTGGACCTAGGAGACTTCTCACTGTGGCCTTAGCAAAGCACATTACAGTCCAGATCGGCCTCTTGTTGTGACTTTTCAATGGAATGAAATCTAGAGAAGGGAAGCAAAGTTCTACATGTTCCCACCAGCCTTTACTATATCAGAGATGTTGCTATCGTAGTTCTGCACACTTGGAGATGCTATCATTTTTTTTTTTTCACTAGTGCGGCCTGGATAGCCTTGGTTTGCACTCACATTTCCCTCCCTTTTATTTTCTGGACCATTTATTGAGCATGTACTATATTCCAGGCACTAAACTAGGCATATTTTCCAAAGCTGGTCTCGTCTAATTTATATTAACACCATTTCAAGAGAGATTATTATGTCTTTTACATACATGAGAAGATGGAGGCTCCAGGTTCTAGAAAGGTAGGAAATGTACTAGCCTTCTCAGCTAAGAGACTGAGTCAGAATTTGAACCTGGGTTTCTGGCTCCTGAACGTGAGCGTTTTCCCCATCCAGGCCCACAAAGAACAGGAATGCTGAACTATTACAGGGTGACATTGCTTATCGGCATAAATCTAACACTAAGGATTGTTTAGCGTGTCTGCTTCTACTGGGGAGACAGAGGAGGGGAGGTGGCTTGAATTTTTCTGGATGGGACAGTTAGCTCTTGGCAGCCTGTCCCATCCAGAAACCCAAGCCTCTCTAAGTAGGCCACCTTGTTACTGAAGTGTCACAGAAAAGTTGACCTTGGCAGGGACTAACTCCAGCTTGGCCCACAACTTCCACCAGGGTAGCTGCGGGATCCGCATTCTTGCATAAGGAACACACTTTTTCAGCCTTGCCCAGGATGATCTGTGGTAATAAAAGCTCCAACAACATAAAGTGATCCTGCATGCTTGTCTTCTGCCCTCCACCAGGGAGAGCTCAGCAGGACAGAAACCCCAAAGCGGTGACTTGTCTCAAAGGCCATCGACTTAGTCACCCCAACTCTCCCCAGCTACCACTGCTGCAGAAAGCCAGCCCCGGCCTCTGCCTTCTGGACCGCACATGCGCTCTGAGGCCCTCGGGAACCCAGCTCCAGGAAGTTTGCTGCTTCCTTATTTGAGATGTATTATTAAACTGTAATCATACTGTGAGGGGAGCCAGCCAAAGCAGTGGCTATTAATAGGAAGGTGAAGAGAGCTGACTCAGGAGCAAGCTGACTTAGGCTGGAGGGGAGAGCGGGCCTGGCCACCTTGGCCTACAATCCTCCGGGCGAGGTCAGCGAGCGACAGACCTGAGCTCATTTCGCTCCTGGGCTGGAGTCAGCACTATCTGGATTTCTCAACTTGGGAAATAGAAACCTGGAGAGGACCAATCAAGGGGATCTACAGCCGTCTTTCCCAGGTCTCCGGGGAGTCTCAGAGCCTGAGAACAAACAGCTTAAAGAGCTCTGACCCAGCAAAGCAGCAGCTCTTCCCCCACACGATGTCATCGGTTGATGAGACTTGGAAAGGGGCTCCCTCCACTGGGAAGCAGTGCTGACCCAGCCCGCCGCTGGCCAGAGCTCCCCGTTGGCAGAGACCTCTGAGTAGGGAGTCTATTTCTGGCTTCTTGATAAGGCTGGGGGAAGTGGGGGGAAGCAGAGAGGTGAAGGTCCGCAGCGAGTGAAGGGCATGGTGCAGCAAGGCCTAGTAACGTGGGAGGAAGTTCTCAGTACCTTCCTGTAAATGCCATGCATGTCTCACGGACTAAGACTTTAGTCATCTGGTCGACTTGCCGTCATCTGGCAGCTAGAAGCAGGATAGATTGCAGAGCCCGGCCCGTGGTCCATGACGTCCCGGAGGGAAAACAGCACTGCTCCTGGCCGCTGGGCTCACAGCATCCCTCCCTCTGTACCGGGCACTGAACACATGCTCTGTATATGCTGCTACATCCGGTCCTCACCACCCCCAGGCGGGTATTATCACCTCTCCTCTCTGAGGTTAAAGTGAGATTTTAAAAGGTAATGTGACTTAGTCACACAGCTAGGAGGTTGCAAAGATCAGACTAAAACCCAGGCCTGTCTGAGAGGCCAGAGGAAAAGCCAGGCTGCGGTAAGCTGCCTGCGGGCCCAAGGTCCGTCCAGTCTTTCCCCTCTCTTCCACCTACACCCAGCGGCCCCTCCCTCTTGTCGCTAATCCAGTGCTCACAGCCACGTCAGGGGGATGAAGGTCTCTGCCTGTGTTGCTGGCAGGTGCTGAGAAGTTGGGGAGTGATATGTTGCCATCTTCTCCCCTTGTTTGTTAGGTGGTTAGCTGCGCCTAGGTATGTTTCCTCAAAGGAGAAGATCCGTTTGGGTTCCTGGATCTTTGAAGAAGGAGGTTCAGGTGGAGGTAGGATTTCGGGTATTTCCCCCTTCCTTTCTGAAAATACTGGGCTTAGCTCTGGGTGCCTGGGCACTTGCAGACCATAGAGCCATTTAATAACACTATTAATCTGGTGGTTTTTTCTCCACTGTTTTTCACATATCCCAGCAACTATCTACATGCCTATGTCTCTCCAGAGTTGCACAAGTATTATCATCTACATACTTACATGTATCTAAAAGTACCTCTTCACTGAAAAGAAAGAAGTGGCTGTCCTGCAACCGATTGTTGCCTGGGTCACTTCCGGAACCTGAAAGAGATCCCAGGACCCTGACACCAAGTCCACGAGGTAAGAGTTTCAGGCCCCAGCTGTCAGGAGGCCCCAAATACAGAACTGGAACTGGACCAGGCTTATGGGAATTTTGTTCATCATGTGATAGCCATATTGATTTATAGCCAAACTAATTTCCAGGCTCTCAAGCAGTAGATCAGCTAAGCTGTTGTTTTGGGGTCTCATGTACTCACTTGGCCATTTTTTTCCTTCCGGTTTTGAAAGGCAAACAAATAGCTTAACAGTAATAATAAACAGGATGGTGGCAGCATCCAGGCTCAGACATCTGCCTCCTCTCGCTGTGGTCAGAGTTCATCAATTCCCACTGTACCTTGAACTAGGCCACCTGCAGGTCTGTGCTGGGGCCTGGCCTGGCTGTCGGGGGAAGGCATTTCCAGTCTGGGCAGGGGTGTGGAGAAGGGGATAGCTGTGGCCTTTGCGTGGGAGTGTCTCCCCTCTTCTCCTCCGGGGAGGTGACCATTTTCAGATCTGTGGGTGGGGAGGAAAATCTCCTCTTCCAAAAATAACCTCTTTCTGCAGTGGGGTTTGAAGCTGGACCAAGCTGCTAGCACTATTTTTACCCAGCTTGCACTTCAGGGTGTAAATAGCAACCCTGGCTGTTTTTTCCCCCCACAGCTGACCAACGGGCCTACCTCTTCCAGGCGGAGCATCCTGGCAGTTTGCACAGAGGATGGTTATTGACCCTCAGCTCAGTATACAAGCAGGGGTGGCATCGCCCTGGTTCTGTTATCTCGGTCTCTGCTGCGAACACTAGGCCCCGTGATAGCTGCTCGGCTAAGGCTGATTTAAAGAAGCACCATGTGGAACCCCGAGGCAAAGGCAGGCCTGTGAACCTCTCTGCCTGAGCAGCCTGGGGCTCCCGGGAGCTTGAGCAGCTCTGGGCTGCGGCCGGCTGCCCCCTCGCCCTCTCTCTTGCATGAACAAGCACCTCCTCCAAGGCTGCTGCCCTTGGAGGGTTTCTTGCCCCAAACGCACCAGATCAGGAAACTAAGGAAAAGAAAACGTCCACTCGAGGCTGCCCCAGTGACAGAATGTCTCTGAGTAGATACAGACAGTCCTGGGTTACATCGCACTCGACGTCTGTTGTTTGTGGTTACGTTGCCATCTCCCATTTATTTATAAGAAAGAAGTTCCGTTATGTCAACGTATGTACATATGTGCTTTATGTTTTTTCTTATTTATTTACCACAAGTAAAGGTCAGGAATTGTTATCTTTCTTTTAAGTTTTTTTTTACTGTTTGACTTTATTACTGCTGTGTCTGTGCTCCAAGTGAGTGACGTAGGTGCTTATGTAGGTGGGTTCCGACGTATGGCGAAAATCGCATTACGTCGCGCCTTCGAAACCTGAGGACCTACTGTACTTCCTGGTGCTCAAGTGCTTGGAGGCCCCACAGACTTCGGTATTGGAGAATGTCACTGAGAGGTCATGGTGAGAGGACAGACTGGCTCCTTTCATGCTGCGTGTGAGCAGAAGCCTTGGGTTATGTCTCCACTTGGCTTGGAGGAGGGGGAATTCAGCTTCACAGAGGGCCCCTGGTTGGTGCTGTGGATGAGCAAGATAAACCAGCAAAGACTGAGATGTGCCCTCCTGATAGCCAGTTCCCTATTTGCTTCTCTTAGAGAAGACTTTAGTGGCTTTTCCCTGAGGCCAAGTTTCTTACCCAAATCTCTCCCTGGGGACTTTGTTCTGAAATTAGAAAGGAGAGTTATGAGTCAGCAGGAAAACCCGCTCCTCATTGTGAATTACACAGCAACTCCTCACGGACTGCTCATTCCCTCTAGGTACACATCAGTCAATCATCAATCAATCAGAGAATTTCGCAAATATCTACCATGTGCTCAGAACTGGCATTGAGGACGTGGCTCAAGTTTCAGGTTCTTCCAGCCGATGACTTTAGGACAAGAAAAGGATTGGAGGACAGGTAAGCAGCTGAGCAATTCCCAGATCTGCTGTTTTTGGATGTGGTTCCTGTGCAGTTCCACGGAATTGATTCTGAGCAGTTGTTCATTGCAAAACTCACTGCCAATTATTGACAGCCCAAGTGGCATGGAGAGCTCCTGATGGTAAAAATAGGGGCAGGTAATAGATGAGAAAATAGCTTTGCATTTGCGGAGAGCGGGATGGGAACACATTGTCTCCCATCTGCTGTGTTGTGGGTTTTCATCGTCGGCTTGGGATCTTTCCCAGGACTGGCCAGCCAAGTCTACTTAGTGGCTTCCAGCAAAAAGTCCACCAGGGAGCTGCTCAGGGTAAGATCAAAGCTCAAGGCTCTGTCTTAGCAGCCAGACCAGAGGAGATCCATGCTGGGTTCGAGGTATGCTGGTTCACACTGTGCTTAGAGTCACATTAAACAGTCAACAGTCCAGCTGCTGTGGATCAGTGGTTGAGGGTTGAGCTATGAACCAGGAGGTTACGGTTCGATTCCCGCTCAGCACATGTGCCCAAGTTGCGGGCTTGATCCCCAGTGTGGGGCGTGCAGGAGGCAGCCAATCAATGATTCTCTCTCGTCATTGATGTTTCTATTGCTCTCTCCTTCACCCTTTCTCTTTGAAATCAATAAAAATATATTTTTTTAAAAAAATAGCCAACACCACAGTTTCTAGTAAAACCCACTGAATTTTAAATGTGTTGTTGGCTAATTTGGGGGGTGGGGTTATTATTGCCCAGTTGATCTGGTCATTCATTACCCACCAAACGTCATATTTACAAAACAATGGCTTTTTGGGAAAGCCTCTTAAAGCCTGGATGGTCAATGTTTACCTTGAAAACAAACACACTCAAAAACCTGAAGCAGGAAAATGGTTCCAGGTAAATAAAAGCAAAAGCATGTGGCAGACCGTCACATTGCTCCACTGACCATTTGTTTTGAAAAATGCTCTCAGCCCCAGCCTTGACGTTGGGGAAATTGGGAACATGGTCACACACTTCCTGTCTAGTGTGGCCCTGCATTTCCTGGAATTTGCCGTGAAGTGCAATTTCCCCTGTCCCTGTGCCACCAAGGAGTTAAACTAGCTGTGCTCTCCTGGTGACTAAATGGGTGCAGTGTGGCTCTGAGATCATCCAGAAAGAAAGGGACAGGTGTGAGACTTCAGTGCTCTTGAAATGCCTTTGATGGGCTCGGTGAGTGACGGGCCAGCGCCAGGGTTATTGCCCCGGGTTGTGTAAGTGTAGCATGAATCCTTGTTTCTTCCTTTGAATTTCGCATGATTTTAAAGGGTTTCTAACCCCTTTGGGAGCTCGATGTTACTGTGGTGTGTCAGTGATTCCATGGAGAATACTTTAGACAGCAAATTCCACCCTTCGAAAAACAAGCCACTAAGATGGAAAACAAAGCAGAATCAATTGACCTGACCAAAGCACACTTGATGTGTGTTGGGGAGACCTCATCTTCCCACTCTGGCTGCTTCCTTCCTTGTGAAAGAGCCCAATTAGCATACCCCTCCTGCCTTCTCTCCTCCCCCTCGTTCTTCTCTGGGAGGAAGCGGTTTTATGTGACTGATGAATTTGGAAGGAGAAACTGTGCCTCCCACCATCTTCTCTTTCTTCTTGGGAGTCAACACTGCTGCCTCGGGGTGAGAAGGGGAGGCCCATTCTGGCCAGGTCCGTCTAATTCTGAGGCTGGGTACTGAGACACTCATTAGCTTGATACTATAAGCCACGTCCTCTCAGCTTTATTAGTCATAAAGGTTACTTTTGTAAGTAATAAAAGCTTTACTAGTAATAAAGGATCTTTTTGGTCCTCATCTAGCTTACTGCTATCTTACTTCTAATTCAGTTCAAGATTCGCAGGAAAGTGGGGAGGCTGCTACTTTGGGGCGTCTCAGAGACGCCACCTATTTTGAGGGAGACTTCCTGGTGGTTAGCAGAAGCCTTGAGTTGGGGTGAGATCCTGGCCTCTAGAGCCACATCACTTCCCTGTAGAACACCAGGTTCCTTGCAGTCGTGTTGGTAAAGAGGATTTATAGAACGTGTGCCTTCCGGGTGATGTGTATTCACTCAACACTCATTTATTGTGTGCCTACTAATGTGCCAGGGGGTGGGTGCTGTCGTGATCAAGATAGACACACGCCGAAACCGGTTTGGCTCAGTGGATAGAGCGTCGGCCTGCGGACTGAAAGGTCCCAGGTTTGATTCCGGTCAAGGGCATGTACCTGGGTTGCGGGCACATCCCCAGTGGGAGATGTGCAGGAGGCAGCTGATCGATGTTTCTCGCTCATCAATGTTTCTAACTCTCTATCTCTCTCCCTTGTTCTCTGTAAAAAATCAATAAAATATATTTAAAAAAAAAAAAAGATAGACACAGTATCTTCTGTCACATAGTTTATAATCTAAGGTGTACCAACTAGAAAGTTTAATGTTCCAAATGAAATAAAAAACAACTGCAAACTAGCTTAAGCAATAAAGAGAAAGTATTGGCTCATGAGGGATCAGGCACAATGCGATCCAGGACTCAAACTACAGGTTTCCAGGTCTCGGCTCTGCTTCCTTGGTGGATTCATTCTTTTGTCACCACGTGATGCAACCCCTCCTTGCTCCTGGCAGCTTCCGGCTTCCCACTATGGCAGCAGCAGAACTAAGATGCACCACTGGCCAGGCTGAGAAAAGTCCGAGTCCCTACATGCCCTGCAGACTCCTGGGGTCACTCTGATTGGATCGTTTTAGGTCGTGGGCCATCCTTACAGCAGTCACTGGACTCAGTGGGATAGGACACACCGACGGGCTTAAACCCCGAGGTCCATGCCTGGATGGGGAAAGTCCGGCCCTTTGCATATGGCTCGGAAGTGTGGTGACCTATTAGGAAGAGAGAAGGGCAGCGAGCATCGCTGTCTATGATGGAGGGAGAAGACAATAGATAAAAGGATAATTCTGCTAGAAGGCAACACTTTACCCTGCAGAAAACACAGACATCCCATTATGGCCTGGTAAGTCAAGCCCAGACCTGGGAATCCAGAGACTGGGTTCCACGTTCCGTGCAGGGTCCTGCACACAAGAGGCTCTCAGGAAAGTTCTGGAGGGGGATGGACTTTGCTCTTTGATTGGGCCCCTCAGGAACTGCCTTTGGGCTGGATTTTTCTGTGCTGTGAACCCTCTTTTCTTTTTGGGAAGGAGGCAAACATGTGCCTGAGAGGACGCCAGTTACAGAAACAGAGCACCTGTCACTACATAGACCCGAGCCATCCGTTGATGTGTGCTTGTTTATTCGTTCAGACTTAAGGACATTCAGCCAGTGGTTGAGACGGTAAACATTAACCACATTGGGGCATATCGGCAGCACGGGTGCTGAGCTGTGAAGATAACACAGGCCTTCGGTGTTCTAAGTTCAAAAGATCCGTGTGCAACAAGGTACAACCCCAGTGAATTGAAAATGGAAAGAAATTCAGCCCTACACAGTTTAGCTCAGTGGATAGAGCATCAGTCTACAGACTGGAGAGTCCGGGGTTCGATTCTGGTCAAGGGCACATGCCCAGGTTGCAGGCTCAACCCCTAGTAGGGGGCGTGCAGGAGGCAGCCGATCAATGATTCTCTCTCATTGATGTTTCTCTCCCTCTCCCTTCCTTTCTGAAATCAATAAAAATTTTTTTTTTTTTTTTAAAGAAAGAAATGCAGTCAAACACACAGGGTAGGGAGAGCGCTTTGGCCAAGTACCTAGGAGTCCTCAAGGGAGATGAGTGCTCGCCAAGCAACTCAAACTCCCACTGGGGCCTGAGCAATCCTGTACTTCATCCGACAAACGTGTATTGGGTCCTTCTATATAAGAAGCAAGAGTAGGAACACATGATCAGTTCTAAGGCCGCCACTTAAATCCTTTTTTTAAAAAAGAAGAGATCTTTTATAAGTAGATAAATTATTATAAGAAACTAAATGACTATAGGCAAAGCTAAAACAAATTAAAGCTCTAATGTGATACCAGAGATGGAAGGTAAAACTAATTTCATTTTGAGGTAGAAGTTGGAAAAGGAGTGGGCCATGCCTGGATCTCAGGGAATCTTGCATTAAGGCACAAACAAATATATAGGATTCAGTTGAAAGATTGCAATCAATTATGCAGTCTTTTTTTTTTTTTTGCATGTATTTCTTTCTTTTTTCAGTTTATATTCAGTATTATTCTTTATTCATTTCAGATGTAAGCAGAGTGGCTAGACATTCATGGTTAGATCACCTTACACAGTGGTTCCCCCAATGTTTCAAGTACCCAGCTGGCCCCAGGCATAGTTATTACGATATTATTGACTATATTCCTTGTGCTGTACTTTACATCCTGTGACTATCTTATAAATACAGGTTGTACGCCTTAGTCCCTTCGCCTTTTCACCCAGCCCCCAACACCCCTCTCTGCACAGTCTTTTTTGGTGTCCCCAGTAAATATGACTCAGTCTCTGAACATCCTAAAGCAGCCGTTCAGTTGCACCTTTCTTACTGCTCTTATTCTGACTCATATCACGGTCAATTATTTATTTATTTTAATTTTTAAAATATTTAAAAAATATTTGTATTGATTTCAGAGAGGAAGGGAGAGGGAGAGAGAGAAATATCAATGAGAGAGATTCATTGATCGGCTGCCTCCTGCACGCCCCCTACTAGGGGTTGAGCCTGCAACCTGGGTATGTGCCCTTGACCAGAATTGAACCTGGAACCCTTTAGTCTGCAGGCCAAAGCAAGTATCGTGTGAGAGGCGCTATAATAGAAGTATGTATGGAGTGCCCAGAGGTAATGGCTTCACAAAAGAGGTGGCATTTCAGTGCAGCTTGGGGACAAACAGGACTTTTCTGGGCTGAAATTTCCAGCGTCTGGAAGGTCCCTGACGAAAGAGCCAGCATGGTGTGCTGAGGGAATGATAGAGTTAAGGTCTGTAAGGAGAATGTCACAGAGGAGGTTGAAAAGATAAGGGAGGTAAAAGGTAAGTCACCCTGAGCTTTGTAGACCTTGCTATGGTCTTTGGACTTTATGATAGAAGGGATTTGTTGAAGGGCTTTAAGTAAAGGAGGAACAATATTAGGTTTTGGCTTTAGAAAGACATTCTGGCAGCAGTCTGAGAGCAGAGTTATCCTGAAGAGGGACTGGAGGCAAAGAAATCAGAGGAAGGTCATTTCAGTAATCTAGGGGAGAAGTGGTAAGGTCTTGATCGTTGAAAAGGGGAACAGTGCCCCATCCCACACCCTGGGCATGGAAGCTTCGCAAGTGGGCGGCCAGGAGCAGGACTTGGTGCTGGGTGAGAACCACTGGTCTGAGCCTGGTGGAGGTGACGGAAGGTTGAAGAAGAAAAAAAAGAAAGCACGAATCTAGTGAAACGCAAGTAACGGAAAACAGTTAATGCTCCTGCTACTGATGACAGTGATGGATTAATTCAACAAAGAAAGAGCAAACCAACCAATAACCAGCGATTTCCTATTATGGAGAACGAAGATTCTGATAGGTCTGCAAAGGAAATATCTAATGAAGAGAACAAGGCATATACCTGGGAGTGGAATTGCTGGGCCATGTTGATAATAACTCTATAATTAAGCTTTTGAGAAACTGCCAGACTGTTTTCCAAAGCAGCTGCAACAAGCAGTGCAGGTTTAAAGAATAGGAATAAGTCAACTAAAGGGAAGTGAGTATGTGCAACACCCGAGAATAGCTTTATCCTGGGTTAGCTGGAGGGCACAAGAGAATGGTTAGATTTTAAAGAGTTGAGCTGAGACCCAATCATTCCAGGACACCTTTAGATAATCCTGTTTTCAAATCAAGGGTCCTTTTGAAAATTGCCAGGTGACAGCTTTTGTTTCATCTGAAAAGCGATGAGATTGATAAACTGTCACTGTTAGTCCCGAAGCCACAAGGCTTTCAAGTGATACCTGGTCAGCTAAAGCTGTCATTTTGTTCATGATTTCTGCCCTTTTCTTTTTTAAATATATTTTATTGATATTTTACAGAGAGGAAGGGAGAGGTATAGAGAGTTAGAAACATCAATGATGAGAGAGAAACATCGATCAACTGCCTCCTGCACACCCTCCACTGGGGATGTGCCCCCAACCAAGGTACATGCCCTTGACTGGACTTGAACCTGGGACCCTTCAGTCTGAAGGCCAACTCTCTATCCACTGAGCCAAACCAGTCAGGGCTCTGCCCTTTTCTTCTGATATTTAGAAACCTTTCCCATCCCAAGGTTATACAAATATCCATGTTTTCTTCTTTGATTTCTAGGCTTTCATTTTAAAAATGTAAATCTTTAAACCACAAGGAATTCATTTTAGAATAAACATTTGGGGATGTATTGAAAAAAAGAAAAAAGAAATGAAAAGAAAAGGGAGACCAGAATGAGTTGAAGGAAGAATTGAGAGATTGGGTCAACAAGACTTCATCATTGATTGATGGGAGATGATGGGAGAAAGGAAGAAGCTAAGAATGACTTAGAAATCATTGGCCTGCACAAGCTGAGGAAATGAGGGTTCCATTAACCACAGTAGGTAATGGGTTTGGGAGGACAGGTGATGTCCTGGGTTTAAGATGCCCACGTGACATTCAGGTGGGCAAGCCCCACTGGGTGTTAGAAATATGTGTCTCGAGTTGATGAGACAGATGGAAGCTAGAGACTGACAGGGAATTAGGTTAAGTGCTGAAGGCATGGAATTAGATGCACAGACCAGACAACTAAAGGGCAAAGCTTTTGACAGTAGGAGTTTGGTAACCCATGGGCCCTGGAACAGTACTTTGCATAAAGCAGGCAGTATCTACAGATGCACATATGGATATACCAATTTGGAGGTTGTTAGTCACATCTAGATGTCCCAAGACCTCAAATGTGGAACCATTGCAATTTAAAAGACTTATTTTGGGTCAAATTGTCCAATAAGAAGAGTACAATTAGCATCCTAATATTCAAAGAGATTCTAGCCTTCTGCTAACTTTTATTTAAAACCTACTCTTATCACCTTGTGGTTTTTTGTTTTGTTTTGTTTGCATTTGGTTTTCCAGAGAAGATGCTATAAAATGAGGAAGCTGGGGAAATACAGTTTATCAGAATTAGGGGAGTTCAGTCCCAGTTGCTGGAATTCAGAAATTGGTGTCAGTATGTTTGACCTTTAGAAGAGTCATTCTGAGGGCAACTTCATGGTGTTTCAGGAACTAAGCAATGTCTCCTTCAAATGTCAAACACGTACAGTTTGCCTTTGCTCATTGTTTCAACAAACATTGTTCAAGCACTTCATATGTTCTTTTTTTTTTAAATTAAATCTTTATTGTTCAGATTATTACATTTGTTCCTCTTTTTCCCCCCATAACTCTCCTCTCCACCCAGTTCCCACCCCACCCTCCTCCCTCACTCCCCACCCACTGTCCTCATCCATAGGTGCACGATTTTTGTCCAGTCTCTTCCCGCATCCCCCTCATCCCTTTCCCCCCCAAGAATAGTCAGTCCATTCCCTTTCTATGTCCCTGATTCTATTATAATCACCAGTTCATTCTGTTCATCAGATTATTTATTCACTTGATTTTCAGATTCACTTGTTGATAGATGTGTATTTGTTGTTCATAATTTTTATCTTTACCTTTTTCTTCTTCTTCCTCTTCTTAAAGAATACCTTTCAGCATTTCATATAATACTGGTTTGGTGGTGATGAACTCCTTTAGCTTTTTCTTATCTGTGAAGCTCTTTATCTGACCTTCAATTCTGAATGATAGCTTTGCTGGATAAAGTAATATTGGTTGTAGGTTCTTGGTATTCATCACTTTGAATATTTCTTGCCACTCCCTTCTGGTCTGCATAGTTTCTGTTGAGAAATCAGCTGACAATCTTATGGGTACTCCCTTGTAAGTAACTAACTGTTTTTCTCTTGCTGCTTTTAAGATTCTCTCTTTGTCTTTTGCTGTTGGCATTTTAATTATGATGTGTCTTGGTGTGGTCCTCTTTGGATTCCTTTTGTTTGAGGTTCTCTGCGCTTCCTGGACTTGTAAGTCCAGAGCAGGATCGTGTGTCTCCCTCCCAGTTGAAAAAGACAACCGCCTCCTCAGTTGCCAGCCCCTTCCACGCGTGCCTCTGTACCTCTGCACTTCACTTCCGCACCTCCTCTG
Source organism: Myotis daubentonii (assembly GCF_963259705.1). Classification (NCBI taxonomy): domain Eukaryota; kingdom Metazoa; phylum Chordata; class Mammalia; order Chiroptera; family Vespertilionidae; genus Myotis; species Myotis daubentonii. Next base: position 36,630,305 of record NC_081855.1, on the reverse strand, counting down.
AGTCTCTGTGTGCTTTTCTCTTTCCTTCTAGTTATAGAATTTCCACTCAGCCAGCCTTCCTCTGGTTCTGGATGATGTCCGTTTTGTCTTTTAGTTGTATTTTTTTTTTTAATTTGCTGCCATTTATATACTATATAAATTTTACATGCTGTATATTTACAGTGGGGCAAGTGCTTTTTTAATCTTTAAAAAAACAAAGATCAAACTTTAGACATCTCTGAACAACACAAACTGTATAAACCATACAGATTATTCAGATACAAACTGTATTAAATACAGTTGTCCCCACGCTTTTAGTTGTATTTTTGAAGTGGTTGTGCAAGGCAGCAATTTCAGGTGTTTTACCTATACCGCCATCTTGGTGTCTCCACTTCATATGTTCTTGCCATTGTGGTGACAAAAGACATTGTCCCATCCCTCAAAGAGCTCATAGCCCAGCAGGGAACGTAGACAAGGGAATAAAATTAAAATATAACTGTGAGTGCTCTGCTTGAGGTGAGCACTGTGTGCAACTGAAGGCAGAGAAGGACACCCCACAGAGGGAGAAGATGAGGGCAGCAACATGGTTAATGTCTTTCCAGAAGAGACAATGCCTGAGACAGTGATACAAGGAGGGGACGAGGTCCCAGGTCAAGGAGAGCAACTTCAAAGGCAAGGAAGAACAGGATTCATTATGGGTGAATATGGAGGGGAATGGCAAGAGGTGGGCAGGGACCTCATCCTATAAGCCTTTCTATGGAGTCTGAACTTTTAGCCTGAAAGCAATGGAAGGCCACACAGGATTCTGATAGAAGACTTAAAAGGAAGCCTTTTGTCTTTGGCCTCTCTCTCTCTCTCTCTCTCTCTCTCTCTCTCTCTCTCTCTCTCATTTGTCTTCCACACACCCACTCCCCTCCTTTCTTGCTTCTTGAAAGCATGATTTTGGAAAATACATATTTTATCTGACCTGCACCTAATGGGCAAGGGATTTATTTATGGTTTGTCCATGCTTGGGCTGGAGGGAAAAAGGAATTGTAGATCCTATGAGACCTGACTTTTGATGGTAGTAAGGATCAAAGTGAGAGGATTCCAGAGTAACTCCTATCACCCAGAGACTCTCCCTCCACTGAAACCTGGACATGCCTGTGTTCAGTGTTAATGAGGGCGCCATTACTTACAAGACGTGGACAAGAATCCTGACCAGAGAGGTCTACACTCTTGGTACTAAAATGGGGTCCCTGGACCTGGAGAATCAGCAATGTCTGGGAGCTGCTTAGCAAAGCAGAATCTCAAGCTCCACCCAAAACCTACTGAACCAGAGTCTGTGTTTTAACCAGATGCCTGGGTGATTCCCAGGCACATTCAGGTTTGAAAGGCCCTGATTCACAAGATAGGAAAACTGCTTAGCTGGCAAACGGTGTGTCACCATGTTGCAATCATAGCTGATATGTAATCAGTGTGTCAACCTCTGTGATTACAAATTTATGTCCCAAAGTAAACTCAGGGGTTAAACCTTTTGTACCCTACTGAATATTTCCATGAGTCTCCTTGGAACCAATGATGTTAAGATCTCTTTAAATGAAGGGTTTGATCTCTGGCTGATGGATGAACGATTCTTTTTTTACCCCTGTTGTAGCAAAATATACATAACATAAACTTATCACTGAACCATTTTAAGTGCAGTTCAGTAGCAATAGGTACATTCACATAGTTGTGCAACCATCACCACCATCCATCTCCAGAACTTTTTCACCTTCTCAAGCGGAAACTCTGTCCCCATTAAACAATAACTCCCATTGTCCGCTCCCCGCAGCCCTCATAACCACCATTCTGCCTTCTGTCGCTATGAACTTAACTACTTTAGGGACTTCAGATAAGTGAGAACCTGCAGCACTTTTCCTCTTGTGACTGGCTTATTTCACTTAGCATGATGTCTTCAAATTTCATCCATGTTGTAGCATGCGTCAAAATTCCCTCCCTTTTTAAGGCTGAATAACATTCCGTTGTACATCTCACACTTTGTCTACCATTCATTTGTCAGCGGACACCTGGGTTGCTTCTGTGCTGTGGCTACTGTGAGGGATGCTGCTGCAGACATGGGGGGAGAAAGACTTGTTCTTTTTTTTTTTTTTAACTTTTTTTTAAAAAATATATATTTTATTGATTTTTTACAGAGAGGAAGGGAGAGGGATAGAGAGTTAGAAACATCAATGAGAGATCATCGACCAGCTGCCTCCTGCACACTCCCCACTGGGGATGTGCCCGCAACCAAGGCACATGCCCTTGACCGGAATCGAACCCGGGACCCTTGAGTCCAAAGGCCGATGCTCTATTCACTGAGCCAAACCGGTTAGGGCAAGACTTGTTCTTAGAACCAGCCTTCCCGCCAGGCATGCAGCTCCCCTCTCCCAGCTTCTCCGCCTCCTTTCCTAGGGGCGTGCCACAATAAACATCGTTCCATTCCCAGTTCATGGATGTTCTCGATGAATTTTCTTTCACATATCAAGTCTCTAGTTGACTCCTCATTCAGAAAAGGGAATGTGCTGTGGTTGGGAGCGAAATGTCTGTTCCATTTAGTGTCTCTGTCTGGGAGCCATGGCCTCCCGAACATAAACCCAGAGCCAGAGCCAGGACATTAATTTGTGCAGCTCAAGTATTGATTTGTGCTGCCATTGCCTCCCCCCCGATGCTATTCCTATCAACCCAAATTACCTCTGCGAATACAGAAACCGTCTCCTCCGGGGGCGCTGGGCAGCGGGTGACCAGCTGTTTGCTGATCGGCTCTGACAGAGGAGCGGTCATCTCAGCTCTGAGCAACGGAGGCCCTCCCACCAGTGTTGCTGGGAAGAGAAATGTGCACAATGAAGCCAAGGGCAGATGCCCACGGAGACAGACTCAGGACTCCGTTCAGCGACCCGCCACGGGGCTGGCTCAGAAGGGGAGGAGTCCCTGAGCGCACGGTGGAATTATTCTGAACAATCATGTATGCTCTCTCCTCAAAATGGTCCAGTTTCTCTTCTGAAGCCTCCGATGTACTGGATACTGCTTTCGGGAAGCTGTGGGGACGGGCTCTTCTCATGTGCTTTCCCTCCGGCGTCCAGCGGAGGCGCTCTCACACTCTCCACTTCGCACCCATTATTTCATGCCTACCCGTGGTCAGCAAACTGCGGCTCGCGAGCCACATGCGGCTCTTTGGCCACTTGAGTGTGGCTCTTCCTAAGCCTTAGGAGTACCCCAATTAAGTTAATAACAATGTACCTACCTATATAGTTTAAGTTTAAAAAATTTGGCTCTCAAAAGAAATTTCAATCGTTGTACTGTTGATATTTGGCTCTGTTGACTAATGAGTTTGCCGACCACTGCCATCAGCTCTGTGTGTGAGGAGAGGGTTACAGTCACACCAGCTCATTGCGGAAATCAACACTGAAACCCTGGGTTTCATCTGTGCGGTCACTTTTGTTTTGTAAACTAAATCTAGACATTATGAGAGGGGAACCAGCAAGTTCCCCATTTTCATCTTGATTGCTGGCCCTCAAGGGTGATTAACTTTATCTAGAAACTGAAAATGCATTTGGGCTGGTCGTGTATGAGAGCTGATTAAGAGCTTTCCAGAGAAGATCTGCCCTGCACTGGAAAGGCTCTAGCCACTTAGGAGAGTCCACAGGTCAGGCATTTCCTTTTACCTGATTATAAAAGAAGAGCTAGAAATCACAGCCAATTGCACAAGAAGTGGCAGGGTGACCTGCCTGTTTCAATCCAAAGAAGAAAGTTTGCATGTTAAGTGAACCCATTTGAGGAATTCCCAGGAGAACCACTGACTAAACCAAGATAACGCAAAATGTGATGAGGTTATATAAATGTAAAGCCACAATAACATGTGACGTGCTGGAAAGATCCAACGAAAATCTGGGGTCATGCATAAGACAATGAAATATCTGTTAGCCACCGCCCTAGACTGTCCGATTTGCCTGATCTGTCCACTCGAAATGCCCTTCCCTGTCCTTTTCCTCTCCGTTTACATACGTGCTTATCAGAACCTCCCCACCTGTGGGAACACTGCCCAGACTGACCCCTCTTGACTGGAATCATGCTTTTGCATCCTCTCAAAATACGTGTTCTGTTTGTTCTGGGCCAGCCCACGTGGCATTAATGACACAGTTCTTTGTGGCCATTTTTATGACATTTTTCACAAATTCTCTTCTGGAGCCTCCTAAGCCAGTCTATAAACTCTTTGAAGTAAGGGCTGTTTGGGGAGGGGCAGCGGGGTGTTGTTTGTCTTTTGTTGGTTTGGGCCTTTACTCTAGAGCAGCGGTTCTCAACCTGTGGGTCGCGACCCCTTTGGGGGTCGAACGACCCTTTCACAGGGGTCGCCTAAGACCACCGGAAAACACATATATAATTACATATTGTTTTTGTGATTAATCACTATGCTTTAATGATGTTCAATTTGTAACAGTGAAATTGGGGGTCACCACAACATGAGGAACTGTATTAAAGGGTCGCGGCATTAGGAAGGTTGAGAACCACTGCTCTGGAGTGTCCTAGAGCAGTGCTTCTGAAACTGTAAGGTGCGGAGGGATCAACAGGGGATCTTGCTAAAATGAAGATGCTGATTCAGTAGGAATAGGTTGGGCCGAGAGTCTGCTATCCTTTTTAGCAAGATAAAATAACCACATGTAATACATGCATATGTATGGGAACCCCGCGTACCTGAGAGAGTCAGAGATCCCAAAAGCGTGAGAGGCTCAGAGGCAGAAAGGGAACATGGGGATCCAGGACATGCTGAGCGAGGGATGCGGTGAGGTGCCTGGGGGCTTCAAAGGGTCATTGCAGAGTAAGAAGGGCGAGATTTTGCATCTCTAACCAGCGGCTGCTTGGAGGAGCCCAGTGTGAACGGCAAGGCCTCTAGCGCCCAGCATGGAGCTTTAACACAAACAACTAAGACTTTATCATGATAGTAGTTCCCAGGAATGTTTCTCTTCTGAGGCCTGACCCCTTGAAGCAAATGCTACCTCACAAGAAGGCCTTTCCGTCTTGATCACTAGACTATCCTCTCAACTAATTGGAGCTCGAGGACATATTTTTGTTATAATGCAGTCGTTTGAATCAGCGTTTAAGTTCTAGCGTTGTGAGTGGTTTTACCAATGTAATTTGAGAGAATTGCGAGTTATTTGGGTGTGCACGGCCCGCCCTGTCATGCTAGGCCAGTCTTGCTTGATAGAGCCACAGTGATACTAGCTGCTCCCATTCATGGGAGGTCACGCCGCACGGAGTGCTGAGAGCCATAACCCCCTTCCGGACCAGGGCCCTCACGTTTCTCCAGGTGGGTTAGGTAAGTGGAGGCAGAAACTTTTGTTTACCTCTGGCCAGTAAGTCTCTGTTTCCTGTGTGAGGTCCTGCTCTGTTAGCTTCACCTTGAAACATAGGAAAGTCAGTCTTTATAATAAGCAGACTTCAATGCATTTTTAAAAAATATGTTTTTATTGATTTTGGAGAGAGACAGAGAGATAGAAACATCAATGATGAGAGAGAATCATTGATCAATCTACTGCCTTCTGCATGCCCCCTACTGGGGATCGAGCTCGAAATCCGGGCAAGTCCCCTGACGGGGGAATCGACCTGTGACCTCCTTGTTCATGAGTCAATGCTCAACCACTGAGCCACACTGGCCGGGCTCAATAAATGCCTTTTAACCAGGAGGGCAGACCAAAAGGATAAGCGGGCACTAGTGAAACTACAAAGGCATCCGACTGGACCCATGGCATGGGGGCAAGAGGACCAGTCACGTCTCTCAGGCCCTTGGTTTACCTGCCTGTGAAATCAAGGTGTTAGATGGGAAGATTCGTATCAGCCCTAAGAGTGTGTGATTCTCATCGACAGGTCAGGGAAAGGCTCTGGAGACAATTCCACACCTGGCTCCGTGACAACAGTGTGACTGGGAGCCTGTGGGCTGACTCGTATCCTCCCGCTGGTCTCAGCCCAAATGCTTGCCCTGGTAACGGTACTAAGTTATCCCTTCTAGACAGTTTGGTGCCTCACATCCGCCAGCCCATTGTAGCAAGACTTGAAAAGATATGCCCTGTGCTGCCACCTAATGTTAATGTTCTATCAAGGCGATTCTTCTTTGTTTAGTGTAGAATCTCTAGGCCCTTTTATACAAAACCTGCCAGCGATCAGGATCTAGCAGGAGAGGACAAACAGGGGACTTCCAGGTGCCACTTCATTAGGGGAATCAGGGACTATGACTGTAAGAGCTATAAGGTTTTTGTAAACTTTGTAATTTCCTCCTTACTGTTATTTCCTGCCTGGTTCCCTGTAGTGATTAGCAGTAAGACTCTAAAAACAAAAAGGGCCAAGGTGTTTGTTTTCAAGGGCAGCAAGGAAACAGGGAACTGGGAGACAGGACTCCAGAGTTTGAGGTAAACAACTCCAGGAGATGGAGTGGGTGGAGGGGGCCGGGAATAGGGGCAAGGAAAGCAGGCTATGTTCGGGCTTGTTTGAAAAAGGAAAGAGGGGGTGGGAGAACGAGGTTGCATTCTAGTTGAAGTGAAGGTAGCAGCTGGAATAGCATTGTCATTCTTTCCTGTTTTGTCTTCAATTGTACCCGTCTGTTTTCAAGCCAGGAAAATGAAGTGAATGTATAGCTATCAAACTACTGTGTAGCAAATGATACTCTCTAGCAATGGTTCTCAACCTTCTGGCCCTTTAAATACAGTTCCTCACGTCGGGACCCAACCATAAAATTATTTTCGTTGCTACTTCATAACTGTAATGTTGCTACTGTTATGAATCGTCATGTAAATATCTGATATGCAGGATGGTCTTAGGTGACTCCTGTGAAAGGGCCGTTCGACCGCCAAAGGGGTCGCGACCCACAGGTTGAGAACCACTGCTCTAGAGTAAGGATCTTAAATACAAAGGTCTACAGAAGGGCCAGGCAGATAAGGTACCTGGATGGGGTAGCAAGGGGTAAGACTGTAGGGAGTGGTGGGGACTGTGGTAAACTGGAGAGCTTGCCCCTCCTAAGGAGGCAACAGCTACTCAGCCCCAGCTGGTTATACCCTCACCAAGTTGTGTACCCACGTTGCCTGATCTTTCAAGTTTTCAAGAAAAGCTGGAAATTTAGATTATTATGTGAAGTCTCCTTATTTTTATTTTTAGAATGCAAAGCATTTTATTTTTAAACTTCTAAGTTTGAAAACAAGACAGCCTAGGTTAAATAAATAATATAGTTTTCCAAAGCTGAGGGTGCTCATTGGAGCTCAGTTTTTTGTGCTTGAAGTACAAAACAACTTTCTAAAACTCCTAGGCAGGAACACTACTGTTTCGATGATCTGTGATTAGATGAACTGATCCATCTCAGTTGGTAACATCCCTTTTTCTCCCTTTGGTAAGAGTTTAAAAAATTCTAGAGCAGATGCATTTTTCTTGTCTTATACGGACAATTTCATTCCAGATGTCCGCCGAGAGACATATACCACATACAGGAATCCATCTTCGTCCTTCTCACTTGCATGCACTTCTGAAATCGTTGTGCACATGCTCGCCGTGCAGTGCCCATTCGCTAACAGGAAGAAGGCCTTGTCAGCGTTGAGCTGCAAGCACCTTGTCATTATCTCGATGAGTTCACTCATGCTGACATGACCAGGCACAAGGGACTTGGTTTTGTCCAGGGCAGGAAGCGGCTTCTCACCCTTGTATCGCTGTATTACCACCGGGATTTGGGTCGGATGCTGCTCTCAGATGAGTTGGGCATCGTCTACTCTTTGTTCCAAGGTGCAGCGCTGTGTGAAGGTCTTCTCTGAGGCCAGGGCGCAGGAGGCCGGACGGGGCATCGAGGCAGGGGGTGCCGGCAGCTTTGGGTGGCGGTGGGTCCAAGTCAAGTCTCCTTATTTTTATTTGTTGGCAGCTAATGCTGCTTTAAAAATAAACAACAGCAGCATTGCGTGAGTCAAATAAAACATGTGTGAAGATGAATAAACAGAATCCTCATGTGCTTTGGAGCTGGGAGGTCCTGCAGGGAGAGCTGTCACGCCCCACCACTCATCATCAATTACCCCAAACAGGAAGAGAAGTATTTTCTACCTCGAACAGAAAGATGTTTTTCTACTCCACGACCCCAGCAGGAAGAGGGAGGATCTTCTCCTCAACCAGCAACCACTCAGCTAATGAAAGACTGTTACCATGCAGCCAATGAAAGGCCATTACAACTCAGATAGTGAAAGGCCATTACAACGCAGCCAATGAAAGGCCATTGCATTTTGAATTCCTAGTTTCCTCCAATGGACTCTTTGTTTACATCAGCCCCTTTGAACCCCCTTTTCCTCAATAAAAGAACTTTCTCCTTTGTTCTCTGGACTTGCCCGTGGTTTGCTATTCGATTGGATGTTCTGAACTGCAGTTTCTAGAATCTCAAAGTTCTAACATGATAATTGCCAGGCGTGTGTGGACAATAGCAAACTATAATCAAACAAGCAAATACCAGAGAAACGGTGGAAGTAAAATGTGTTGTGTTTAGGTTTGTTGATTTGTTCATTGTTCCTCTCTAGCTGGAAAGCCTTGAATGCATTCATTCCATAAATCAAGACGCATTTATTGGATACCTAGTATGTGCTAACTAATGAGAAATTTAAAAATTTTCCTGTAAAGGGCCACATAGTAAATATAGACATTGAAAGCCATACAGTCTCCATCACAACTACTCTGTTCTGCCAATTGTAGTTTCAAAACAGCTTTAGATTCTGCGTTAACGAGTATGGCTGTGTTCCAATAAAAATTTATTTACAATGGGCAGCAGTCCATGGGCCGCAGTTTGCCAATCCCTGATCTAGAAGATGTAAGAGAGTTTGCAGCCTAATGCAATAGTTTTCTTTAAGGAAAACTACATGTTTATGCTTTGCTTATAAAGACAAAGAATTAGGTGCTCTCTCTATAATTTTAAAGTTATATTTGTCAGTAGGATATCCAAAGTAGCTCTCTCTAATTATTTAGTATAATACATCCTGTAAACATAAACAGGTCACTACAAACATTGGAAAAGATGCCCGTGCTACCTAGCTACTGAAGTTAGCTTGGCAGGGCTGTCTGAATATTAATTTAATTTACGATAATTTTTCTCAAAGGAAACTGTTACACAGGAGAACATTGAGTATTTGACTGAGCTAGTTATCTCAGTGGGGTGATTCAGTTCCTGTTTTGATTGGATTTGAAACTGTTGTGAAGAGGCAACATAAAATTGAATACAACTGTTTGTTTCCTGAGTCCTAAGACTTACTACTTGGAACTTTCAAAAATATATGTCTTAAAGAGAACAAATGAAGCAGCATATCACTTTCGTCTTTTATATTCTCAGTGAAGTAACAGTACAGAGAAGATGCTAAAAAAAATATTTTTGCTTTATGAGTGGAAGGCGGACAGACTATAACCATGTTAACTTCTTTAGATGTAACTTTTATGAAATATCAACTAAAGAAGCCCTGCTACTTACATGGCTGTGGATCCTGTTGATTGGGAACCAACAGTGATCGGTAGCCACCTTCTCCTTTGCTTTCTTCTAACACAGACTCCCTTGCAGGCGAGGGGTCCACGTGTTCCAATCTGGCCAACAGACATAAACACTTGTTTCTATCTTGGGGCTTGTTAGAACATTTCCTAATAGGGACTGATTCAGTTTGGTCTCTATTCCTCCTCTCGTCGGCCTGGCCTAGAACACAGGTGCAATGCCTTGCAGTGGTTCTCAACCTTCCTAATGCCGCGACCCTTTAATACAGTTCCTCATGTTTTGGTGACCCCCAACCATAAGATTATTTTCGTTGCTACTTCATAACTGTAATTTTGCTACTGTTATGAATCGTAATGTAAATATCTGATATGCAGGATGTATTTTCAGGGGGCGCTACCCACAGGTTGAGAACCGCTGCTTAGAGGTTCAGTAGCATTGCATAATCATGAGGACAAAGGAGACAGACTGCGGATGGTGGCGTGCAAAGAAAGAGGAAGGCCTGGGGGGGTCACCGAACTAACCACCTTTGGGTTTCTCATTGCAAGAGAAAAAATTTAGTCCCTGCGGAGGGAAGCCATTACTATCTGTTTTTCTATGGCTTGCAACCCAACCCAATCCTACCCATTTGGGGCTATTTCGAGTTTCCTTTTATTCTCACAGTCCTCAGCACTGCTCAGGAAATGAAATTTCTGTCATCCAATGCAGTTGTATTAATTCTCCAACTCTTCAAATTGTGCCACTTTAAAAAGTTGGGTTAAAGACACTTAAAATATTGTTTCAGACTCAAATGATATCTAAAGATAAAAATTCACTGGTTTTCTTTGGAAGAAGTCCTATTACAATACATCAACATCAAGTTTTAAAAAAATGTTCTACCATATAACTTCTAAAGCAGTGGTCCTCAACCTTCTGGCCCTTTAAATACAGTTCCACATGTTGTGACCCAACCATAAAATTATTTTCGTTGCTACTTCATAACTGTAATGTTGCTACTGCTATGAATTGTAATGTAAATATCTGATATGCAGGATGGTCTTAGGCGACCCCTGTGAAAGGGTCGTTCGACCGCCAAAGGGGTCGCGACCCACAGGTTGAGAACTGCTGCTCTAAGGAAATCAAAGGTATTGTCAACAGATTCTGAACTTGTTTCAGGTAGCAAACATTTTATGCCAACAAACTGTCCAAAAAGTATGTGAATATAGTCTACATTTTATTTTTTTTAATATTTTATTGATTTTTTTACAGAGAGGAAGGGAGAGGGATAGAGAGTTAGACACATCAATGAGAGAGAAACATCGATCAACTGCCTCCTGCACACCCCACACTGGGGATGTGCCCACAACCAAGGTACATGCCCTTGACCGGAATCGAACCTGTGACCCTTCAGTCCGCAGGCTGACGCTCAATCCACTGAGCCAAACCGGTTAGGGATACATTTTAGAGTTTCATAGGCCTCCAATCTATCATATTTTGTGACATATAGATTATTATAAAGACCTTTCAAATTATTTTAAGAGTTCCCAGTTGCCAAATTTTGGACAATTTGAGCATCAAAAAGTTAATGATGGTAATGGATTATAGCACATTAAGTAAAATGTAAAAAAAATTTATAAGTTCACAGTGATTCACAAGCATGCCAGCTAATACATGTAGGCAAATGACAGAATTAGACTTTGCAACTGCCAATACAGTGATTGATTGTAGGTAGCCTCATTCATGGGTGCTAAAGCCATTGAGGGAAAGGATGTTGGGAAACAAGACAATCATATGGTTTCAGAGTAGCATCCCACAGATCAATTAATAATTCCGAAGGGAAATGGATTTTTACCATTTAGAGATCTGTTAGACACTGTCTTAAAACCAAGCAATCAAACTTGGTAACGCCAATGATACGATGGCTTAGTGCCTTGGTTGGCAAACTGCGGCTCACGAGCCACATGTGGCTCTTTGGCTCCTTGAGTGTGGCTCTTCCTAAGCCTTAGGAGAACCCTAATTAAGTTAATAACAATGTACCTACCTATATAGTTTAAGTTTAAAAAATTTGGCTCTCAAAAGAAATTTCAATCGTACTGTTGATATTTTGGCTCTGTTGACTAATGAGTTTGTCGACCACTGGCTTAGTGTGTGACTTTGTACAAATCATTTAGCTTCCCAGAGTCTTGGTTTCCTCCTCTACAAACAGAAGATCATCTATATGCCACAATGTGGATAGGCCTGGAAAACATTATGCTAAGTGAGAGAAGCCGGACACAGAAGCCACGTACTGTATGATTCCATTTATATGAAATGTCTGACCGAATAGGCAAATCCATGTGAGGGAGGGGTCATAGGGGAAGGACTTCTAAGCTCTGTGAAGTTTCTTTTAGGGGTGATGAAAATGTTCCAGAATTTAGATAATAGTAGTCACACAACTCTGTGAATATACAAAAACCACTGAATTGTACATGTTAAGAGGGTAAATTTTATGGTATAGGAATTGTATCTCAATAACGCTGTTTAAAAAATGCAGGAACATGCAATTACCACAGAACCTAGCAATTCCACTCCTAAGAATAGGCAAGTGGGAAAGAGACAAAAAGATTAGTAGTTGCCTAGACAGGGAGGGGCGGGGGACAATGGGGAGTGACTGCTAATAGGAATGAGATTTTTTTTCGGAGTGATGGAAATGTTCTAAAATTGATTGTGGTGATGGTTGCGAATCTTTATCAATATACTAAAACTTTGAAATGGTACACTTTCAATGGGTGAATCAAATAGTATGATATGTGAATATATCTAAAAGCTGTTAAACAGGTAAAGCATTAAAATATTTTAGTTAAGAAAAGGAGATAACAATACTGGTATGAGGTCTAAATGAGTCTTTGTTCTCCTAATACCTCATGCCACTCCCCCCTCACCCAACACACACTATTATTTTTTTTTTTTTTAAATTAAATCTTTATTGTTCAGATTATTACATTTGTTCCTTTTTTTCCCCCCCATAACTCCCCTCCTCCCAGTTCCCGCCCCACCCTCCGCCCTCACTCCCCACCCACTGTCCTCATCCATTGGTGCACGATTTTTGTCCAGTCTCTTCCCACATCTCCCACACCCCTTTCCCCCCCAAGAATAGTCAGTCCATTCCCTTTCTATGTCCCTGATTCTATTATAATCAACAGTTCATTCTGTTCATCAGATTATTTATTCACTTGATTCTTAGATTCACTTGTTGATAGATGCATATTTGTTGTTCATAATTTGTATCTTTACCTTTTTCTTCCTCTTCCTCTTCTTAAAGGATACCTTTCAGCATTTCATATAATCCTGGTTTGGTGGTGATGAACTCCTTTAGCTTTTCCTTATCTGTGAAGCTCTTTATCTGACCTTCAATTCTGAATGATAGCTTTGCTGGATAAAGTAATCTTGGTTGTAGGTTCTTGGTATTCATCACTTTGAATATTTCTTGCCACTCCCTTCTGGCCTGCAAAGTTTCTGTTGAGAAATCAGCTGACAGTCGTATGGGTATTCCCATGTAGGTAACTGAGTTTCTTTCTCTTGCTGTTTTTAAGATTCTCTCTTTATCTTTTGCTCTTGGCATTTTAATGATGATGTGTCTTGGTGTGGTCCTCTTTGGATTCCTTTTGTTTGGGGTTCTCCGCGCTTCTTGGACCTGTAAGTCCATTTCTTTCACCAGGTGGGGGAAGTTTTCTGTCATTATTTCTTCAAATAGGTTTTCAATATCTTGCTCTCTCTCATCTTCTGGCACCCCTATAATTCTGATGTTGGTACGCTTGAAGCTGTCCCAGAGGCTCCTTACACTATCCTCGCATTTTTGGATTCTTTTTTCATTTTGCTTTTCCCGTTGGATGTTTTTTGCTTCCTCGCATTTCAAATCATTGACTTGATTCTTGCGCTCCTCTGGTCTGCTGTCGGGCGTCTGTATAATATTCGTTATTTCAGTCCGTGTGTGCTTAATTTCTAGTTGGTTCCCCAATATAAGATCGAGGGTCTTATTAGTTTTCGTGTAGATCTCATTAAGTTTATCGGCAGCTTCTAAACAGTTCTTGAGAGACCTTAAAAGTGTGGTTCTGAACTCTATTTCTTCCATTGACAATTTTGTCCTGTTTCTTTGTCTCCGCATTTTGTTATGCTTCCTTGGTGCACCCCCTAGTGGTCTTTGTTCGCAGTCTTATAGATAAATCTTGATTGTTGTAGCTAATTCCAGGGAGGGTTTGACCTCCAGGCCAAGTGGCTATGAGAATCAGCTGTGTCAGCAGTGAGAGAACTTCTGTCCTCTAGGGAGGTGCTAATCTAGCCTTTGCCTGAGGCTATCCGGCAAATGCCTTTGCCTGAGGCTATCCGGCAAATGCCTCTGTGCAGGGCTTGGGTAGGGCGGGTCGCACAGGATCAACAGGGTGGGCCGGAGAGAGCAGTTATGGCGGCTCTCAGTCCTGTCCCCAGGGGCTCTGCCTCTCTGAGTCCCAGCACCCGCTGCAAAGCTGGGAGAGAAAGCTGCACTCGCTCTGACCGAAGCCAGACAGTCCCGCTTCTCCCGTTTGAGTCTGGGTCCCTAAAGACTCGCCCGGATCTGGTGCTCAGAGTCTGCGACTCCCTCCCGATTGAAAACAACAACCGCGCCCTCCGCCGCCAGCCCGCTCCGCGCACCTCAGAATTTGACTTCAGCACTGCGCCTCCTCTGAGTGTCCGTGTGCGTTTCTCTTTCCTCCTAGTTGTAGGACTTCCACTCAGCCAGCGTTCCTGTGGTTCTGGGTGATGTTCCTTCCGTTTTTTGGTTTCACTTTTGAAGTGGTTGTTCGAGGCAGCAAACTCCGGCGTTAACCTATGCCGCCATCTTGGTTCTCCACACTATTATTTATCACACCAAATCATCGCTGTGAATGCTTTTGTCTTGCCCACTCTGGTGAGAGCCCTCTGATAATAGAAACGTTTTTTAAATGTATTTTTATTTCTTTCAGAAGGGAAGGGAGAGGGAGAGAGAGATAGAAACATCAATAAGAGAGAATAATTGATCGGCTGCCTCCTGCACGCCCCCTACTGGGGATTCAGCCCACAAGCCAGGCATGTGCCCTGACTGGAAATCAAACCATGACCCCCTGGTTCATAGGTTGATGCTCAACCACTGAACCACACCAGTGAAGCTGATAACAGAAACTTTCTAATCCACCCAGGGCCGGCTTCCTGGGTATGTGACCTGTGCAACCACACAAGAAATCCATCCTCAGAAGGGCCCCACATTTGCTTTAATACTCTGCTATCACCATCTTGAAAGTCTCAATTTTTGAACAAGGTGCAGGTGCCCCTCATTTTTATCTCGCACCGAGCCCTGCACATTTTGTAACAGTCCTGGATCCACCTTTGGCCCCCACACAGCTCGGCGCAGCACTGATGCTCAGTGGGTGTCCAATCAAAGTTCCTTCTCTTTCCGAGTCCCAGTACTGAGACTTCCCCCAGAACAGCGCCTCGACCTTCAACACAGATCCACCCACCCAGAGCCTCCTGGGTGCCAGGTAATGTGTCAGCAGCTGGGGATACAGGGAGGCGCCAAAGCCACAGCTGAGGTCTCTTCCCCTTCCCAGCAGGGAGCTGCCGAGAAGGAGGCTGTGCCAGCAGCACAGCTGCCCCCTCCCCACTTACCTCCATAGCCACCACCGCGTGGGACTCATTTGTACTTAGAGACAAATGCATCACCTTGGGATCCCGACTTTGTGAGTTCTGCTTTGTAATAGGAAATAGAAGGCTCTAATGAGTGAGGGTGAGCCTGCAGTTCTTTCCTACAGCGTGAGAGAAAAAGTTGCCTCTGCCTTTCTCAGTATGCTTGCGGTCCATCACATTGACATCTATTATTAAAGAGATCTGTCAGCACCTCTTTTTAAAAACATCTTTTTATTGATTTCAGAGAGAACAGAAGAGGGAGATAGAAACATCAGTGATGAGAGAGAATCATTGATCGGTTGCCTCCTGCACACCCCAAGCTGGGGATCGAGCCCGCAACCCGGGCATGTGCCCTGACCAGGAATCAAACCGTGACCTCCTGGTTCATAGGTCGATGCTCAACCACCGAGTTATGCCAGTCGAGCTGTCAGCACCTCTTAATTCAATGCAGTTTCTAAGGACAAAACACTATGCTAGGCACTGCTGCTAGGAAGATAGTAGCTGGGTCTTTTTAAGCGTGTCACACGAGCTCTTTGGATAAAGATTACAGTGGGCTACAACTACATGGGGAGTCAGCAGAGAGCAGTAGTTGTTGAAATTCCTGATAGACCTGGCTTCCACTTGGTCGACGTGCTTTACAAGGGGCGGGTCCCAAGGGCAATTCCTTAATCTCTGTAGCCGTCAGTTTTCTAATCAGCTAATACAACCCTGGTGTCAAAGGGCTGTTGTAAAGATTAAATGAGGTAAAGCGTGCACAATAGTGGCACGGTCTCTAGCACTTAGTAGGAAAGTCACACACACAAAAAACAAAACCTAAAACATCCTATAAAACTGTGCTGTTTTGCCCCCAAATGGCTAAATCGTTCTGCTCCTGGCCCATAGCCACATGTTATAAAATCCCTCTGCCTGCAATTTCTATTTCCCCAGCTAGAGGTGAAGGCAAACAACGCCAGCCAACATCCCCTGATGCCGTGACGTGCCGTCAGTGAGCTCTTTCTCCCCCCCAGTCTAGGTGTGGAAGCCCACACCTGCTCCCACACCCCAGGCACACAGCGCGTGCGGGGAGGGCTAGGTGAAGGAGCTGGGATGGGGATGCTGGGAGAAGAGGGTTTGACTTATCCTGGCACTTGTTGCTTCTTTAGGACTTAAAGCCACTCCTCCCTAGCACAGCCTGCCCATTGAGCACCTAAGTTGGGCTCTCCCCCAGCCCCAGCCCCCATCACTGGACAGTCATGGGAAGTGGCTGCTACCAGGGAGAACCGCATGGCCTTGAGCAAGACAGCTTTCTTCAGTGGAGGGAAGGCAATTCTCCAAGAGACACTCATCTGAGAGCTGTCAGCCAACTCTCCCAGCAGGTGGACAAATGGGTGCCTCAGTCCTGAAGGGGGGACTCTAGGTGGGCAGCTCAGCACAGAATCAATGACAAGAACTAAATGGTAGGAATGGCTGTTCTAAGTTTCAGCCATTCCTAGGAGTGTTGGAATAGGGTCGGGCTGGGGGAGGATAGAGGGTATGCCACCTGCCACACTTCATAGTGGATTATGGGGGCAAATGCATTGAAAGCGGCACAGATTGTGGTTTTATGTGCATTTAACCAAACTCAGGATCGATCCCAGCAAAACATTTCTCAGCAGATCCACAAAAAGGACAAAGAATGCCTTGATCATAAAATATTCACCATTTATAAGATTCTGCTTCCTTTTTAAAGTCTTCATTGTCATAGAAATATGATGCTTATAGTCAAAATCACAAAACGTGGGCTCTGGAAATAGGACTGGATTGGAGTCCCAGCTCCATGACGTATAATGAGTGACCTTTACTTAGTGACCAGTGTAATGGAGATAATATTACAAACCTCACTGGACTGAGATGACGTCCCCAGCACAGACAAATTGCTAAATAATATTTCTTTTTCTTCTTTTCCTTCTCCTCCTCATTATTATTATTTATACTGCATTTCCCTATCTGAACACAGGAAAAAAAAAATGCTGGGTTCTCACTCTTCAACTCCTGCTCTAACAATCCTCATTAATAGTCCATTCTCCAGCATGTTGATGTTTTGCTTAATTTTTAAATTTTTGCTTTTTATTGAATCTATTGGGGTGACACTGGTTAACGAATTATACAGGTTCCAGGTGCAAAATTCTGCAACACAATCATCTGTACACTGTATTGTGTGTTCACCACCCCAAGTCAAATCCTTGTCCATCACCATTTACCCCCTATACCCTCCCCCACCCCCCGGCCATCACTGCACTGTTGTCTGTGTCCATGATTAACTCATTTGTTTTAGAAAGAGGGGCTGTAGTCAGATCATGGTATGCTCTAGGTGCCAGGCTAAGAGATATGGACATATGTTATTGATGGTGGGAGCCACTAAAGGTTTTGGAGCAGATATTATTAGGAAATAAAAGAGAAGAATCAAGATTACTTAGCTAGGAGGGCCTGAAGACCCCCTGAAATTTTGAGTAAATATTTGTGTGAATATTTATTTTCTGGGGAGAGAGCCCATAACTTTCATCCACACTCAGTGGTGTCTGAGACTTCACAAAAGGCTAAGAACCACTGTCTCAGCAGTTTCCAGCTCAGGTGACCAGCAGCATGGTAGTAGCATTCAAAAGAAAAGGGGTCCCAGGGCAAGCAGTCAGGAGGGGGGTTGGCTGGAGGAGAGCAGAAACGGTCACTTGCCTCTGAGGTCGATCGCTTTCACGATGCTGCTGTAGGTGGATTTTCCAGGGGGCCCCGGGCACCAGAACCCCTACCGCCCTCCCTCGACTGCAAGGCCACAGCCACAGGCGCGGGAGTGACCTCCATCACAGGCTGGCGTTTGAATGACATTGTCAAGAGGACCAGCTAAGCGGGCGGAGGACAGGTCTTTGAACATATTTGACCTGCCTGCTGTGCCTTTTCCGAAGTGCTTTCTGACCGATTATTTTTCTCCGCACAGGAAAGTCACATTTTGAACTTCACTCCCTAAAATACATTCAGTCACGCTTCGGCTTCTGAGGAGGGGCCGGAGGGAGGCACATAACGACGGCTTATGTGCTTCGCTTCTCATCTGAGGAAATTATCTTTTCAAAATGACGGGTGCTCCTGACCCTGTCTGAGAGCAGGTGGGTATTTAGGGGCCACGATAGGAAGTGTGTAGGATAATTGTCAGCACTCAGACGACCTAGTTCTAGCCGCTGTGGAAATCCTGGCCTCCTGAGGCATGCCTCCTCTCCCCGGAGAGGAAGACGAAGTACCTGTGACCCCTTCCTCCTCATGCCAGGAAAGCTACTTAACAATATGTGGGTAGAGAGGTGGTCTTTCCTCAACGATACTCCCTGTTAAGGGTTGAAGGGTATCTCCCTAAAATTCCTATGTTTGAATCCTAAGCCCCTGTACTTCAGATTATGATCTTATTTGCAAACTAGAGGCCCAGGGCACAAAATTCATGCACTGGGGGAGGGGGATGGCCCCTTAGCCAGGCCTGCGCCCTCTCGCAGTCCAGGACCCCTTGGGGGATGTCTGCCTAAGCCAGCAGTTGGAATCCCTCTGCTACACGCCAAGGAACATCAAAGAAATTGACAGGAAACCCCCAGAAACGAGGGGAGAGGCATGGAGCTGCATCGTCCTCACAGTGGTCAGAACGAACGAATGCTGCCCTAACTGGTTTAGCTCAGTGGATAGAGCTTCGGCCTTTGGACTCAAGGGTCCCAGGTTCGATTCCGGTCAAGGGCATGTACCTTGGTTGCGGGCACATCCCCAGTAGGGAGTGCGCAGGAGGCAGCTGGTCGATGATCTCTCATTGATGTTTCTAACTCTCTATCCCTCTCCCTTCCCCTCTGTAAGAAATCAATAAAATATCTTTTAAAAAAGAAAGAAAGCAAGAAAGCAAGCTAGCTGCCCACACCGTGGTCTCAGACTTCCAGCCTCCAGAACTGGGAGACAGAAGATGTCTGTTGTTGAAACAGCCCAGTTTGTGGTACTTTGTTACTGTACTAGTAGCTCTTGAAAACTAATACATTCCCTTTCTCTAGAATTGTAGAGCTGTTCCATCCCGCTTCTGGCTAACCCAGCCCTGGTTTCCTGAACTGAGGTCTCAGAGAAGGTGGGCGGGGCTGTGGCGAACTTGTCAATCAAAATGGCTCCTGCAGAGCTTGCCAGGTATGCAGAGCTCATTGGAGGTCAGCAGGGAGAGTGGCTTGGGGACCTCCCACCCTGCCTTGACGGAGGGGATACTCTTTCCTGAGTGTACTGTGGCTTAAGGAAGGGGGGGTCCCCACTGACTCTCTTGAAGGATCAAAATATTCAACCCCAAGTCTGGAGCATGGATTTTGCTTAACCTGGCTCCTAAAAGTGTTTGTTCTCAGCCTCTCTCTCTCCCCCATCATCAAGCTGTTACAAACTTGTCTTAAGTCACCTGATGACTCGGTTTCCATGGTTACCGACAAACATGCAGCAAGGTGTCATTCCTAGGAGGCCTCAGGATAAAACAAGTAACAAGACCAGGCCTTGGCACAATGAGAGTGACCTGGATCCAATGACCAGGATGGAGCACTGAGGGCAACTGGGCCTCAAAAGCCAGGAGCCCAGTTACAGAGCTGGGCTTAAAGGCAGAGGCGGAGCAGCGCGACTGTCTGCCGGATACCCAGCCCTTACTCCGAACTAGGAGACACACCAAGCGCGCCATGCGATCACCTCCTTTGGTCTTTGTTTTCTGTTTTCTCTGAGAAGGAACTGAGCCTAGGTGACATGTTGAGGATCACACAGCTGCTAGGTACAGAAAGAGCAAGGGTTTGAATCCAGGTGCTAATAATCTCCCATCTATCTACTCAGATCTGCTCTTCTCCACCCCAGAGGCTGACCTGCATGGGCTGCAATCAACAGCCTCCCTTGTCCCCAGCTCCACTGTGTCTGTTACTGGAGAGCCCAGCAGATGGGGGAAGAAAATAGAGGCTGCTTTTGGCTGGCTGTGTTACGGAATGGCTCCTCTAAGAATCGTCTCCTTCCCAACCAGTGTGATGGGCCCGTACTCTTTAACCCCTGCGATCTAAGGTCAGGATGGGTCTCTGAGACCTGGGGCTGCAGGAAAGAGGTGCTGGGCCTGATGTAGGTCCCCAGTGATTATAGGTTTGGGGTGAGGGTCACGGCACAACCTAGAGAATGAAGCAGGATCTGTTACTCACCTGTGAGGACTTTCAGGTCTCCCATGGTCTTTCCTGTCCTGGCAACTCCCCAGTGTTTAGCCAATGCAATCAGTTTAGTTCACTGTACATTTGTTTTCCCACTGATTTTTAGACAGAGTGAAAGGGAGGGAGAGAAGGAGAGAGAGAGAGACAGAGAAGAGAAAGAAGAGAAACAATGATGTGAGAGAGACACATCGATCTGTTGCCTCCCATACTGGAGTATTGGGGCTCAAACCTGCCACCCAGATACATGCCCTTGATCAGGAATCGAATCTGCAACCCTTCAGTGCGCAGGCCAAAGCTCTAACCACTGAGAACACCGGCAGTGGACTCTGTCCCTGCCTTTTGAATCTGGGTGAACTTGTAATTCCTCTGTCCCATAAAGTTCAGAAGAAGTGATAGATATGACTTCTGAGCCTGGGTCATAAAAGATGCTGAGCTTTCTCCTGGTTCTCCTGGGAGCTGGCTCTGTGGGAAGTATGTCCACGTAAGAAGTCTGACAACCCTGAACCCACCTGCTGGAGAGAGACCACGTGAAACAGTTCAGGAGGCAGCCCAAGCTGAGCTCCCAGCCAACTGCCCAGCATCAACTGCCAGCCATGTGGATGAGCCAACTTGGACGTCTGGCCCAATCATGCCTTCAGATGACCGCCGTCTCCGCCAACATCTAAATGCAGCCTCGTGAGAGATCCCAAGGCTCACCAGAGCTCCTCAATTTCTACTCAGAAAATCACAAGCAAAAGAAAATGATTGTGTTTTGTTTTTTTTAATGTTTTTATTGATTTCGGAAAGAGGAAGGGAGAGAGGAATAGAAGCATCAATGATGAGCCATTCTGGCATGGCTCAGTGGTTGAACATCGACCTATGCACCAGGAGGTCATAGTTCAATTCCCAGTCAGCGTACATGCCTGGATTGTGGGCTCAGTCCCCAGTGTTGGGTGTGCAGGAGGCAGCAGGTCAATGATTCTCTCATTATTGATGTTTCTATCTCTCTCTCCCTCTCCCTTTCTCCCTGAAATAAAAAAGAAAAGAAATATCAATGACAAGGGTTTTCGGAGTTCTGTGCCAGGAACTTTGAGTAGAAACTAAATAATAAGCTATATACATGTAGCTTATTGTTGCTATAAGATTGTATCTCACTTAAATTTTTTTTAAAAATTCAGGTTTTTAAAAAATATATTTTATTGATTTTTTACAGAGAGGAAGAGAGAGGAATAGAGAGTTAGAAACATTGATGAGAGAGAAACATCAATCATCTGCCTCCTGCACACTCCCTACGGGGGATGTGCCTGCAACCAAGGTACATGCCCCTGACTGGAATCGAACCTGGGACTCTTGAGTCTGCAGGCTGACGCTCTATCCACTGAGCCAAACCGGTTAGGGCTCAGTTTGTTTTAACAACAAAAAAAAGTTCATCTATATCTACCATTCTCCAACTCTAACTCTTGCAACCACCAATCTATTCTCTAAGTCTGTGAGGTTGTTTTTGTTGTTTTGTTTTGTTTTAGATTCCATAATATAAGCAAGATCATAAGGTATTTGTTTTTCTCTGTCTGACATTTCACTTAGCATAATGCTCTCAAGGTCCATCCACTCAGGCTGTTGCAAATGGCAAGATTTCATTATTTTTTATGACTGAATCTATAATAATAAAAGGGTAATATGCTAATTAGACTGGACATTTTCCGGACGTCCTTCCTGACTAAGCCGGGGTGGCGGGAAGCCAGCCCGGGTCCCAGGTGCCTGCCGGGGGCTGGAGGCAGGAAGCAGCCCAGATCCCGGCAGCCGAGGGGGGAAGAAAGACCTACTCTTGCACAAATTTTTGTGCATTGGGCCTCTAGTAATATATATAATTTCATTACCTATTCATCCACCTATGGACATTTAGATTGTTTCCATATCTTGACTATTGTAAATAATGCTGCAATAAACATGGGGTGCACATATATTTTCAAATTAGTGTTTTTGTTCTCTTCAGAAGTAGAATTGTTGAATTATATGGTAGTTCTATTTTTTTAAAAAAAAATTTTTTTCTACAAAATGTTTTATTGTTTTCATTTGGCCCAATGCATGGGTGAGGGCTTCAGGGTGGTTAAAAGAATGACTAGTAGTTTGGGGAGAGGCTCAGGCAAAAGCCAGACCCCAGGGGAACGCAGAGGGGCCCCTCAAAGCCTCTGGGCTCCAAAGGCTCCTTCCTAGTCGTGCTTGAGGGTGAGCCTTTCAAACAGGTACTTGCCCAGCCCAGCCTGGGGGCCGGCAGCCAGCGGAGGTGAGTCAGGTGTCGCCCATCTTCTTGATGAGTTTCACCTCCTCACCCCGGCAGTGGTTCCCCAGGAAGTCACAGGATGAGGGGCTGCACAGGTAGAACCCAGGGCCTGCAGCTCCAAAAGGGCCTGGGTCAGGTTCCTCTCCAAGGCCAAGGTGGCTTCCATGGTCCTGAGTTTTGCCCACTCATCTGGGGAGGCTTCAGCACGTCCTGGAAGAAAATGCGGCCGCCACTGGTTTTGCATCTTTAAGAGACGCTCAACGCCCTGGCACGGCCCACGCCCTTGAGAGCCACATCCTCGCGGTGGCAACAGAAGCCCAGAGAGAGGTAGGTGCGGGAGGCCCCAGAGGCAGGCTGGCCAGGCGGTTGACCGCAGCCTGCACCTCGGTGGAATAATTCTGACGAATTTGGGAGCGCATGGTTGTTCGGCCATAAGGAGTTAGGGTAGAGAGAAAACAGGTGTGTTTCCGGAGTTGGTTCCGGAGGTGGTCCTGAAGTTGGTGACTGGATAAGACGCTTGAGAGTGGCTGGAGGCTGGAAGAAGGGGTGTCCGTAGGTCTGTTCTATCCAAACACTGCTGCAGCAAGAGGCAGATCCGGGACCGCCCAGGGCACTATCTATTTTGAATTTTTTGAGGAACAACCATATTTTTTCCCCCCGTAGGGTTTGCACCAGCTTTACTTTCTCACCAAGAGCGCGCAAGGGTTCCCTTTTCTTCGCATCCTCACCAACACTTGATAATAGCCACTACCAGGTGTGAGGTGAGAGCTCATTGTGGGTTTGATTTGCATTTCCCTGATAATTAATGGTGTTGAGCATCTTTTTATGTACCCGTTGGCCATCTGTATGTCTTCTTTAGACAAAAACAATCTATCCAGAGCCTATACCCATTTGTAAATCAGACTGTTGAGGGTTTTGTTGTTGAATTGTATGAGTTTTTTGATCAGACTGTTGGGGGTTTGCTGTTGAATTGTATGAGTTTTTTGATCAGACTGTTGGGGGTTTGTGTTGAATTGTATGAGTTTTTTGAATATTTTGGATGTTATCCCTTATCAGATATGAGATTTGCAAATATTTTCTCCGAAAATGACCTTTTCACTTTTTTTTTAAATGGCTTCCTTGGCTGTGCAGAAGCTCTTTTGTCTGATGTAGTTCCACTTGTTTATTTTTGCTTTTGTTGCTTCTGCTTTTGGTGTCAGATTCCAGAAGTCATCACCAAGACCTATGTCAAGGAGCTTATCGCCTGTGTTTTCTGCTAGGAGCTTTAGATATCTTACTTTTAACTTTAGCCTGCAAGATTTTAATGTAAAAAACAAAATAAAAAAACAGCTATCGCCCGGCCAGTGTGGCTCAGTGGTTGAGCATCGACCTATGAACCAGAAGGTCACAGTTTGACTCCGGTCAGGGCACAGGCCCGGGTTGTGGGCTCCATCCCCAGTGTGGGGCGGGCAGGAGAAAGCTGACCAATGATCTTTCTCATCATTGCTATTTCTGTCTCTCTCTCCCTCTCCCTGCCTCTCTGAAATCAATAAAAATATATTTACATATAAAAACAAAACGGCATCAAGGGATAATAATAGTTAACATTTATGGAGTGCCAGGCACTGTGTTAAAAGCTTTCTATGCATTATCTCATTCATTGCTCAACACAGTCTTATGAGGCTAATATTATAATTGGCCCTATTTCACAAATGAGGAAACTAAGGCCTTATTATCAAGTCAGTGGAAAGTCCCAGACTCCCCCCCCAAGTCCAAAGTCTGGCTGTGCTTTTAACCTCTTAAGCTGTCTTTCCTCTCTCATTAAGAAGTTAAGTCTGAGCAAGATCATGTAGGTACTTATACCATTGCCTTATGCCAGGAAGGGTTTCAGGCTTTGGTTAAGCACCTTGTCCAAGATCACCCAGACTATAAGTGGCAGAGCCAGGAGTCAAATCTCTATCTCTCAGGCGCTGTATAAACAGAGTGAGATAGCGCAGACATGGACCCACATCATATATTTCCTCATAAACACGAGAAAGGGAGATGGGGGCATTTCCTTTGGCTGTTTTCCATTTTCATTCTGGTTGGATATATTCTCAGCACTAGAGTTCCTTGCTCTATCTTTTGAGAAGGGATAGATAGGACAAGAGAGAGTCAGGACTAACAGGACTGGGCAGTAAATGCACGGGCTACGGTGTTGAGCAGACGAAAGGAAAAGAAAGAGTAAAATGAGACAAAGGAAGAGCATTAGGGGAAGTGGAGGGAAGGCAGGGGTGGGAGGAGACACTAATATCTACGCAAGAGTGAGAATAAAAATAGTTTCCTTTGGTTGTGCAAGGTTTCGGAGAAGAAAAGTTTAAAAGGTAAACACCACCAGAACAGCTATGTTTTGTTTTGTTTTGTTTTGTTTTTTAAACCACATATCCTACAGTATCTCCAATCAGGGACAGTCCCTCCACGTCTGAGCCGTGAACAGCTGTCAGGCCCCTCAGTTACTTCTCCTTGGGTCTGTAGCATCACCCTTCTTAAGACAAATACTTAACCCATCTTTGTACTGCTAAGGCCCAACCCCAGCAGGCTTGTGTAAAGCACTGTCTTTCCTTGGCAATAACTTGGAAAATAAATAGAATGAAATATATACTCATTCCTTTTTTGTGTGCCTTAAAAGTGGGACATTCATTTGCTTTCCGTTTGGATTCTTATGAAAACATTGCAGAATAGGCTCTTAATCTTTTTTTTTGTTTTATTTTATTTTTATGAAGGAGCCTGTCTCCATTTAGTATCCTTAACCAAACATGCTTTAGTCTCCAGGCAAGAACTGGCCATAAAGAAAATACAGTTCTTTTAATAGCAGCTCTTTAGCCCTGGCTGTGCACTAGCTATAAAGGCAAGATGCATTTGAAACCCTTCTCGTTAAAAACCACGATGCTTTACTTATGTTGGACTTGGCCACTCTGGATAATGCAAAACAGAAGTCGCTTATTGAGAGGCAAGGACAGGAAGAGGAAACGGCTGACCTGTAACTAGAGTTCTCCAAAGGTGATAGGTACATTTTTTGGCCTCCTGGGACCTATATTTAGTTAGCAGCTTGAGCTGACTAGCACGTGTGTTGAGTGATGTTTAAATCGTTAGAGTGCACATACACAAACTTAACATCACAGGAACTTATTTCCTTCCCCATCCCACCTTTCTAGACATTTCCTTTTTCTTTTTTTAACCTGCACTATGCAAATAACATTTAAAAAAAAAAAAAATAAGCAACTTAATTCAGGCTTGTTGGATGGACTCCTGTGAAACATTGATCATCAGAACTTCTCTTTTGCCAGCAGAACTGGACAAAGAGTTCCCTGTTGTAAATAAGTGAATCTAGGGCAAAGAAATTTCCACATCTGCTTGAGTTTAGTTTGGAACTATTCCTTCTTCCTCTAAAGGTGGCAATTTAAAAAATAAATATATGCATTATGTTTTTAAAATGCAAGCAATTTAATCTTTTTTAAGGAGTGCAAAAACCTCCCTGAGATCATTGAAGAAGTTGCAAATTCTACAGAATAAACAGCAACACCAGGACGTTCTGGAGATATATCGAAATGTGCACACAGTAGAAAATGTATCATTCTGATAACCAGTGGCTAAAAGCCTGACCTAAATTAAATTTAACCCCCCAGAGACTATTTTGTAAAAACTCAGGTCCAGTGCCAACCCCAGCCCTGACACAAATGTAACAGAGGCACAGATGTATTCGACTTAAATGCCCAATAAAATCATTGGAGACCTACAAGATCTGTGCCCTGATACTATTTTTAAAAGTTATGACTGATGAGATGTTTTCAGCTCCGAGAAGCCCTGAAGAAGAAAAAAGAAATGACTCATCCCACAAAGGCATTTTTACAAGGGAAGTAGATTTCGAATTTAATGGTGAAACTTAGTCATTATAAAGCAGCTAATTTCATGAAGAGTAATTTGATATTTGTAGCAGCATCACTGTCAATTAAATTTGTAAAGAGTAAAAGTAAATCAAAGGTCCTTGAGCAAAACAAAGTGGGAGCTCTGTAATCGGGCAGTTAGCTGTTACTGTTTCTAATTCCACTGCCCTGTACATCTGCATCATAACAGGATCAAGGCCCTGAGTATTACCTAAGTGTGTGTAAATTCAGATTTCTTCGTCCAAATCTTCTTGTGGATTTCACTGTCTCCTTTATTTCTCTCTCTCTCTGGATTACTCATCTAATGTTACCAGTTTCTCTTCTGCTTCCTTGAGATTTTGTTTTGTTTCGGTTTTCATTGGGGGCCCGTCCTTAAAGGACAGTTGTTTACTACATTCTAGAAAAGCCGCAGACAAGGAGTGTCCCCACTGTTCCTTGGTTACACATCCAATCTATTCCGATGATGAGCCAATGTATGTTTCTGTGGTTTGCAGTACGGAATGGCCTCATGTTGTCTGTATTACCTTCTGAGGACAATGCAGGTTTTGTCAACGTCAGAAACATATGGAAGGCATCAGACTCCGCCGTATAACATATTGGGCCAAGAATGTCTTTTTCACACATGGTGTGTTAGTGAAGAAATAAAACCTTGAAGGTAAAGTGTTTTCTATTAGGCTACTTAATTTAGAAACAAGTAGGTGCCCCCGGGCAAAAATTAATTGATGTTTAGGCATAACCTATTGACTTTTAATTGAAACCTTGCTTACTTTACAAGCGTAAATCTATGAGCTAAATCACATTTTGAGTCTAAGGATTTATGACTGGAATAAGTTGAATTGCTGAATTAGTTCTTATGAAATGTGCTTTCTTAGAATAATAGCATTCACCCCAATATACAATTTCCTTGGCTGCTTTATTGCAACCAAGATAAAATTATTGAAATTTGGCAATAGCACAAAACATTTTCCTTAATTAATAATAGCACATATTTTAGAATAAAGTATGTTCAATAATTGCTTTCTAAGATCCCGCATCTGGAAATACATTCACATCACCTGACCAGCAAACAAATATTTCATTTTTAGGACCAAAAGATGAAGCTCTAACCATTTATAAAGGCCATTTTACAGAAACTATAGTATATTGTTAGAAGGCTTATTTCTTTCTGAATGTCTACTATGAATTTGTCTAGATATTTAGAAAACATTTTTTTTTCTCATGGCTCTTCTAATTCACCGATTGGAATTTTAGAAGATCAAAAGGAAAGTAAGCAATAAATACTAATTATTTAAAGACTAAAATAACAATGCCTGGCTCATTTACTTCTAATTTAGTCCTGCATGAAACCATAAAAGTGAAAATGTGTTTATGTAACCCATTTGAAATCTAACCAATCCAGAGAGATCATCAGCCCTCCCTGGGTGTGTCAATAGACAGTTTTGTAATAGAAGAAAGGAGAAAAGTGACCAAAAAATAGCATCCAATGTAATTTCCTTTTTACAAACTTGTTTTCCCTACCCAATATAGCTGAGAAACCTTAGCGTACGAAGCCAAATGGCCCTAACTGGTTTGGCTCAGTGGATAGAGCGTCCGCCTGCGGACTGAAGGGTCCCAGGTTCGATTCCTGTCAAGGGCATATACCTTGGTTGCTGGCACATCCCCAGTAGGGGGTGTGCAGGAGGCAGCTGATCGATGTTTCTAACTCTCTGTCCCTCTCCCTTCCTCTCTTAAAAAATCAATAAAGTGTATTTAAAAAAAAAAAAAAAGAAGCCATGCAGATGCGTGGTTTGCCTCTAGGTATGCGGGCAAAACAATGATAAACACATTCGTTCATTCACCCACAACATTGGTTATTCAGCAGCCAATGCCTGCCACGCACTGTGCCCCGGCTCTCCAACTGCCAAATGTCTAGTACAATAGGGTGAATCATCGAGTCTTTTTGCAGTGAAATTATAAATAAATCTTAGGTTGCCTTTCATTTTCAGTCCATTGCCTCATTGAAATCCCTATCATTTAGACATTTTTCTCATATTGAGGCCTAAAGATGGTTTTCAAAGAAAACCGTTCGTTTTAGCTCTTCCACCGTGTAGACTCAGTTTGAAAATGTTCTCTTTCATGTTGCCCCAAGGGAACCATCCCACGGTGTCAGCTCTGAGTTCTGAAGCTGTCAGGCCCCTGTCCAAGCCCTACTTATGCCGCTGTCTGAGGAAAGGGTCAGTAAGGTCTCTCTGAGAGATAAAGAGCATGTGGGCCAGTGTACTGCTTTGATCACAGATTGTTGCCAACCTAGAGGACTGAATCGGACATCTATTCAAAACCATGGGTCGTTTGGTGACAATATACTTTTTTTTTTTTTCTGAGATATTTACCTAGAGTACTTGTCATTGCTAAACTCTCTTTTTGGTCTAAAAACTTAGACTTCTTGGCATTTTTTTCTAAGGACGTGTTCTTTTGACTTTTTAATTTATTGATTGATTTGAGAGAGAGAGGAAGAGAGAGAGAGAAACATTGATTTGTTTTTTCACCGATTTTTGCATTCATTGGATGCTTCTTGTATGTGCCCTGATCAGGGATCGAACCACAACCTTGGTGTAGGGGGACAACACTCTAACCACCTGACTACCTGCCGGGGCCAACTTCTTGACATTTTTATTTGCGTAGCTGTTTTCTTTCTCCTCGCCCCCAAAATAGTCTCTGTTGGTTGGTATTCAGATTAGACTCTCTAGATGTGATCCTTTTTTAGCTTTAGTAACGTCAGACCCTCATTTTAGCGCCTCGATTTGAATTCTCCGGTTCTGGTGAAATAGAATTCTCCAGTGTTAAATCAAGATGTCTCCAGAGTAATAGAGAGGAGAAGTGGTAGGATACACTTAAAAAGGCTCCGAGCCATTTCTAACATTATGTGGAAAGCAACCAGGAATAATCAAAGGCACTATAGAATTCCAAAGAAGGGTACTCTTTGAATGAGCATATTTTGAAGAAATTAAATGCATGTAGAACAGAGCCAAGCACACTATCTTTTGTCTAAACAAAAAGGGGGAAATAAAAATACATTAATATGTGATTACATATGCATGAAGAAACACTGAAAGAGTAAACAAACCAACAAAACAACAATAAAAATTATTACCCATGAAGTAAAAGAGCTAGAGGAGGCCAAGGAGAGGAATCCTATATAATAAAGAGGTAATATGCAAATTGACTGTCACAGTCACAAGATGGCTGTCTATGACCTGGCCGGCAGGGGGGTTAGTGAGGGACGACCAAACGGCTGAACAGCAGGCTGCATGGGGTGACCAGGCTGGCAGGAGGGCAGTGAGGGGCAACTAGACCTGGGGGGGGGGGGTAGTCGGGGGTGACCAGGCTAGCAGGGAGGGGGCAGTTGGGGCAACCTGGCCAGCAGCGGGGGGCAGTTAGGGGTGACCAGGCCGGCAGCGGGGGGCAGTTAGGGGCAACCAGGCAGGCAGGCAGGCAGGTGAGCAATTAGGAGCCAGTGGTCCAGGATTGTGAAAGGGATATCCGACTGCTGGTTTAGGCCTCATCCCCAGGACATCCCACAGGGGGTCCGGGATTGGAGAAGGTTCAGGCTGGGCTGAGGGGACAACCCCCCCACACATGCATGAATTTCATGCACTGGGCCTCTAGTAGAATATATTTGTGTGTACCTTTTTATTTAGCTTTGACTTTGGATCATGAACTGC
The DNA here is from genome assembly GCF_963259705.1 of Myotis daubentonii. Lineage (NCBI taxonomy): Eukaryota > Metazoa > Chordata > Mammalia > Chiroptera > Vespertilionidae > Myotis > Myotis daubentonii. Next base: position 36,600,132 of record NC_081855.1, on the reverse strand, counting down.
AAAATTAAATTACAATAAAATTTACTTGGAAGATCAGGATTCCCAATCAGTAGATCGAGTTCTACAAAGTTATTGTTAGGTCTTTCCAGGTAGATCCTCTCACCTGTTCTGTAGTTGCCAGTGGCCCCTGGCAGCTACAGTTATCAACATCACAATGACCAATTATAGAAGAAAGACCCACTTTTTCTCTAATAGGTCCAGTAAAAGTCCCAGAATTGAATCTTATGGGTTTTGATTGGCCTATTATTTTTTCTTTTTTTTTTTAAATTAAATCTTTATTGTTCAGATTATTACATTTGTTCCTCTTTCCCCCCCCCCCCCCATAACTCCCCTCCTCCCAGTTCCCGCCCCACCCTCCGCCCTCACTCCCCACCCACTGTCCTCATCCATAGGTGCACGATTTTTGTCCAGTCTCTTCCCACATCTCCCACACCCCTTTCCCCCCCAAGAATAGTCAGTCCATTCCCTTTCTATGTCCCTGATTCTATTATAATCACCAGTTCATTCTGTTCATCAGATTATTTATTCACTTGATTCTTAGATTCACTTGTTGATAGATGCATGTTTGTTGTTCATAATTTGTATCTTTACCTTTTTCTTCCTCTTCCTCTTCTTAAAGGATACCTTTCAGCATTTCATATAATCCTGGTTTGGTGGTGATGAACTCCTTTAGCTTTTCCTTATCTGTGAAGCTCTTTATCTGACCTTCAATTCTGAATGATAGCTTTGCTGGATAAAGTAATCTTGGTTGTAGGTTCTTGGTATTCATCACTTTGAATATTTCTTGCCACTCCCTTCTGGCCTGCATGGTTTCTGTTGAGAAATCAGCTGACAGTCGTATGGGTATTCCCTTGTAGGTAACTGAGTTTCTTTCTCTTGCTGTTTTTAAGATTCTCTCTTTATCTTTTGCTCTTGACATTTTAATTATGATGTGTCTTGGTGTGGTCCTCTTTGGATTCCTTTTGTTTGGGGTTCTCCGCGCTTCTTGGACCTGTAAGTCCATTTCTTTCACCAGGTGGGGGAAGTTTTCTGTCATTATTTCTTCAAATAGGTTTTCAATATCTTGCTCTCTCTCATCTTCTGGCACCCCTATAATTCTGATGTTGGTACGCTTGAAGCTGTCCCAGAGGCTCCTTACACTATCCTCGCATTTTTGGATTCTTTTTTCATTTTGCTTTTCCGGTTGGATGTTTTTTGCTTCCTCGCATTTCAAATCATTGACTTGATTCTTGTGCTCCTCTGGTCTGCTGTCGGGCGTCTGTATAATATTCGTTATTTCAGTCCGTGTATGCTTAATTTCTAGTTGGTTCCCCAATATAAGATCGAGGGTCTTATTAGTTTTCGTGTAGATCTCATTAAGTCTATCGGCAGCTTCTAAACAGTTCTTGAGAGACCTTAAAAGTGTGGTTCTGAACTCTATTTCTTCCATTGACAATTTTGTCCTGTTTCTTTGTCTCCGCATTTTGTTATGCTTCCTTGGTGCACCCCCTAGTGGTCTTTGTTCGCAGTCTTATAGTTAAATCTTGATTGTTGTAGCTAATTCCAGGGAGGGTTTGACCTCCAGGCCAAGTGGCTATGAGAATCAGCTGTGTCAGCAGTGAGAGAACTTCTGTCCTCTAGGGAGGTGCTAATCTAGCCTTTGCCTGAGGCTATCCGGCAAATGCCTCTGTGCAGGGCTTGGGCAGGGCGGGTCACACAGGATCAACAGGGTGGGCCGGAGAGAGCAGTTATGGCGGCTCTCAGTCCTGTCCCCAGGGGCTCTGCCTCTCTGAGTCCCAGCACCCGCTGCAAAGCTCGGAGAGAAAGCTGCACTCGCTCTGACCAAAGCCAGACAGTCCCGCTTCTCCCGTTTGAGTCTGGGTCCCTAAAGACTCGCCCGGATCTGGAGCTCAGAGTCTGCGACTCCCTCCCGATTGAAAACGCCAACCGCGCCCTCTGCCGCCAGCCCGCTCCGCGCACTCCGCACCTCAGAATTTGACTTCAGCACTGCGCCTCCTCTGAGTGTCCGTGTGCGTTTCTCTTTCCTCCTAGTTGTAGGACTTCCACTCAGCCAGCGTTCCTGTGGTTCTGGGTGATGTCCCTTCCGTTTTTTGGTTTCACTTTTGAAGTAGTTGTTCAAAGCAGCAAACTCCGGCGTTAACCTATGCCGCCATCTTGGTTCTCAGATTGATTGGCCTATTTTGAATCATGTGCTCATCTCTCAACCAACCACTGTAACCAAAGAGATAGCATCCATCATTGATTTAGTCTAGGTCACATACTCTGCTCGGCAGGAGTGAAGTCAGCTTCATCTGAAGTGCGTAGGTAGAAGGAATCCCCCGTTGTCAGGAAGGGATGTTCAATGCTGGGCAGTAAAAACGCTAACCATTTCCTACACGAGCCCCTCAGAAAGACCCCTGTTCACTCCCAGGCTTTAAGAGAGATTTGAGACTCCTGAACTAAAATGAGTTTTGCAGCCTGAAATAGGCTGTTTAGAGAACATTTTACTTTTTAAAAGTCAGAAACATTGCTATTTGAAAGAAAAAAGAGCAGAAGTAAAAATGGCTTATATCCCCAAAACTGAAATTTATGAAACAGTGGATAAGTAGTTGAATAGAACTTTAAGGTAGACACTAAACTATTTTTCGTGTTATTCTTTTGTTATAAAGGCTGGGTAATTACTTGGGCCTTTAAACCCTCTTTTAGCATGTATTATTCCTGAACCATGACCATAGCCAGGTTTTAAATAAATACTCCACAAGGAAAAGACTGAAAGGAGGCATTCTTTCCAGGGGAGGTTCTGCTCTGTGATTCTGTGGCTGGTCTCAATTAGCTTTCTGCCGCCGCCACGGATTAGGGGAAATGGGCACGGGCACACAGGACATGCCCATAGGTCCGTGGAAGACTTGGTTTCCTCTTCATTTCTGGCACCGCTGGACCACTCCAGGCCAGCACGCATAATCAGATCGAGTGCACGAATAAAACGCTACTATATATAGTATGAGCGAATTCCAGGATGCAAACTATATATAGTCGAGCTAAATCACAAGTTCTGTCTCATGTAATTCGGCTTGGCAATGTGTAAGACATTAACCAGTTCTTTCCAGTCACTCCTGCTGGATGTTGGTCCTTGCTGGTGCCTCCTGGATGCACCCTTACTTCCATTGGGTCTGTTTTCAGGTCTCTTTTGGGAATTTTGTTTCTGTCTGTTTTGTTTTTGGCTGTTTCTGTCTGACTTCCATGTACAGAGATGGTGCTGGCATTTCCAGGCAGGAAGAGTTCCCAGCAGCAATGTGGTTGGGGAATTGCCTGGAATCTTTTTGGAGGTTACTTGGGGGTGCTGATGGGAACTACAGAGGATGGAGGGTATACTAGTAAGGACTCACCCTAGCCTGGCAGGTGTGGCTCAGTGATGAGCATTGACCCATGAACCAAGAGGTCACTGGTTCGATTCCAGGTCAGGGCACATGCCCAGGTTTTGGGCTCGATCCCCAGTAGGGGGCGTGCAGGAGGCAGCCGATCGATTTTTCTATCTCTCTATCCCTTTCCCTTCCTCTCTGAAATTAATTAAAATATATATATTTTTAAAGAGAACCTAATCCAAAGCCTATTATTACAATGGATTATTATATGGGAAGTGTATAATTAAATAATAGCTCATCCATGGTTCATGAATAATCATCAGGATCAACCCCAAAGAGTAAGACTTCCTGACTTTTGTCCTTTGGTTTGGTGTGAATCTTCCTTCCAGGCTTGTCACCCCATACTCACTGCCCACAAGATGAATATGATTTTTATGTAAAATAGAATCTTTACCCAAAGGACATGTTTGCTTAGCAACTTTAGAATCCCTATAATATAAGTAGAGTAGTGATTCTTCTTTGGGGATCTCATTTGCTCATTCATTCTCATTCATGGAGCCCCAGGCAGTGCAATGGGCACAGTGAATGAAACAGATCCATGATGTGCTCCTAGCCCCCAAGTCTGATAAAACTGTCATGTTTATCTCTTGTCTTAAAATCAACCAATTGTCCACTTTCAATCTGTACACTTGCAATCGCCCTGGGTTTACAGGGTGTGTTCTCCATGCAGCTTGCAAATGTCTGTCTAATTATCTTCCAAAGACTAACAGCAACCACAGCTCTGGTTTCTCCGCTCCTCCCTCTTCGTCCTACCTCCAGAGCTCTTGCTGCTGTTGCCATGACAACTGGGATGAAAAGCCTTGGAACCTTATCTCTTACTATGGGTACATGTCTCCCCATTAGGACATTATTGTACATCAGCCACACTGGACTCCGGGAGCTGTTCTTTAAATATACCATTAAGTCATGTGGAAATTGGAACTCTAGAGGTGAGATTATGATGGCATTTAGCCAGGGACCTAGGAATTCTCCAATTCATCTCTTGCTTTGAGGTCTTAAAAACAAACAAACAAACAAACAAACAGTGACTAATGACAAAGCAAGGTATAGGAAAGCTTGTCACTAACTAGGGCTTCACATCTAAACCTCAGGTAGAGTTCCAGGGAGTACATGGGGGCCTGGAGGGGATCCCGTTCAGCCTAACCAGGTTGGCCTGAGAAACCTGCTTGACCACCAAGAGACTGGAAAAAAGACAGCCCCCCACCCCCACCCCGGCCCCAGCTCAAATCTGTCCACTGCGTCCCATGCTCTGATTGCCATCTGCCTGCTTGACATTTTCTCTTGGATGACTCAGACATCTTCATCTCATTAAACTTTCCATCCCTATCCTTCTGTAGCCTTCCCCCTCTCCCATAAACAGCTTCACCATCTAGCCAGTGGCCCAGGCCAGACACCTGGGAGTCATCCTTGATTCGTCCCTTTCCCTTAACCCCTGCCCCACACCTAATCCTTATCGAGTCCTGTGAGCTCCACCTCCAACAAAACACTTGAGGAGGTCTGCGTCTCTTCGTCTCCACTCCCAAAGCCTCATCCTTTTCTGCCTGGATTATCTTAATAGTATTCCGACTCTTCTCCCTGATCCCGCTTGTTTTTCCCCGAAGCCCTTCTCCATAGAGCAGCTAGAGTGATCGCTGAAAAAGACAGGTCACCTCTTCTCACTTTGCTCTTTAGAACTCTTCATGGCTTTCCATTATACTTGGAATAAAATCCACACTCATCACCATGGCCTACACGGCCCTGCCTTGAGTCCTCTGAACACTCAATCCAGCCTCATCTTGACCACCCTCCACCTGGCCCCTTCTCTAGGCACACTTTTCCCTGTGCAGCTCGCAAATATCTATCTTTAATTTCCTCCGAAGTCGAACAGCTGCCTTAGCTCTTTTCCTGCCCCTAAGCCTTTTTCACTTTCAGCTCCTAGGGCCTGGAACACATTTCCCCCCGACCTTTGCCAGCCCTTCACACTGCGCTGTTTCTTTCTCAACCTGGAGAAAGTCAGGGTCTTGCTGGGTGGAGTTCCACTCAGATAGTACAAATGAAGAAACTTTAATGAAGGGATTATTAACTGAGGTGTGGGTGAGGTTAAGAGAACCAACACAGGATGTGGAGATACTAAGGACCAGGAAAAGCAGTGAGCAGTTGTACCCCCAAGACTGAGGCCCAAGAGGAGTGAATGGGGTTCAGAGAGCCCAGTAAGAGGGAGGGCTGCCTAGCTACGGATGGAGCCACGGAAGGATACAGCCACTGCCAGGTCAAAAAACAACCCATCCTCTCTCTCCTCTTACTGTCCCATCCCTGATCAATGCCCCTCCTTGGCTGAAGCCAACGGAACGCCAGGCAGCAATGGAACCAAGGGCATGAATCTGCTCCTAAGAGGCCAGCCCTCCAGCGCACACAGCGGTGATAAGTGGAGAACCATCAGCACAGATGTTGACTCCTAACAGCTGGAGCTCAGGCTCCTATGGGACTTGCTCCAGTTTCCTAGAGGAGGTCAATCCCATTTGGAGTTTATGCTTGAAATGTAACTACCACTTATATACCCTTATGCCTAAAGGAAAACCATTTGGAGTTCTAAGCAACCAGCTTACTAATAAGCTTGGGAACACCATTCACTAGGGCGTTGGCGTGAACGAGTGGGTGAGGTGTTCTTGTTATTAAGAAGCACAGCGCGGCCTCCTTGAGAAAAGGAAAACTCCCATAATCTTATTTGGCCACCTCATCAATTGAATTATGGAGCATTTGAACGATATACATAGCATCCTCACAGAATACATGAGGCCAGTATTTGGCAAATTAGATTTCTAAGTTGGGTCAGACCAGTTACAGAGAGAATAGAGCTAGAATTATTTCCCCCCCCCCCCCCCCCAGGCCTTTGAGTGCCTATTTTCAAACTATCTGAACAGCTGCTATGTGAGAATGTCCATTTATGACTCATTTTACTCTACAAATACAGAATTGCACCCAGCTGATTTCAGGGAAATTGGTCATCTTGGAGTTTTGTAAGGTTTTTACAGACATATGCTGAGGGGAAAAAGAAGTGAGATACATGTTTTCCTAAAAACTGATAATGAAGCTTGGAGGAGAAAAAAAAAAAAGTCATTTCATTTTTGTAACTGTAGCCGTAGGACATGGGGCAGGGTTGTGTGGCCGGGGAAATCACAATATCCATGTCCAACTCGTCTTCAAAAATCTTCATTTTAGGATATGACTGGAATGCTGGGACTGCTACATTGAGCATCTCAATAGGAGCAGAGGGGCCTCAGGACAGAGAGGCAGCTGCCCAGTGTATTGTATCTTTGTTAATTAAGTGCTAGGCCTGTGAATGGTGCTCCATGGTAGCAAACAGCAACCTCATTTCCAATTCATTTTCCTCTTTGCTTAAAATGTCCTAAATATTGGAAACGAGATCTACCAATATTTCGTTAGGATGCTCCCCTTTGTCTACTCCCTGAATTGTGTAATAAGAAAGCATACAACATATTTATTGTGTTTATAGATTTATTTAGACTTAGAAAACAATAGAGGCCCTGGCTGGGGTGCTCAGTTGCTTGGAGCGTCATCCCAATATGCCAGAATTGCAGGTTTGACTCCTGGTCAGGGCACATGCACCAAATGAATCAACGAATGACTGCATGAGTAAGTGGAACAACAAATCGACGTTTTTCTCTTTTCTCCAAAATAAATAAATACGTTTTTTAAAAAAGAAAGTAATAGAATGCTCATTTAAAAGAGAAGCTGGATTTTTATTTTTTAAATATATATTTACTGATTTCAGAGAGGGAGAGATTGAGAGAGAGAGAGAGAGAGAGAGAGAGAGAGAGACATCAATAATGAGAGAGAATCATAGATCGGCTGTCTCCTGCACGCCCCCTACTGGGGACCAAGCCTGCAACCCGGGCATGCATGTGCCTGATTGGGCATTGAATCGTGACCTCCTGGTTCATAGGTCAATACTCAACCACTAAGCCATACCAGCCGGGCAAGAGAAGCTGGAATTTTATCCTCCCACTGTGCAGAAAGAGTGGCAAATTGCTCAAAGGCCTCAAATGTTTGAAACACAGAGACTTGTAAGGAAAATTATAACCTGCTTCTGATTTGCCTGTGTTCTGAGGTTCCACAGACACACACACACAAAATCTCTCCTACAAGAACTATATACCACCTGGCACGTATTCCAAGAGAAGCAAAGCAGGTGGATGTGAAGTGAAATGTAAGCTCAGTAGAAAAATACTTGGAAAACCCCTGTGTAACAACAAAGATCTTCATTAACTCACCCAGGACCTTGTTTCATAATGATATGCACCAGGTGTTCCTGCTTCCATTTAGTCAGCTCAGCATTATTCCCTTTTTTAGAAATGACACATGCTGTTGGGGTGTATCCAGCTGAAACATGCATTGACGTAAAGTGCAATGCTTTTTAAATATGGGGCTTTTTTTCCAAAACTTTATTTATTTTTTGGTTAATTCTTACCAGAGGATATTTTTTTCCATTGATTTTTATTTTATTTTATTTTTTTTAATATATTTTATTGACTTTTTACAGAGAGGAAGAAGGGAGAGAGAGAGTTAGAAACATCGATGAGAGAGAAACATCGATCAGCTGCCTCCTGCACATCTCCTACTGGGGATATGCCCGCAACCCAGGTACATGCCCTTGACCGGAATCGAACCTGGGACCTTTCAGTCCGCAGGCCGACGCTCTATCCACTGAGCCAAACCGGTTTTGGCTCCATTGATTTTTAAAGAGAGTGGAAAGTGGGGAGGGGGTGGGGAAGAAAGAGAGAGAGAAGCATCAATGTGAGAGAGACCCATTGATTGGTTGCCTCCCAAATGGACCCCAGCGGGGCTGGGGATTGAACCTGCAACCCAGGTATGTATGTGCCCTTGACTGGGAGTCGACCCTTCGACCCTTGGGTTTGAGGGCCACCACTCCAAACCACTGAGCCATACCAGCCAGGGCTTCGGTGTATATGTTAGCATGGCCTCATTTCTTTCACTATCTGTGGACTGACCTTAATGGGTCACTGAGGGTAAAGGATGAAGTAGAATAAGTCTGTTCCATATTTAGAGACACAAAAATACGGTAACTGTAGTTTTATGGGAACCAAGATTATGAAATGCAAGGCATTTACTGGTTTCTCAGAAACCATTCATATGTGGGAGAAATATGTGTGGAGAAATATGAGGAATGTGTCTGCTAGAGTCAACTGCCTGACAGCGGATGGAAAGGATTAGTGCGGGTCCTATTTGGCAGGCGTCTCAGAAACCCATGTGCTCTCTGACATTGATTATAATGATGTTTCCATCATTCCCAGGTTACGTTCTTAGCAGGAATGTGGGCCAATGCTCTCCCTACGAAGATGCGTGCTGTGAAACCATCTTTGGCAATGCATCTTTAGCAAAAGACCAGGGACTGGACATTTATTTTTAAGCACGAGAAGAAAATGTGTGCAATGTTGGAAGCACATAAGGGGGGAGGAAGAGCTTCTAACCGGTTGCAGAGAGGAGCGGGGGAACGGGAAGAAGCATTGCATGACATGCCAGTGGCTTTACTTTTGCGAAATAGCAACGAATGACTAGGTACGGAATAGGTAGACTACATCACATTAGGCTGTAATGTCTTTTTAAAGGAGCAGGGCGGAAGCAATGCGTTTAATTATTATTTTGGACCCTGTGTGTCTTATGATTTTATATTCAACTAATCACCAGGAGATTGTTCAGACAGTGGTTGAAACGTAAGTTTAGGATGATATTCTAAAAGACCGAAAAGGGAATCATTTTTGTTCTAATTGACAGACCAGCAGAGCTTGTTTTGTTTTGTTTTGAATCCCCCCTCCCCCTCCCCCAAAAGAGCGTGTGCATTCAAATTAGTGAATTCATTCATCTGACTTGGGGGGTGAGTTCTCGGTGGAAAGGTGAAAGTACTCTGGATGTTTTCACGGGGTGAGAATGTTTTCATCTTCACGCTGTCCACTTACAGGAAGGCTATTTCTTCAAAATTAATTTGAAAAGCAACAGGTGCAGAAAATGGCATGGCTGTCGGAAAATTACCAAGTTAAACATAAAAGGGTGTCAGCTTCTCTCCCAAAGCATGGTTATTTAGTGCGCTGTAATGATTGGTTTCTCCGTTAAAATCAAATGCAGAATATAATTAAGTAAGCCCTCCAGGTTACATGTCTTTTAAAATTCCACTAGCTGAAGGACTCGCCAGAGGAAGGAATAAGTACTTTAATAAATGCCGGGTACCATAAATTGAGTTCAGATGTGACAGTTGATGGCCACTGGACGGCTAATTTTTATTTATTTCTTTCTTTGCTGAGTTAGACTCTTCTAACCTTTTGGATAAAGTTCCTAATGGTATTCCTCTTTCTTTGCTTTTTTTTTTTTTTTTAATATTTTCTTAAATTGATTGTAGAGAGAGAAGAAGGGAGAGGGAGAGAGAGAGAAACATCAATGTGAGAAACATCTATCACGCTCCCTACTGGGGACTGAGCCTGCAACCCAGGCCTGTACCCCGACGGGAATCGAACCGGCGACCTTCTGGTGCATATGGGATTTGAGATGCCTGCCTTCCTATTCCGTGGCAAAGTTGGGGACAATGCTCAGTCAACTCTGCCGTGAAATGTGAGAAGAAAGACTGACCCGGAAAGGGTATTGAAATGTGGGAACAGGAGAAAGTGTTTCTAAGTCTTAAAGCAAACCCTTCAAAGGAAATGACTCCAAGCGTCACATTGTGATTTCCTTCTTTGTACTTGGGCTTCACAGGGGCAATATCATCTCCCAACTTACTAAGTCTGACCGCTCCTCCTCGTGATTATTACCTCATGCATTAGCACCTTCTAATATTAGACTATTGTGCTAAGTGTTTTGCATATATTATTCCATTTACTTCTCACACAGAACCTATGAGATAGGCCCTGTTAACATTCTCATTTCATACAGAGAACACTGAGGCTTAATTCCAGCATCAGTAAGACCTTGGTGATGTGTAGCGCCTGGATAGTGGGAACTAAGTGACTACTGGGGCACCTAGAAGGAAGAAGAAACACAGTTACGAGCAACCTGCAAACCCTAAGATGTGGTTCTCATGGAATAAGGGAATGAGGAACTCAGAAAAGTGCTTTCCCAATATTTCCAGGACTCTTATTTTTTTTAATTGGTTAGTGTTTTTTTGTTTTTTGTTTATGTATTTATTTTGTTTATCCTCACTCGAGGACATTTTTTTCCGTTGATTTTTAGGGAGAGTGGGAGAAAGAGGGAAAGACAAAGAGAAACATCGATGTGAGAGAAACACATCGATTGGTTGCCTCCTGCACGAGCCCTGAGCAGGGCCTGGGCCAGGGAGGGGCCTGCAGCTGAGGTACGTGCCCTTGACCAGAGTCGCACCCAGGGCCCTTTGGTCTCCAGGCTGATGCTCTATCCACTGAGCCAAACCGGCTAGGGCTCCAGAGCTCTTAAGGATAAGAAACATACACATCAGATTTTTTATTCATTCATATTTCACTTCCTCCCATGAATTGGGCACTATATCGGACAAGGAATGCACTGATGAGCACTCACAACAGGCAGGCTGTTGGAAGACAGATCATTCAAATACTGGTAATATGAGAAGTTCTATAACACAGAGCAATGTTTCCTAAACTCCTCTGAAAATGGAAATCTCCTGGGTAACCTGTTAAATATACAGATTCCCAAGCTTCTCCCATGGAAATTCTAAGATCTTGGAATATGCTTGTTAGCAAACAACATAGTTGACTGAGCCTTATATGCAGGAAAGTTTGGGTGTGTGCCCAAAGGGTGTGAGAGACCACAGCGGGGGTGTCTACACGGCCAGGCGGTTAATGCTGGCTTCACAGAGGTGGTGACAGCTCAGGAGGAGGTATGGGGGCAGGGGGTGTTCCAACCCCCAGAAAGACGACTCTCGTTTCCAAGGCGTGGAAGTGTGGGCAAGCACTGACCTCTTTAGGATGCTGAGAGCATGTAGACACTGTTGGAGCACAGCAGATACAGAGGGAAATGGAAAAAGGTAGGATTGGAGAGAAAGTTGGGGGCCAGATTATGAAGATCCTTGAAGGCCTTGTATATTTAATTTCAACTCTTGTGTGTATATTTAATTTCAATTAAAGAAGAAATTTAGATTGTGGGAGATGCTTTTTAGACTGCCTAGGCCTCTAAATGATTTATGTTTTTGTATATTTGTATTACATTTATTGTATTTATAAGTTGGTAATATAATAACTGCATGGATTTTTATATGTAGATATTTGTATTAAATATTATTTATATATTATTATACTATGACATATTATTATATTTATACCATTTCTATTTATTGCAATTAATCATTTAAAACATTTTTAGAATGACTTGGTGGTATATGACAGAGGAACAAGACTAATGTGTGGTCCTCCGCCAAGCGTGTTGGCCAGGCTGCTGGGAGCAGGTGTGGTCGTGCTAGTGAAGGGAATCAAAATGACAGGACCTAGGTGCAGAGGCAGCGAAGCCTGGAGCAGCCATCTCCTCCTGTTCAAACTCAGAGAGGATCTTCCACTCTCCCTAAACATCAGTGGGAAAACATCCCCTGGCATGGATTAACGAGAGAGAGAGAGAGAGAGAGAGAGAGAGAGAGAGAGAGGCGGGGGGAGGAGGAGAGTGGGAAGCGAGAGAGGAGAGAAAATTGAGAGAACGAGGATTGATTAAACCAGCTGTTTGGACTGAGCTGATTAGATCAGCCGGTGGGATTACGGTTTCTTAGGGCTAGGCTCCGACACACTGGGCTGGGCTGTTCTGAACTAGGCTCCCCGCTTTGGACTTGGCTTTGCCCTTGGGGATTCGGTCGGCTCTGGAGGGCTCCTGGGCTCTCAGGAAATACGGTTATCCCTTTGGGGCTACCTTCAGCTCTTCTGAGTCAGGCTCAGCTCTAAAGACAAAAAAAAAAAAAAAAAAAAGGCCTGAGGCCATGAAATTATAACCTTATTTTAAAGTATATAATAGCAATGCCCTTTACATGTATTTGTTGTGTAATAAAAACCAGCCAATAAAGTCCAAAAATATTTTTTTTAAAAAAGAGAAACATTTCCTATTTCTTTAAAATTAAAACAATGAATCCATTTTATGGGATTTTTTTTTTGGTAAAATGTTTTATTTCATGTATGTTTTTATTGTGGCAAAACATACATGGCATAAAATTTACCATTTTATTTTATTATTTATTTATTTATTTATTTATTTATTTATTTATTAACTAGGGGCCCGGTGCACGAAATTCGTGCACTGGGTGTGTGTGTGGGGGGGGGGGAGTGTCCCTCAGCCCAGCCTGCCCCCTCTCACATACTGGGAGCCCTCAGGCGTTGACCCCCATCACCCTCCAATCGCAGGATCGGCCCCTTGCCCAGGCCGGACGCCTCTGGCTGAGGCGTCCAGCCCGGGCAGCAGGGACCTACAGCTGCAGCGGCCCCGTGATCGTGGGCTCCGCTTTAGGCCCAGGCAAGGGACCCCTAGCTCCCGGGACTGCCAGCTTCGACCGTGCCCAGCTCCCATCGCTGGCTCCACCCCTACTTCCTGCTATCACTGGCCAGGGCGGCAAAGGCGCCTGATTCTCTGATCATGGCTGGGGGGCAGGGAAAAGGCAGCCCCAGGGCCGCCTTTGCCCTGCCCCCCAGCTCTTAGCTCCCCCCTGGGTTTCCGATCACTGTCAGTGGCAGGGGGCTTCTTCCTGCTTTCCCTTTCGCCTCCCTGCATTGTGCCTGCATATGCAAATTAGCCGCCATCTTGTTGGCAGTTAACTGTCAATCTTAGTTGGCAGTTAATTTGCATATAGCCCTGATTAGCCAATGAAAAGGGTAGCTTGTACGCCAATTACCATTTTTCTCTTTTATTAGTGTTGATATATTTTATTGATTTTTTACAGAGAGGAAGGGAGAGGGATAGAGAGTTAGAAACATCGAAGAGCGAGAAACATCGATCAGCTGCCTCCTGCACATCTCCTACTGGGGATGTGCCCGCAACCCAGGTACATGCCCTTGACCGGAATCGAACCTGGGACCCTTCAGTCCACAGGCCGACGCTCTGTCCACTGAGCCAAACTGGTTTTGGCTATTATTTATTTTTTAAATATATATTTTTTTCAGAGAGGAAGGGAGAAGGTAAGAGAGATAGAAACATCAATGATGAGAGAGAATCATTGATTGGCTGCCTCCTGTATGCCCCCGACTGGGGCTCAAGCCCCCAACCCAGGCACGTACTCTGACCAGAAATGGAACTTGTGACCTCCTGGTTGATGTTCAACCACTGAGCCACCATGGCTGGGCAAATTTACCATTCTAACCATTTTTAAATGTGCAATTCAATGGTATTAAGTACATTCACAATGTTATGTAACCATCACCATGATCTATTTTCAGAATTTTTTCATCATTCCAGACAGAAATTCTATACCCATTAAACAATAACTTCCCATTCCCCCCAGTCCCTGGTAACCTCTTATAATTTCTGTCTTTGAATTTGCCTATTCTGGGTACCTCCTATGAATGGAATCACACAGTATATGTCCTCTGTTTCTGGCTTATTTCATTTAGCATAATGTTCTCAACGTTCACTCATGTTGTAGCCTGTGTCAGTATATCCTTCCTTTTTAAGACTCAATAATATTCTTTTTTATGCATATATGACATTCTGTTTATTCATTCATTTGCTGATGGACATTTGGATTGTTTCTATTTTTTTGGCTATTATGACGAATGCTGCTATGAATGTGGGTGTAAATATGTATGTTTGAATCCCTGAGTTTGACTCTTTGGGGCCTAGATGTGAAATTACTGGATCATATAGCAATGCTATGTTACATTTTTTTAGGAACTGCCATACAGTTTTTTATAGCAGTGGCACCATTTTACATTCCCATTGACAATGCACAAGGGTCCCAGTTTTTCAACATCCTCCCCAACTTAAGTAAACTTTTAGCCTTTATTTACATAATCTTTGATCCTAAAATTCTTTCTAACCCCTCATCTTTAATTATTCTGCATTTTTAGGCTGCATGGACCTTTCTCAGTTCGATATAAATGTTTAAGTTCTTATTCTATCTTAAACATATACCCTCTCTGATTATAAAAGCAATTACGTTCTCGTTGAAAACTTACAATACATGTAATCCATAGTTCTCCAGTTTTCACCAAGTTGAGTACTGATGCAGTCACAGTAACAGTAAGATATGGCATGTTACTGCCTTTTGTTGCCTCTTGCTCCCAGGCAAATCTGTCTCCCTCCTACCCTGTCTGAGGTGCTGGTTCCTGGAAGTCTTCACGGAAGTCTGCATGAGCTGGGGTACAGTCACTGTTGTAGTTACCGGGGAAAACCACTGGAGGGCAGCAGCTCTCTTCCACCCCTGCCCCCAGCCCTGGCGAGGATGCTGCCCTGTGGCCAAGAGCATTTCTGAAGGAGCAAACTCTCAAAAGTGCTGCATGGCAACTATACGGACATGAAACTAGCCCTCTTCCAAACTCTTGCCCTCACTTCGTCACCTGGCGTTTGTAGAGTGCCATGTGGAAACTCCAGCACAAGTCTGAATCCAAGATGAATAACTGACTGAGGAAGTGGGGGGGGGGGGGGGGAAAGGGGGGAGGGCCAAAGAGCAGTGGTTCCCAACATGGGGCACACACCCCATAGGGGGGCAATTTGATTTTTACGGGGGATCAATTCGAAAATGAGTTATTAATAGTGAATTTTTTGCATTTCTTATGGTTCTAGGGGCCTCATATACAGTCTGTAAATATATACTGTGGCATATTTATGCATTTCAGTTCTCTATTATATGTTTTGAAACTTTTTTGCTATTTTTTCATATCACTTCATATTATTTTTTTTAACAATTTCTTAGTGATTTCTTCCCCAGTACTTCCATTGTCCTTTCGTTCTTTCATTTTTCTCTTTCATGGATGCCATGTTCTTTGGAAGCTTGCTTAGACCAAGTTAATGGCCGTTTAGGCTTCCTCCACATGAATAGGAGTTCACTTTTGAATAATAAGAATTGCATGTCACAGGGGGGCATCAGGATTTTAGAGATGCTTAGGTGGGGCATGACCAAGAAAAGGTTGGGAACCACCGCCATAGAGTGTGTGGCCAGAATCCTGTGGAGCAGGAGAGTGAGAGCTTTCCAAAGGAAGGGATGGAAGAAGACTCCTATATACTCTACACTCTCCCCTCCCCTCCTCCAGAAGTAACAGATGGCCACTTATGTGAGATTTCCCCCTATGAGTCAAAATTTTTCCTGCCATAGGAAGCCAAATAAAATTCAATGGTTTTAAAAAGCATTGGTCTTAAGGACTTGAAAAAATTGTCACCTTGAAGTGATGGATGGCTTAATTAGAATTTTTAAAAAAGAAAGAGAGAGGGGAAAAAAACACCTCAATTCACGGCATTATCCAAATTGCTGGAGGTATAATATTCTTGGTTTCTAGGAGATATGTAAATGATTCACTGGTATTTTTAATTTGCACGGAGATGGTGCCAGGTCTCTAGTTTGAAACTGAAGCTACATCTTTATCCATATAACTTCATACAGAGAGGTGTATCTTGGAGATGAATACAAATCTCAAATTATTCTTATCCAAATGTGCCCAACATTGTACCTAATATGTAGTCACGATATTTTCACAGCTGTGGGTGCTTCAGATCAGATGTGGACTCTTCCTCTTTCATTTTTTTAAATTTATTTTTTGAATTGAGAGAGAAAAAAAGAAACATTGATTTGTTGTTCCACTTGTTCCCACATTTATTGGTTGACTTGTGGCCCGGTGCATGGATTCGTGCACATTGAAAGGAAATTCATTAAAAGGAATATTTTAATATCGCTATTCACTTTCTCTATAATAGAATGCCAGAGATGAAAGAAAATTGCATATGAAAATAATATATAAATTGATTAATAAATAAACAATAACACCATGACATAACAACAACAAAGAAATGATATAAAAACAACAAAAATATGATATAAAAACAACATTGATAAAAACAATGACTGATAAATTGATTAAGCTTATTCTAATATCTCCCTGTATACCACATTAAGAGTAAAAACACTCTCAGAGTGCTTGACTAATTTCCCTTGTGATGAAGTATCTACACTTTTAACTTTAATGTCACATGCTCTTTGAACTTGAGAGAAAGCAACATATAACTGACCATGTCTGAAACCGGGTTCAGGTAGGAATGTTCTTACTCTGTCTAGAGTTTGTCCTTGTGATTTATTAATGGTCTTCAGACATATCTTGTCGATTCCACCACTTTCTTTAAGCTTCAGAATGTCAACAAAGGCAATCAAATTCATGATTGACAATAACAGAGATAGAAACACACAAGTGTGATTGGTGCCAGTGAGAGCTTTATATGTATCGTGCATGCGCAAGTCAACGTTTATTTTTAAGTTGCCAGTGCATGTCATATGTACAGGCTGGTCACTTAGCCTTTTATATAGAAGACTAGAGGCCCAGTGCACAAAAATTTGTGCACTCAGAGGGGTCCCTCAGTCCGGCCTGTGCCCTCTCGCAGTCTGGGACCCCTCGGGGAATGTCCACCTGTTGGCTTAGGCCTGCTCCCTGGGGAATTGGGCCTAAGCTGGCAGTCAGACATCCCTCTGGCAGCCCGGGAGCCCTCGGGGGATGTCCACTTGCCAGCGGGGAACAGGCCTAAGCTGGAGTCGGACATCCTTAGTGCTGTTGAGGAGGCGGGAAAGGCTCCCACCACCACTGCTGTGCTGGCAGCTGTCAGCCTGGCTTGTGGCTGAGCAGAGCTCCCCCTGTGGGAGCGCACTGACCACCAGGGGGCAGCTCCTGCATTGAGTGTCCGCCCCCTGGTGGTCAGTGTGTGTCATAGTGACCAGTCATTCCCAGTCATTCTGCTGTTAGGGTCAATTTGCATATTACCCATTTATTATATAGGATAGAGGCCTGGTGCACTGGTGGGGGCCAGCTGGTTTGCCCTGAAGGGTGTCCCGGATCAGGGTGGGGGTCCCGTTGGGGTGCCTGGCCAGCCTGGGTGAGGGGCTGATGGTCGTTTTCAGGCTGGCCACACACCCCCGGCGACCCAAGCTCCCAGCCTCTCCTTTTTTTCTTTCTTTTTTTTTCTGGGATTTATTTATCTTCTATAATTGAAACTTCATAGCCTTGAGCAGAGCTGAAGGCCAGCCAGGGCAGGCGGGAAGCTTGGCTTCCTCTGTCGCCGGGGGCAGCCCAAGCCTCCTGCTCACTTCAGCTCCGTGGCCACAGCCCTCTTAGTTGGGTTAGTTTTCATACTCGCTCCTGATTGGCTGATGGGCATGGTTGGTGGGCATGGCTTGAGCATAGAGGAGGGATGGTTAATTTGGTTTCTCTTTTATTACATAGGATTCTTTTTTAAAATATATATATATTTTATTGATTTTTTACAGAGAGAAAGGGAGAGGGATAGAGAGTCAGAAACATCGATGAGAGAGAAACACCGATCAGCTGCCTCCTACACACCCCCTACTGGGGATGTGCCCACAACTCAGGTACATGCCCTTGACCAGAATCGAACCTGGGACCCTTCAGTCCGCAGGCAGACGCTCTATCCACTGAGCCAAACCGGCTAGGGCTATATATAGGATTCTTATACGTGTCCTGACTAGGAATCAAACCAGCAACCTTTTGGTACTGAGGATGACATCAAATCAACTGAGCTATGCCGGCCATGTTTGTTTTTTGTTTTCAGCTTAAAAGAGTTTGAGTTGAATTTTTGTCTTCATAGTAAAAAGTCCTGACTAATAGAACACTATTTCAAGATATTCTCATATCTAACCAAAATCCATCTGCTGGAGGTCTGGGGCTAATCTCTTCTATCTCCCCCTTCAAATTCTAAGCCATTTAGAAAGTAGATCTAGGTAGGGTTTTCTTATAAACTGTGTTTAGATAAATGTGGTTTTAGCCTGAGGCTAAATTAGGGCTACTATATATTTTATTGAACTATATGTATTTTTTTCATTGAATTCAGAGAGGAAAGGCGAGGGAGAGAGAGACAGAAACATCAGTGATGAGAGAGAATCATCGATCGGCTGGGTGATGCACAACCCCCTACTGGGGATGAGCCTGCAACTCAGGCATGTGCCCTCACTGGGAATCACACTGTGACCTCCTGGTTCATAGGTTGATGCTCAACCACTGAGCCATGCTGGCCGGGCCCTAATTCCTCTCTTATCTACTTCTTTCAACCTGTCTTTAGAGAGTCGGGTCTGCAAGAAGACATTCTCTCAGCCAGTGTACATAGGCTCAGGACCTGTCACCAGCAGAACAGAGCACATCAACTAGAGTTGGTGGTGTAAGCCCACGACTCCCTTCGTCAGTGCAGTGCTCCTGCTTCCCAAGGCTGGTCCTGACGTCACTATCACAAAAGTCACCCTTGCTGGTGTGCAGAAAAGGACGATGACCTCAGTTTTTACAAAGGTCTTTCTTCTATGGGGACGTGAAAGAGTCACCCTCCCCTTCCTTTCTTGGGTTCTTATCTCCCTTCCTCTGGTCTTAGCATCTCACCCTAGTTCCTCCCACATTATTCATAGTACCTGACCCACGGGATTGGCATTTGGCTCCGAATGGACCAATCAGTGTCCATCTCTCAACTTTCTGAATTGGATTCAAATCTTCTCTGTCCCCTTCCTCACGTAATGCCATCTTCAAGTTACTCTCCTTTCTCAGAGCCTTCATGCAAGCTGTTCCCCCAAATGGAATGCTTTTCCCTGTCATCTCACTTGACCAGCTTTTTGTCTTCCTTTGGACCTCAAATATGACTTCCTCAACTTAAATATTAGCCCCAGCGACATTGTTCCTGCCGGTTCTATTAAACTAGGACTCCCACCATGACCGCCATCTCCGCCACTGATTTCACAACAAACAGGAACAACCATTGTGTTTTAAATGTGGACGGATACTAGATGACAGAATGTGTTTACAGCTAAAAACTGAAACGAGGAAGTACATTGAAATGTCTCTTACAAAAATATACCGTAAGAATGCCCGAGCCCTAGCTGGTTTGGCTCAGTGAATAGAGCGTCGGCCCGCGGACTGAAGGGTCCTGGGTTTGATTCTGGTCAAGGGCACATGCCCAGGTTGCGGGTCCAATCTCCGGTAGGGGATGTGCAGGAAGCAGCCAATCAATGATCGATCTCTACCTCTCCCTTCCTCTCTGAAATCAATAAAAATATATTTAAAAAAATAAAAATATACTGTAAGAGAAAAATTGTCCCAAACCTGGACTGGGAAGAAATGAGCATTCCTAATGAAATGCATAAGGAGTTTTCTGAATTTTAACTGGTTTATTTTGAGACAATGGATCACCCACCCACATAACTGACTTGAGTGACCTTAAATGAACATTCTTTTATATGCAATCAAAAAAGATTACCGTTTTAATTTTCCGATAAAATATTTCTACCAAGAAGGAATCTTTGGTCTGCCAGAAGCCTTTCCCTTGTGGTCAAATTGTCATAAAACTACAGTGTGCTTATAACTAAATTGACTAAAAATTTTGCTTTTGTTTTAACCAAAAAAAAAAAATCTTATAGTACCTTTATTTGCTATTATTTGTTCATAACTTGTTTTGGGTCTTTTCCTTAAAAGTAAACTGCAAGCTATTAAACTATGGGCCCCAGTAGGACAGGGACCAGGTTTACACTGCTGGGTGCTTATCCCCAGGAACAGCTAGCACAGTCCCTGGCAAACAGTAGGCGCTGCCATGATATTTGTTAAATTAACAAGTAATTGCTGAACAAGTAAAATTTAAATGTGTGCACATTTACAGTCTAGACACAAAAATTAGTGTGAGTCTCCTCTTTGCTGTGTGGGGGGACGGGGAGGGGGTAATTGAGTGTGCAGTACAGCAGAGAATACACCAGAACATGAAGCCTGCACCGAAGGGGTCTGCAGGGGCAACCCTTTGTAGGTAGACAGATTGTCTGCGAGGGCACTAAAAGGACCGAGTGATTTGCCTTGGCTCTTGTACTCCATTAGTGCCAAAATGACGCGTTAGAAGTCATTAATCGCTCAGCTTAAGGCTTCTCTGTGTAACTTCTAAGAGAATGCATTGCAAATACCCTCTGTATGATTTTTTGACTCAATGCTCTCACATTAAAGTGGTCTTTTGTTGTCTTCCAGATGCAACCTTTCTTCAATTTAGAGGGGGGAAAAGAGTATTGCTGAATCCTTCCTTGAATTGGTCAATGCTTAGGATGCAATCGGCCTCCTGCAGGTCTTCCTTCCCTGTGCTGGTGCGGACTGTCAAGTGTATGAATGTAAGTCTGAGGAGACCAGAGGAGAAATTTTTAGCGTTGCGCCATTCAAGCAAATGTTCAGGGTCCAACCAAAGCTAATTCTACATGAGACAAAAATAGATGGAAATATGGTATTTGTGGTTCAGCTTGGCTTGCTTTCTTCACTTAGCCAAGAACTGATTTCATTTTTATATTTTGCTATAGTCTTTACAGTGACTTAAAAACATAACATACAATTTTTAAAAAAAGAGTATCTGTTATGCCAATGGCCCAAGATGGATATTTAAAAGGCTTTAAAACCAAATATAATGCAATTCACTGTAGTGCTGCCTTCAGTATTAGTTTTTTTTAAAGACATACTATTTTTTCACTGATTATAAAATACATGTCTATTGTGAAAATTGGTAAAATGCATAAAATAAAAGTCATCATTAATCCCTAAGCCCAAAGGTAATGGCTGTTGACATTTTCGGATCTATCCCTTCAGTCTTTTTTCTATAGTCAGGGACAATTTCAAGGGCATGGGACATGTGCAGTCACACAGGACTCGCGTTCAGAAGGGCCCTGCACTTGGTATGAGGCTCTACGACTGCTGCCTTGGCATTATGGATAATTTTTGAACAAGAGGTACTGCGTTTCATTTTGCACTGGGCCCTACAAATTATGTAGCTGGTTCTGTCAACAGATGTTCATACACACACACATACTGATTATATATGCATATACATAGGTTACATACATAAACATGTATTATATACAACCGTTATCTTTATAACCTGTGCCATTAAAATCCTAAATGTCTTTGTAAAGTTATTTTTAGTACTCTACAGTATTTCATCATATGGAAACATAATCAGTTATTTAATTATGTTCCTATTTTTGCAACCTAGATTATTTAAAATTATGTATTGTTATAAATGATGAGAAACATCTTTTTGCATTATTTTTAAAATGTATGTCTCATCATTTCCTGAAAATAACATCCCAGAAGTAAAACAAAAGGGATAAAGGGACATAAACTTTTTTGAATTTTGCCAAAGAGCTTGGCAGAAGGATTGCTTTTATCAACAGCGGGTAAGAAACTCCCTCTTCATACTCTCAGCAGCAAAAAATATAACTGGAAAAAATATTTGGTAATTGAATAAGTTAAAATATGCCCTGGCTGGGTAGCTCAGTTGGTTAGAGCATCATTGCGATATGCCAAGGCTAGGGGTTTGATCCCTGGTCAGGGCACACATAAGAATTACCCAATGAATGCATAAATAAATAGAATAACAAATCAATGTTTCTCTTTCTCTCTCTCTCTCTCTCTCTCTCTCTCTCTCTCTCTCTCTCTCTCAAATCAACCAATCAATAAAAAGAAGTTAAAATATTATTCAATTACCTTAATTTCCATTTCTTTGCTAATAAAAGGGTTTTTTAATTTTTAAAAATTTTTATTGATTTCAGAGAGGAAGGAAGAGGGAGAGAGAGATAGAAACATCAACGATGAGAGAGAATCATTGATCGACTGCCTCCTGCACGTCCCCTACTGGGCATCAAGCCAGCCCACAACCTGGGCATGCGCCCTGACCAAGAGTCAAACTGTGACCTCCTTGTTCATAGGTCGACGTTCAACCATTGAGCCACACCCATAGGGCAGAGGTTTTAAAATATATATTTATTATTCAGGGAAAAGAATATTTTCTTTTTCTCATGACAGGGAAGAGGTGGCAGCAAGTGCCTACGAAAGGATGTGTCGAGGTTTGACAAGCACAGCAGGTAGTCGGTGGGTCCCGGTGTCCCTCACATTTGCTTCCTGGGTTAGGAGGCCTGGGGGTGGAGTGGGGGCTGCCCTGCCTACGAGGGAATCCCAGATTCCAAAGCAAAGATGGAACTCGGGAGAGAGGTGCATGCGTATCTTCTGTGGAAAGTGTTGCCGGACCCCAGGAGCACAAGGCGTGGAATTTGAGGCAGAGGCAGACCCTGGGAAAAAACAAAACTCAGATCACTGGAGGGCGAGTGTTGGCTGCTGCAGGGCAGGAGGCAGGAGGGAAGGGTGGAGGAGGGCACAGAGGGCACAGAAGATGAGAGGTGCCCATAACCCCAGGCAGACTGCCTCCTAAAACCAGGGCTCGCTCTTAAGACATGGGTAGGTGACATAGTGAGGAAGGAGGAGGGGGAATGAAGGTGAGAAAGAGGTCAGAGCAAAAGGAGACAGCTTCACCAGAAGGGGAGTGACACTGAATTAAGAATTTAGAGAGTTGAGGGGAAGCTTTATTATTAGTGCAGTCAGCACCGCGGAGCAGCACCGATAACAACCTGCAACCTGCAACCTGCAACCTGCAGAGCCTCTGGTGGGAAGCGGGGAGCCTGAGCTGAGCTTCCTGGCTCGTCTGAGGATGTGGACAGGCGGGACTGGGCCGGGATAAGGCAGGCGGGGCCACGGGGAGCGGGAGAAACGTAGTAACCAGACCAAGTATAGCAACGTTTTCAAATTCCTGAGCTCAGGGTCCTGGAGCTGGAACATATGACTGCTCCCTACACCCTTCAAGCTGTATCCCTCCACTCCACTCCCAGTGGAGTCTTTTTTCAATATATTTTTATTGCCCGGCCAGCGTGGCTCAGTGGTTGAGCATCCACCTATGAACCAGGAGATTATGGTTCAATTCCCGATAAATACATATGCCTGGGTTTTTATTGATTTCAGAGAGGAAGAGAGAGATAGAAACATTAATACGTCAATGATGAGAGAGAACCATTGATCGATCGGCTGCCTCCTGCATGCCCTCTACTGGGGATCGAGCCTCCAACCTAGGCATGTGCCCTGCTTGGGAATCTAACTATGACCTCGGGGCTCATAGGTCAAGGCTCAACCACTGAGTTAGGCCAGCCAGGCCCAGGGGAGTCCTGACCCAACTACCCAGACCTACAGCAAGCTGGCCTGGAATACACTGCGTAAAGAGAAGCAGCTGTTATAGGGCCATCTCTCTTTTAACCCCACTCCCACCTGCATATAAAAATGATCACACCCCCTATCCCTCCCCTTGTCTTACTCTGCCAGCCACCTAGGGGTCAAGGGTAGCCTGAAATGGAGCTGAGGTCCTTCAGGGGCATGGGTGAGAGAGGGTACAGCCCTCACTCAGAGGCAAGACAGATGTGTATCCCACCTTGCCTGGTGAAGCTCAGAGCCTGGCTATAATCTCCAAGGAAATGGGGGGTGGGGGTGGTTCCTTCAAAATGAATGCTCTATTCCAGAGGGGCCGGGAGCAAAGTTCTCGGGGGGCCCAGGCATCAGTGCAGGACTGTCACACCCCTCGGGGACTAGAGGCAGCTCCTCGTCTCCGGTGGGGTTACGGAGGGTTGGGACAGACGTAAGTTCAGCCCAAGGCTCCCTTGGCCCTTCCTCAACTGAAGCCAGCGGTTGTGCTGGGAAGGAAACGTATAGAACAGACCCCACCCGTCCCACCCTGTCCAGAACCCCCATCATAGGAACGGCTAAAGAAAAGTTTCAAGCTTCGTTAATTTTTTCCTTTTTCCTTTCTTAAAAAGAAAAGTAAATTAAACTGCCAACAATGTGGCTGGGCTGGAAAAGTGGGGTAGCCACGACCAGGCCATTCAAAAAATAAAAAAATAAAAAAGTGGGAGTGAAGTGTAAACAGCAATCACTGTGCCAGAGAGGGGGCTAGGGAGGTAGTAGGGCCTGTGCCACAGAGGCAGCGGCCGACCCGATTTCAGCAAAAGCCAGGGAGCTGCTGCTTGCTGAGTATAGTCACCCCAACAGACATACCCCCTGCCCCCACTCCTGCCTCTCCCTAATGAAGAGGAAGTGTAGGAAAGAAGAGCTCAGCTGGAAATTTCCAGCATCCCAACCCGCACACCTGCAGGCCCAGGGGGAACCCGCACCTTTAAGGTGGGTTCAGCAAGGTGTTGCTTGGCACGGAGGCCCAGTCCTCCCCAAGGACCTCGGTGATGGCCAGTTATTGGCTCGTAGTTTCTAGGGTTTGGGTCCCACCCTCACTATTTCTTTAGGATGTCACCTCCCCGAAGCTGCCCCCTCAAGGTTGAGAGGCAGCAGGCCTGCCTGCTCGGGGTCCCTGGTTTCGGAGGCGGGGAACGAGGACAGATTTCTCCCTCCAGGCTGATCCTCTAGAGAAGGTGAATATGTTCGTGCTTTCTGCAAATGTCTGCAACCGGAGACCCTGGGCAGGAAAATAGATACAGGGATGGGGACTTTCCCAACAGACATCGTAGCGGGAGAGATCAGGCAAAAGAAGGGAATCTGGGTTTCCCACCTGACAGGCTCCTGACAGCCCGCTGAGACCTACATCTCTTCCACGCCGTGCGAGAAGATCATGACAAGGCCCGGCTGCTGCACCATGTCACCGCCCATGTGCTGGTTCTCACAGGCCATCACCACAACAGCCTGCTTGCCAGGGATGCGCTTGGCCACGTAGTTCTTATAGCACCGCCGGTTCATCTGTCTGGTCTCCAGCGTGGCCAGCCCCTGGGGCCAGCTGCGCTCGTGGGCGTTTTCTATCAGCTCCGGGACGATGGCGGCGGGGCAGCCACTCTCCACCAGGGAGCGCTCGATGACCGCCTGGAGGGCAGCGTCCGGGGTGGAGATCATCCCTCCCCAGCGGGTCACTCTTGCTGGCTGCAGGGAGTTCACCCACTGCAGGACCTCACTGCCCCCACGGGTCTGCTCCAGGTGTTGCCGGTCGGGGCTGGCGCTGCGCCCTGCAGCCAGGTGTGCCTTCAGCTGCCGGATGGCTCGCTTCTGCTCCGCCAGCTGGTGCGCGTGGTCGGCCGAGGCCTTCTCCAGCTCGGCGATGCGCGCCTGCTGCTGCCGGACCAGTGCGCGCAGGTGCGCGATGCGGTCTTTGGGCATCTCCAGGCCGTCGCCCTGCTCGCAGGTCACAGGCCGCCTTGGGCTGTGCTCGCAGTCGCTGAGGTGAGACCGGAGGTTGTCAAGCCGGACCACAGCACTGCAGCCAAAGACCGCGTTGTCGCAGGTGATCTGCAGCTTGGACAGCATGTTCTGCAGGATCCGAGGCACCGGGCTCAGGTGGGCAGCCGTCACGACGCTGCGGTCCACCGGACACGTCTGCTGCTGAGAGAACCACTGGGTGATGCAGGCGTTGCAGAAGGCATGCTCGCAGCGCGGGGCCTGCACGGGCTCCTCCAGGACTCCGCTGCAGATAGGACAGATCAGGTCTTCGTCGACATCCCCCTGGAAGCGGGTTACGTCATACCCCATGGCTCCTCACTGACAGCAGGCCCTTCCAGGTGTTGGGGGGCAGCTTCCCTGTTCACAAGGCTCCAAGCCCGATGCCTCCACTCAGTGCCACTCCGGAGACGCCTCCCATAACCGAACCTGTTGGCTCTTCTCCATCTGAACTCTTCCTTCCCGGTCTTTAGCTCCATCGCCACGGGGATGGATGTGATGTCACAATCAGGAGCGCTCCCCTGGAAGCAGTCTGGGCGCCCTGTACCCCAGCCCCGCTGGCGCAGAGGCCGTAGCACTGGTGCTCATTTTAGTTATTTACTTATTTTTAGTTACTCGTTTTAATTTCACTTGGGATTGCATTAGAATGCAAACTTCTCAACATGATTTGTGTGTGTGTGTATGTGTTAGGCCTCACCCGAGGATATTTTTTCCATTGATTTTTTTAGAGAGAGTGGAAGGGAGAGAGGGAGGTATGTGTGGGAGAGAGAGAGAGAGAGAGAGAGAGAGAGAGAGAGAGAGAGAGAGAGAGAGAGAGAGAAACATTGGTATGAGAGAGAGACATCAATTGGTTCCCTCCTCCATGTGCTCCAACCAGGGCTGGGGATGTGCCCTTGACTGGGAATCAAAACCTCAACCCTAGGCACACTCATAGGTTGTTAGATTAGCTTTGAACTCAGAATAAATAAGGAGAGTGAGGGGAGGAGAAAAGTGTTTTTCTTTAGTGATCTCAAAATCATCTAAGCCTGCACCTCTCCAAATTCCTCTTGGTGGCTGGTTGTATCTTTGAAGTTAATCAACCTGGTACACGTTGAAGCTACTTCCTCCTCCTTTGATGCAAGATTGTCCCTAATCGTATTCCAGCCCCACACTTTGCTTTGTATTATTGCTAATTATTTATGCATCCCATGCAATATGGTATATACTTTGACAGCAAAGTCTGTATAGTTCAGCATTACATTCCCCAAAATATCTAGCACAGTGCCAGTCTCTTTGGAAAAACAGTTTGGCAGTTTCTTATAAATATACACTTATCACTCAAACCAGCAATTCCCCTCCTAGAGAAATGACAATGTATGATCACCTAAAACCCTGTGTGTGAATATTTATAGTGACTTTATGCATAGTCACCAAAAACTTGAAACAATATAAATGTCCTTCAGCTAAGGAATTGATAAATTGTGGTACATTCATATAATGGAATATCATTCAGTAATAAAAAGGGTTAAATAATTGGTACTACAACTATATTCAAATATAGATGAATCTCAAAGTAACTATGCTGAATGAAGGAAACCAGACCAAAAAAGAGTACATATTACATGATTCCACTCATAGGACATTTTGGAAGAGGTCAAACTACACAGACAGAAAACAACTCAGTGGTTGTCAGGGTCTAGAGGTGAAGGAAGGGCTTGCCCACAAGGCAGCGTAAGGGAATTTGTTAGAGTGATAAACTGTTTTAGATCTTATAATAGCGGTGATTACAAAACATATGCACTTGTCACAATTCATAAAACTCACAACTAGCTACTGAAATTACTATTTGGAAATTACTCCTCAATAAATCTAACCACCCCCCAATAGACTTATAAACAATGCTTATCACATATTTTAATAGTAACTTAAAAGTATAAGTTCCTTTTTCTCTAAAGAAAACATCATAACTAAGAAATCAATAAGAACAATAAAATAACTATTAAAATGAAAAATATTTGTAATATAAAATCTACGTGCCTTAAAATAAGTAATACTAAATATATACATTATTTAAATAATTGTGATAGTAATTTCTAACCTTTTCCACTTTTTGATTTTATGAGATAAATGTCAAAGAAAGTTTGTGTGTGTGTGTTTTTTTCCCAGAGAAGCAGTAGTTTCATTTTTCTTTCAGATAATGTTGGTGCTGAAGTTTCTCAAACAAACCCAGCTTGCCACCTTCAGGCAAGTGAGAGATTTACAGAGACCATTACCAGAGATAGAACATTAATTTTTTAGATTTCTCCATAATCCATACTTAACAGTGTCTTGATCACTCTATGGGTGCTTCTGTGAGATTTCCTCGATCCAGAATTTTTCCCTGGCATTTTTTGGAATTTTCCCAACTTTCAAAGCTCAGTTCAAATGCCACTAACTCCAAGAAGATTTCCCTGATCACTCTACTTTTTCCTCCTGTAAATATTTTATCTCCTTGAATATAGGTAATGCCATGGAAGGTAGTGATCATTTCGTACTCATTTTTCTGCCTCTGTATGGCTATTAAAAAGGGTACATAGAGAGTTGTGCATGCTAATACTGAAAGAATACATGGATGAATAAATGAACCATTGAATGATTTAATGAATAGGAAGTTAAAGTAATTGTTGAACCTTCATTTGAAAGAGGACTTATTTTACTAGTAGAATGATGGGAATCCCACACGTTTACTCAAGATCATATATGCATATCTGTAAAGCATGAATTTTCATTGACAATTCTGCTATGTGACCATCTATTCATTTTCCTCCAGATTTCCAAATTGCTAACATCCCATAGGCATGTTAACAGAATGTCTAACAGTGGCATGTGGTCCCCCACCACTTCATTCAGGAAACATTCCCAGTTGTTTCTGCCTAGTTCCACGTGGTTTAGGGAGTGAGGTTCTTCGGCATTCTCCTGTTCCCTCCAGAATGTTCAAGCTCCCCTTCCTCTCTTTCCAGGCCTACGTGTATCCAGGAGTGTTAAATGACAAATGGGTCATAGGTTTTAATTCTTTTTTTAAAGGGTGAGTGATCCACACTTGCGGATGGTGGTTCTCATCTTCTTGAAATACTTACAAGAACTTTCTAACAACAAATCCTCTTTCTCCTGGCCACATTGAGGGCTCTTGGTTCAGTGCACAACATTCATGCACTGGGGGAAGGGGTGCCTCAGCCTGGCCTGTCCCCTTTCGCAGTCCGGGAGCCCTCGGGGGATGTCCGACCCTAAGCTGGCAGTTGGACATCCTTAGCACTGCCACGGAGGTGGGAGAGGTTCCTGCCACCGTCGCTGTGCTCACCAGCCGTGAGCTCGGCTTCTGGCTGAGCGGTGCTCCCCCTGTGGGAGCGCACTGACCACCAGGGGGCAGCTTCTGCATTGAGAGTCTGCCCCCTGGTGGTCAGTGTGCGTCATAGCGATCGGTTGTTCCGCTGTTTGGTTGATTTGCATATTACCCTTTTATTATATAGGATTCTCCCTTTTCTCTGATCTCTCTCTAGACACACTCTTATCCACTTTAGTGAGTAACCAGTTCTTCAAGCATGCACAGGAGGATCTGGGCTTAGCCCATGGGTCAGCAGTGGCCCTGGATCCTTGTATCTGTTCTGGTGAGGGCTGGAGCGGGAGAGAGGCCCTGGGTTTACTAGTAAGATAGA
Source organism: Myotis daubentonii (assembly GCF_963259705.1). Lineage (NCBI taxonomy): Eukaryota > Metazoa > Chordata > Mammalia > Chiroptera > Vespertilionidae > Myotis > Myotis daubentonii. The sequence continues at coordinate 36,570,858 of NC_081855.1, read as the reverse complement.
AATAGGGGAGGGAAATATAAAGAAACAATCAGATTCCTATTGTGAAACACAAATCTGCCACAAATGTATACTTATAATACCTACAGGGACTAAAAGCGTTTTCTCTCCTCTAGTCCTGCATCCTTTCTGAAAATGAGAATTTGCTTTCCACCCTCATCAGTTCCTCTGTGTTTCTACTCTCCTAAACACACCTAACTGTACCCCAATAACCTCGTTGACCAAGTCTTTTCAAATCATCATACATACACTATAACAGTGGTATCTTTTTTCTGGCTATTCTTTTCTCTCCCTTTCATTTACCTGTTTCTAACCAGGCATCTTCAAATGCATTAAGTACATTTTCTGTCTGCTTTGTAATTTTCTTCTCTTTACAAAACAACTATAATTTTGGTCAAAGTAATTAATTTTAAAAAATCCATGTACTTTGATACCATTAGTTACTCTCCTTCTGTGACTTCCTGTTATAATTAACTTTCTAAATATCACCATTTTTTACTTTCTGGATTTTATTGTATTAAAAATCTTTGATCATTTTCCTTTTGCTCCAGTGATTTGTCTTAAATTATAACACTGGTTTTATACTCTCCTTTCTTTCCAGAAGATGATTTAAAAATTTGTTTCCATTTTTGTAAATCTTTAATATTGAGGCTCCTTGCTGTCTTTTAGGTGCTCAAAGACAGATTACTTCGACTCAAGATCATTTTGAAAGACTGATTATGTGCAGTGCAGCAGGGTGGAATTCATATTTCTCACACTTCTTTAAATATAATTTCTTTCAGGTTTTTGTTACTACCCAAAGAAAACAGGAAATAGATTCAATGTTGGTTGTTGGGAACACTGACCTTTCTTCTCATATTAAACCCATATATTTTCTATTTTCACTCTATATTTGTTTTTTGTTTGCCTTTGTAATTTGTAAGCTTGCTGGGCAGGAAATAATTGTTGATCTTTCAGTTTGAAATAGCCTGGAGCACATGGTTATTAATGGTAACATGTCTTAAATGCCCTTGCTTTTAAAATCAACAATGTTAAATAACGTTTACGGTTTTAATGTTTACTTTTCTTCATTCTTGGTTTGCAGGTTTTATTCTGGATACTCTTATTAGGTGGTTCTCAAACAAGAATAGTTCTTCTATAATAGTTTATTAGCAAACATTGGAATAAAATACTATGTTAGGCATCGAGATTTAGATAATCCCATTACATAAAAGTGGTTATTAGTGTGGTTTGAATCCTGGTCCTATTACCTCTTTGTTTTGTTGTCTTGGACATGTATGTGAGCCTTGATTTTCACATGTGAAAATTAGGAATAACAACTACCTACCTCTCTGGGGGTTTTTTGTAAGGAATAAGTGAAAAATTTACATTAAATATTTGACTACTAAGTGCTCAATAAATGGTAACTATCATTGGTCTGATATGATTCTGCTCATTTTCTTAAAAAATAACTTTACTATGTCACTGATATAGCTGCCCTGTACTGAAATCCTTTGCCCCGTACTCACCAATACCTTGCTTGTACTACAAATGTATTTTTGCTTTTTTTTTCTGACTTGTAATATTTTGAATTTCTAACATACTCCAGAGGTTGGGAGATTCCCTTAATGGATGAGAGAAATCTTGGATGTTCTCTTATTACCAGATTTATTCCTGTAGCACAGAAGTTTCCAATATATAGAGTTGTGAGAAAGCTGTACTTCATTTGGTATCATTCAAAATTTGATGAACTTGCATGTTAAATGTTAATTAGTCCCTTTAAAAAAAATGCTCACCTGATGATATGTTTTATTGATTTGAGAGAGAGAGAAACATCGATGTAAGAAACATTCATTGGTTGCCTCGAATATGCCCCTGAGGGGGTATCCAACCCACAACCTAGGTTTGTGCCCTGACTGGAAATCAAACCTGCAAACTTCTGATGCAGGGGACAATACTCCAACTGAGTCATCCAGCGGGGGCAATTAATCCCTTTTTAAAACCTCTGTAAATATAGTTTATTGAAACATACATCATTCATTTATGTACTGTTTTTGCAAAGACTTTAACATTATTTTATTTTTTTCCATCACCATTTATACCCTCTATGCCCTCTTCCACCTCCACCTCCATACCCCCCACCCCTGCAATTCTCACACTGTGGTCCATGTCCACGAGTTTTCACTTTCTTTTTTCTTTTTTGTTCAATCCCTACATGCCCTCTCTACCCCCGAGGCTTTTTTAGTAATCAAAACATTTTCAATTACAATTGACATTCAATAGTATATTGTTTTGGGTGCATTTTCCCTTTTGGGAATATGCCCATGCCTTTCCCGTCCTCCTCTTCTTCCTCCCAAGGCACACCTAAGCTCTAACCACTGAGAAACACCACCCAGGGTTCCTAGGGCATCTTTTGAAACCTGGTTAGAGAGAATAGTGGCCTATAGTTAATGGTAAAGTGACAACTTTTGAGTTGTGTTGGTTAATCTTTCTAAAAATGTATATACATATATATTTTTTAATTGATTTGAGAGGAAGGGAGATAGGGAGAGAGAGATAAACATCAATGAGAGAGAATCCTTCATTGGCTGCCTCCTGCACACCCCGCACTGTGGATCGAGCCCACAACCACAGCATATTCCCTGACCGGTTATGGGAACCATGACCTCCTGGTTCATAGGTCAATGCTCAACCTTTGAGCCACGCCAGCTGGGCTGTGTTAGTTAATTTTAACAGCAGAAACAGTTGACAAGCCCAAGAAATAATCTTCTTTTTTAAAAATATAGTTTTATTGATTTCAGAGAGGAAAGGAGAAGGAGAGATAGAAACATCAATAAAGAGGAAGAATCATTGATTGGCTGCCTTCTGCACGGATCCAGCCACAACCTGGGCATGTGCCCTAACCAGGAATCCAATCCACGACCCTTCAGTCCGCAGGCCCATACTCTATCCACTGAGCCAAACCAGCGGGGCAAGAAACAACCTTCTTATGTTGATTTTGTGACATTGACACTATTTACAAAATTGGAAAGTTCTACAACAGAGAAGAGTTCCCCCAAGTACCTTTTCTGAAAAGTAGCCCCATCTCTGTCTAACATTTCAGATCTTGTGGTTTCCAAGGAATCCACACCGAATTGAAAGTGAGCTTAATTCCTCTGGAAACCAATCATTCATTCATCCATTCAGCAAATCCAACAGATATGGACGGCCCACTTTGAATGGCTTTGCTGGGCTCTGCGCGTATTATGGTTTTCTAAAGTCCCCGTCCTCGTGTCTACGCGGAGGAAAGGGGAAGAAAATAAACATGTAAATACATTCAAACGCATTTTATGAAGGCAGGTTATTTCGGGATGAGCTGGGCGCGATGGATGGCGGGGCGCCGCGCTCTGGGAAGGTCCCAGCTCCCGGCAAAGGGTCGCATGGTGCCAGGTGCGTGAAGGCAGCGGGCGCGCAGTGGCCGCCGGGCCCGGGGCAGGGTGTCGCCTGGCTCCTCTGCGCACAAGAGGAACGGAGGGGGCCCTGGCAGACCTTGGGAGGGATGGCTTCGCACCCGAGGAGCAGCGCACACCGGTCGGCGGCGGGAAACCCTGGGCTCGGGGGCCACGCGGTCGCGGGGGGAGGAGCTTTCCCGCCGTCTCGCGACACGTCATCGAGCAGCTCCCCTGCCCGTGCTCCCAGCCGCACGCGCGGAAGTAAACACGGCGACGTCATCAGGGCGCGCCTACCCCTTCCCCTCCGGTCTCCCCGCCGCGGTGGACGTGCTCCGCTCCGCTCCACTCGGGGCCGGGTCTATGTCCCGGCTTCCCATCGTCGCGGGCAGGGCGCCAAGGCGGCCAGAGGAGGGAGAGCGGTCCAGAGAGCCCCAGGGAGAGCGGCCTTCGGCTGTTCCCATCGCGGACAGAGGTGCGGTCCTCGGGATGCTGCCCTGGCCAGCGAGAGTGACGGCTGCGGGTTTCGGGGGGCGTAAAAGTCCGCCGGGGGCCGACGGAGCAGAGTGGGCGGGAGGCCGCAGCCTGCTCCTCGCCCTCCTCGCCAGAAGCGAACTTGGCGTCCAATGGGAGCACTTCACTCTAGAGGGGGGCGGTCCCAGACCCAAGTTGAGCGAAAACCTTCTGGGCGCCAAAAAAGTGAACCCCGAAGCCCAGACGCGCTCTCCTGTTAACCAGGCGCATAAAGCCTTTGTTCTCTACCCATCTACCCGCCCCGCCCCCCCCTCCGCCTTCGTCGGGTCGCCAGCCTGCCTTTGGGTACAGTATGGGAGCCAGTTTCCATGGTTACCCACCACTTGGCCTTCTGGGATATGTCACTCTGAACAGGGACCTAACTTGAACCATGAATCAGAAGCAAGCACAGGTGGTTCTTAATTCAGCTGACAGTTTTCTGCTGGGTTCCAGTTTTTGTTCTGTTGTTTGATAAAATTGGGTTTTGTGCTTCTGTATAGGTATACTTGCATATACGTTGCCTTGTACTAGGCTAACTTTGAGTCATGCATTAGCAAATGCTCAACTTGTTAGATGTCGCTAAAAAGTTGTTCTGGGCTTATAAACCCTCACTTACAAATTACACTTAGGTGATTTAATAAGTCGTTGGTTGATGTTTTCCAACCCGAAAATTTTACTGTCTTTTTCTTTTCAGTTCTGGAAAATTGAGTCAAAGATATCTTTACAGACCTTTTAATTGCACAATTGTTTTTCTCTCATTACAGAAGACAAAGGATGCACATCACAGGAGGGAGGAACTACTCCAACTTTTCCTATTCAAAAACAAAGAAAAAAGCTTATTCAAGCTGTGAGGGACAATTCGTTCCTTATTGTTACTGGGAATACAGGAAGTGGTAAAACAACTCAACTTCCAAAATATCTATATGAAGCAGGTAATGATATTCTGGGATAATTCGGGGAGGTTGAAAAAAATACCCTCTTGCCCTAGCCAATTTGGCTCAGTGGATAGAGCATCAACTTGCAGACTTAAGGGTTCTGGGTTCGATTTCGGTCAAGGGCATATGCCCAGGTTGTGGGCTCAATCCCCAGTGGGGGGCATGCAGGAAGCAGCCAATTAGTGATTGTCTCTCATCATTAATGCTTCTATCTTCTCTCCCTCTCCCTTCCTCTCTGAAATCAATAAAAATACATTTAAAAAAATCCTCTTAAAGGCCAGCAGGACTTCTGTATACCACAAATGCCCACTATTTGTTTTACAGACCCAATTCTTCTCTTGGTCTGTCCCTACATTTTCCCTGCTTCTCTGTGGTTTTATTTTAGATTCGGAGATTAGTTGAGATGGCAACTTTTCCATTTTTAATTATCATAATAATCCCAAGGAAAACTATAGGTATCTACTGATTCTCTGCTATAGAATAAGGTTGTGTTGCAGTAGACTATTCACCATTGGGTATTGAAATCTTTTCCGGGAGAGGGATATATTAATATCTGTTGCTGACATTAGTATTTCTTCATTCTTTCTCCAGAGCATTATCAGGTATTTATTCTCTGTGCTAACACCAGCTAACAAATTACCCTTAAAGTGTCTTTCACTTTATTATGCTAAAACTTCCTAGCATAAGGTTAATATAGAACAAAATCATATAGGATGATATTCATATAAACAAATAAAAACTTCTTAGCTTATATATTAACTTACTCTTATGCATCAAACCTAAGATGCCATTGGTTAAGACATACCACTATTTTTTACTATTAACATACTGTTAATGAAGGAAAACTGTCATCAGTTGTCAGATGCATCTCTTTTTCAAAGATATTTTAAATAGTAAAAAAAAAAAAAAGTGCCTATAGAATCTATATAAAGTGATATATTTAAACTTTTGTGACAAAGATAAATCTATTTTAGGAAGCGTGTGGAATTTTATGGATTCCTAGAGATTAAAAGTGTTTGGCTTACATTTTTAAAAGATGTTTTTGTTGATTTCAGAGAGGAAGGGAGAGGGAGAGAGAGATCAGCTGCCTCCTGCACATCCTTCACTGGGGATGGAGCCTGCAGTGCCCTGACCGGGAATTGAACTGTGACCTCCTGGTTCATAAGTCAATGCTCAACCACTGTGCCACACACTGGGCTTGGCTTACTCTTTAGAGTAAATCTTTATATTGGATTATTTTTAAATTGATTTCAGAGAGGAACGGAGAGAGAAACATCAATGATGAGAGAGAATCATTGATTGGCTGCCTCCTGCCACCCCCACTGGGGATTGAGCCTGCAACCCAGGCATGTGCCCTTGACTAGAATCAAACCTGGGACACTTCAGTCCACAGGCAGGTGCTCTATCCACTGAGCCAAACCAGCTAGGGCTTTATATTGGATTTTTAAAAATTAGGCCTAATTAATATATATACATTTTGAATGATTATTAATATGTGTTATTTTTAATTCTTAAATTTCCATGATACAAATGTACTACTATACTATGTTATTAATTTGCAGAGTTTGGGAAATACTTGAATAGTTTGTATTGATTGACCAGAAACAATTTAGCTCTAAAAAGAAGCAACTGTTAACATTGTGTTTTTTCACTCTGGTTTTGATAGGGTTTTCACAACATGGTATGATCGGTGTGACTCAACCACGAAAAGTAGCTGCCATATCAGTGGCTCAGAGGGTTGCTGAAGAAATGAAATGCACTTTGGGATCCAAAGTAGGATACCAAGTTCGTTTTGATGATTGCAGCTCTAAGGTACAAAAGTTTTGTTGGTATTTGTTTAAGTACTGTAAACTTATGGAAAGAGTGAAGAAAATTATGAACGATTTTTTTTTTTTTATGGAAGATTTTAACTTTGAAATTCTATTTATATTTTTAAGGAAACAAAATCTCAGAATTAATTTTTGTTGTCCATTGTTAATGCTTTGGAATGTCTGTTTAACCCATTTTCTCTGTTCTCAATTGGTTTCTAAGTGACAGTTATGTTTCTTTTTTTCTAAATATATTTTTATTGTTTTTTGAGAGAGGAAGGGAGAGGGAGAGAGAGATAGAAACATCAGTGATGAGAGAGAATCATTGATTGGCTGCCTCCTGCACGTCCTCTACTGGGGATCGAACCCACAAAATCCGCATGTGCCCTTGACCAGAATCGAACCTGGGACCCTTTAGTCCGCAGGCTGACTCTCTATCCACCGAGCCAAACCTGCTAGGGCAGTGATGGCGAACCTTTTGAGCTCAGCGTGTCAGCATTTTGGAAAACCCTAACTTAACTCTGGTGCCGTGTCACATATAGAAATTTTTTGATATTTGCAACCATAGTAAAACAAAGACTTATATTTTTGATATTTATTTTATATATTTAAATGCAATTTAACAAAGAAAAATCAACCAAAAAAATGAGTTCGCGTGTCACCTCTGACACGCGTGTCATAGGTTCACCATCACTGTGCTAGGGCATGTTTCTTTTTCTTAGAATTCTCTTATTATTTTTTAGCTCCAAGGATCCTACATATAACTTAAATTTATATTCTTTTTAAAACATTTTATTGTAAAATATACATAACATAAAAATTTACCATTTTAAACATTTTTAGGTGTGCCATTCACTGGCATTAAGTACATTCACAATGTGTGTCACCATCACCATTATCTGTCTTCAAAACTTTGTCATTATCCCAATAGAAACTCTGTATCTGTTAAATAGTAACCCTTCTTCTCCCCAGCCCCTGATAACTACTATTTTACTTTCTGTCTCTCTGTATTTGCCTATCTCATAAATGGAATCATACAATATTTTGTCCTTTGTGTTTGGCTTATTTCATTTAGCCTAATGTTTTTAAGGTTCATCCATGTTGTATGCTTGTATTCTTGAAGTCAATGGAAAACTGACAACTAAATTAACAAAGTCAGCAAGTATTTTGCACTGAGCATCTTCTATATTCATAGCACTAATAAGTTTAAAATTGTTTTCTTTTTAATAGTTAATAGTTACAATTTACATTCTCTTGGGATTTCTTAATTTTATACCAGATACAAAATAATCCCTGATTTTTACGTAAGGTTCCTAATGGGAATGGTCATTAATTATGGCACAGAATGACTCTCTAAAATACTGTCTTTGTCTTCCTAGTAGCCACTGCAACTGTCTTTCTTTTTCCTTCCATTGTTTTATGTATATCACTACTGTTAACTCCTAGCCTTGTTTAAAACTTTGTGTTTTAAACATTAGGAAACAGCAATTAAATATATGACTGATGGATGTTTATTGAAACATATTCTGGGAGATCCAAATCTTACCAAGTTCAGTGTCATTATTTTGGATGAAGCCCATGAGAGAACTCTAACTACAGTGAGTATTTTAATATATTGGTTATCTGTTAGACAGTTTGCTTTGGGGTAGCTTTTGGACTACCTCCTCTTACATCTTAATCTATTGAAATAGGGAGTCTTCATTATAAACTTTTGAACAATAATAGATACAGAGGCAGAGCTGCCTCAAACAGATTGTCAAACTGCAGCGGGAAGGCCGGGGAGGGTTGGGGGGCAGGAGGTAGGGGGGTAAGAGATCAACTAAAGGACTTGTATGCATGCATATAAGCATAACCAATGGACATAAGACACTGGGTGATAGGGGAGGCTAGGGGACTGTCTAGGGCGGGGGGATAAAATGGATATGTAATACCCTTTGTAATACTTTAAGCAATAAAAAAAAAAATAAAAAAAAATTAAAAAAAAAAAGAAATAGGGAGTCTTTGGTTAGGGAAACAAAATATTTAAAAAGAGGTTGTTAGGTATACTTATTAGAAATTTACTTTTCTTTCAGGACATCTTGTTTGGTTTATTGAAGAAGCTATTTCAGGAGAAGTCTCCTAACAGGAAGGAGCATTTAAAGGTCGTGGTGATGTCAGCAACTATGGAATTAGCCAAGCTCTCTGCATTCTTTGGAAATTGTCCAATATTTGATATACCTGGAAGGCTTTATCCAGTTAGAGAAAAATTCTGCAATTTGATCGGCCCACGAGACAAAGAAAATACTGCATATATTCAAGCGGTATTACTTTGCATCTTTTTTATATCTGTGATTCTAGTTGAATATATAGTTTGATAATTTATTTGTTCCCCATTATTATCATTTAAAAAATACATTTTTTTATTAATTTCAGAGAGGAAGGGAGAGAGATAGAAATGTCAGTGATGAGAGAGAATCATTAATCAGCTGCCTTCTGCACACCCCACACTGGGGATCGAGCCTGCGGCCTGGGCGTGTGCCCTGACCAGGAATCAAACTGTGACTTCCTGGTTCATAGGTCAGTGCTCAACCCCTGAGCCATGCTGGCCAGGCTATTTTTTTTTTTAATTTATTTTTAGAGAGAAATCAAGAGAGAGAGAAACATGGATGTGAGAGGGAAACATCTGCCTCCATTATGTGCCCTCACCAGGAATTGAACCCCCAATCTTTTGGTGCATGGGACAATGCTCCAACCAACCGAGCCACCTGGCCAGGCAGTTCCCTATTATTCTAATGGCCTCTCCTAAGACTTTTGAGAACCAAATTTAATTTTTCTGTGGAACAAGGGGAGGTGGGGGTAGGGGACTGTATTTCCACTAGTATATTATGCTTGTGTTTCTTGCTTTAGATTGTGAAAGTGACCATGGATATCCATTTGAATGAAATGGCTGGAGACATCTTGGTTTTTCTGACTGGTGAGCATTCAGTATCAGGTTTAAGATGACTGTTTATGAGAGGGCACATGGCACCACAATAAAGTACTGCCTTTGTTGGGAAATCTGGGTGGTACTCATGTTGCTGCAGCTTTTTATGACAATTTGAATAGTTATAGATTTTATATCTTATGTAAGATAATTCTACACTGCCATTAAAAATGCCAGTCTCATTAGTGAACATGTAAAACACACTGACCTTTTAGTAGAAAGATATTAAATAGTAAAGTATTAATATTTTTATTAGTCTATCTCATATAGAAGTATTACCACACTAAACAGTCCTGAATCTGAATGATTAATTTTATTATTTCAAAAGATATCCTACCAGCTCCTTTCTCCTTTGAGTGGCTGGGTGATATTATATGATAGCAGTATATAAGGTGTGGAATCCATGTCTCATAGATGAGCCTTTTTTGTAGGACAAAAATCCCAGATTAATGTGATTCCTCAAGTAATAGCATCCTATTAGCAGAAATGAGTCATTTCATCACTCGCCTCCTACTTTGCCTTCTACTGATGTCAGAAGTGAGACATTGCAACAGTCACTTTGCCATTTTAAGATTACTTAAGTATTTTGAAACACACCGAAATGCAGTATCTCCTGGACTAGAATCCCTTATATTAATGATTAACCTTACTGAATCTTCCTCAAAAACCACGCTAAATAACATGAAAGGCTAGAAGATTATAAACATTTTTATTCCTTTAGAGAGTTAAATTCCTTGGAAACGAGTGTTTCTTCTATTTTTTATTTTACTGTTGAGATTTGGACAACTTATGTGTTCATCTCCTTTAGATCAAGTGAGAGATTTAAAATAACTATTATGCAAAACTGATTTTAATTTAGAAGGTCTTTTTTTCACTCTTAAATTAACTTTGCTATTCAGTTGCTGATGGTGTTTTCTCCCCTCATTTCAGGTCAATTTGAAATAGAAAAAAGTTGTGAATTACTTTTTCAGATGGCAGAGTCTGTTGATTATGATTATGATGTTCAAGATACCACTCTAGATGGCTTATTAATTTTGCCATGTTATGGATCTATGACAACAGGTAATTAATTCCTCATTCGTATAGAAAATTTGACTGATTTTAAAAAACATTTTATTGAAAAATCACATATGTGCAGAAAGGTGCACACACAACTCCTAAATGTTTATTTTTAGGTCAATGAATTTCACAAACTGCACTCACCTTTGTAACTAACACCCACAACATGAAACAGAACATTAAGAGAACCAGCATCCCTTGAGAGAAGTGATTTTTTCTTTTTCTTTTTTAAAATATATTTTATTGATTTTTTACAGAGAGGGAGAGGGATAGAGTTAGAAACATCAATGAGAGAGAAACGTCGATCAGCTGCCTCCTGCACACCCCCCACCAGGGATGTGCCCGCAACCAAGGTACATGCCCTTGACCGGAATCGAACGTGGGACCCTCAGTCTGCAGGCTGACACTCTATCCACTGAGCCAAACCGGTTAGGGCAGAAGTGATTTTTTTCTTGAAGTCTTTTCCAAGGGTCTTCCACATGCCCCTTAGCATTATTAAGAGTGACCTACATCTTCTCCCACTGGAACAAAAATATTGTTGGTAATTTTTTGAAATAAGGACTATAATTTCTTGATAGTAGCACCGTAAGTCAAGCCTTATTTGCCACGGCCACAGAGCTTCTACAAATCTTACATATCCAGATATATCTGAGACTAAACACAGTGGGAGTTTTTATTTTTTATTTTTACTTTTTTTAGAGAGAGAGAAACATTGATTTGTTGTTCCACGTATTCATTCCTTCATTGGTTGATCCTTGTATGTGCCATGACCAGGGATCCAACCAGCAACCTTGGTGATGATGCTCTAAATAACTGAGCTACCTGGCTAGGGCAACACTGGATTTTTTAAGTGTTCACGTATTAGCCTACTTTTCAAGAATGGTGTAAATTCAGAGCATATGCAAACTCTTATTCTGATATTGTTCATGATAAATGTTAAATGAGGTTTAGAGTTTTTGTGTGAAACTATTTTATTAGAGATTTGATTTGTAAAACTAAAGGAAAATTAACTGTAGCTACCTAGAGTTTGATTGGGATTAGCATTTAATGTAATGTAAAAAACATGCTTTTTTTATGTGTGTTTTTGTTTTTATTGAGTAGGTGATTCTTCTCATATTAATAAAAAAGTTCAGGAATATATGTGTTGATAAATAACCATAGACCACATGCTATTATGGAAATTTCTTTTGTGATGATATTAGGCCCTTGCTCTCGATATTGAAATCTATTTTTAGATTTTTACATCTTAAATGGAATTCTTAAGGTCGTCATTAGATATTTAAGGTTCTTATTGTTTTCTGGGGATTTGATCTAATGACTTTTAAAATTTGCTTTAAAACTGATAAGGTAATTAAAAACAATTACGGTTGCTTTATTATTAACCATTAACTAACTATATTTTTTCATATAAAATAAATATATGTAAATATATAAATATAATCTTTTTTAAAAATATATTTTTATTGATTTCAGAGAGGAAGGGAGAGAGATCGAAACATCAGTGATGAAAGAGAATCATTGGCTGCCTCCTGCACACACCCTTCTGGGGATTAAGCCCGAAACCTGGGCATGTGCCCTTGACCAGAATCGAACCTGGGACCCTTCAGTCCGCAGGCTGACGCTCTATCCACTGAGCCAAACCAGCTAGGGCTATTCTTTCCTCCTTATTATCACCTTGAAAATAACGTTCTATATCTGCTCTTGCTTCTTGTTTAGCATCCTGAAATCCAGTTCTTATACTGTTAAAGGTTGCTAGTGACTTATTTCTCAAATCTCATGGCCATGATGTATTTTGATTTTGTGATGTCAATAGGTCTTTGAAATGTTATCTTTTGGGATACTATTTAATTATCTAGTTCTCCTGAGCAATCTTTCTCTAAGGCTTCTGCCTTTCCACTTTCTCCAGCCTTTGTTCTCTTCTAAATGTGACTACTTTCTAGTTTCATTCGTAGCTTGCTGTTTTCTTAAAAATGTGTTTTGGTGAAATTGGATCTTAGGATTCACCTTTCACTTCTCTGTGGATGATTCCTGAAAGCGCTCTCTAGTTCAGACTCACTCCTGCAGCCTAGACCTCCTGGGTCTCTTCACTTGGTTTTCTGGTCTTATGCTTGTTATTATCTAGATCCGTGGTTGGCAAACTGCGGCTCGCAAGCCGCATGCGGCTCTTTGGCCCCTTGAGTGTGGCTCTTCCTAAGCTTTAGGAGTACCCTAATTAAGTTAATAACAATGTACCTACCTATATAGTTTAAGTTTAAAAAATTTGGCTCTCAAAAGAAATTTCAATCGTTGTACTGTTGATATTTGGCTCTGTTGACTAATGAGTTAGCCGACTACTGACCTAGATCACTCAATCCAAACAGGTGGCAACTCCTGCAGGTTTTCTTTACCCTTGTCTTATGCAGATCTCTCATTCTTTTTAGTTTTTCATTATCATTGTTAGATTTGGGATCCTTAGTTTGCCTTTCTGAGTTGTTACCATAGCCTGCTAATCGGTTTTCCCTGATTTTATTGGCCATCCTATGTGCAGTGCTGATCCTCCAACAGCACAGCTCTGATTGTGTCAGTATCCTGTTGGGTACCTTCAGCTGTTCCCGACTGAATTAAAGTGCCAACTTATTGAGTTGCCATTCAGTATCCTTCAGCATGACTGCAACCTGTTTTCAGCCTTAATTCCCAGTGCATGTGCACACAGTAAAGGTGTGGGGCTGGGTGTGAGTAGAGCCATTACTGAAGGGTTGTATTTATTTTAGTTTCCTTTCTGGTTCCAAGGGCACTATAAGGGCAAGCTACTGGCGATCCATTATGAGGATAATAGGTGTTTTTTTTAAATGTATTTTTATTGATTTCAGAGAAGAAGGGAGAGGGAGAGAGAGAAATATCAATGATGAAAGAGAATCATTGATTGGCTGTCTCCTGCATGCCCCCAACTGGGGATCGAGCCACACCCAGGCATGTGCTCTTGACTGGAATCAAACCCAGGACCCCTGAGTCCACAGGCCGATGTTCTATCCACTGCACCAAACCAGGTAGGGTGAGCATAATAGTTTTAATTACAGCAGTTTATAACAGTGCAAAGCAGCATTCACTGGAGCTGATGAGGCACTAAGTAACGGGTGAGGTGGAATTAGACAAGATAGGGAGAGTGTCAGGTTCCTGGGCCCTTAGGCTTTCTTTTTAAACCTGCTTAATACAATACAGCAATTTTTTTTTCTTTATTATTGCTATTTTGGGTGGTGGGGAAAGACACTGTTAGTTACTTCCTTTATTTCAGGAACAGAAAACTTGAACTGGGGAGTGAGGAGAAGGAAGAAGGGTTTCCTGCTTGTAGCCTGTAGGAAGGGGGTTCAAAAATGACCCATGTCTAAGTTTAGTGAATCAGTAAAAATTATAATGTGGATATTTTATATTTGCTTATTTCTGGGCTAGTCATGAGGGTGGCTGAGTGTTTTAAAGAGACACCTTAAAGTATGTTGTTAACTGGCAGAAAAAATTCTCATCTGTCAAGTATGAAGAGGTGCTGTGGTGTCCTTTCTGCTGCCGAGGTTACACAGTCCCGCGCCCTGGGCTGAACTTCCCAACCCCACCCTTTGTGCCATTCTCTCAAGCTAGAAGTGCTGGTGGGATTTTTTAAATCCTTTTCCTCCCACATCTTTTTTGGTGACTGTTTGCTATTTCCTTAACTTGAACGTCTCCTTTCTCTCTTCTCCCCTCTTACTGGCTGAAATCCTGCTATTTTGTTTCACCAACTCCATAAAAATTTTCCCCCGTTTCCCTCCTACAACTCACTGTGATCTCTTCTTCATTTTGAACCTCATGCTTTGCTGTACCTCTTGTGCCACTTAACACATTCTACCTCATGTTGTGGTTGTCTCATCCTCTCAAAGAGATTGTGAACCTCTTGAAGGCAAGTACAATATTTTGAAAAAGTCCTCATTAAATACTTGTTAGACTGAGTTCCAGATTTTTTACTTTCTGCAGGACTTTCAACAAATGCTATGATTAGAACCTTTTTCTTGTTTCTCTCGAACCTCTTCGCTCTTCTGACTTCCTTCTTTGGTTCGGGTTATTGTAGTTTCTCAGATTTGTCATGCATCTAGGGAAAGCTGAACCCCACAAAAAGGTATGAACTGAAATATACCTGTTTTTACATAAGTGACAAATATTTGCATGGAATTAGACAGTTTTAGCACTAAAAGTAATGATCGAATTCAGTGCTTCTTAGTCTCTTTTAGAGGGTAGGGTCTCAGATTCTTTTAAAAAGGTAATAAAAGTCATGGCTTGTTTCTCTAGAAAAATGCACACACATGCACACACATACTCACATACATACACTATATGGTCTTGCATAATCAGACTTCTTTATTTTACAGTAGAGGCTAAGTGATGTCCCTGATGTCACATGGTACATCTGTATTTGATAACTGGTTATTTATTTGGTAGTGGGTGATAAGACAGTATGTGTTTCCAAAATACATGAAGAAAAGGAAAGGAGTTTTACCTTGAATTAATGTACAACATTTTAAAAGAGGAAAACTGCTTGCTTAGATTAGTACATAAATCCCCAAATTGTTTTCTTCCGGCAAAACAAAGACATTACCTCAATATGGTAGGTAACTAGAATTTGCTTTGTTTAGAATAGTTTCTTTAAATGTTCAGATTAATGGTGTAGGGCAGGGATCCTCAAACTTTTTAAACGGGGCCAGTTCGCTGTCCCTCAGAACGTTGCAGGGCCGGACTATAATTTAAAAAAAAACTATGAACAAATTCCTATGCACACTGCACATATCTTATTTTGAAGTAAAAAAACAAAACGGGAACAAATACAATATTTGTATTTGCATGTGGCCTGCGGGCCATAGTTTGAAGACCCCTGGTGTAGGGGAATAAGATTAGTAAGCTTCACATAAAAACTTCTATTCTGTGTGGAACTTCCCCAAATGAGAAAATATTTTTTTTTGCTTATAAAGAAATACATACTTAAAAAAAAAAATCAGCAAAATAAGAAATTACTTAAACTTAGATTCCACTAACATGGTTAAGTACTAATCACTATTAACATTTTGAGATATATTGTTCTGGACTTTTTCTTTATACATGTAAATATATTTTTATTGGTTTTTATTTTTATTATTTATTTATTTATTTATTTGTTAATCCTCACCCAAGGATATTTTTCCATTGATTTTTAGGGAGAGTGGAAGAGAGAGGGAAAGACAGAGAGCAACATCGATGTGAGAGAAACACATCGATTGGTTGCCTCCGACCAGGGCCAGGGCCCGAGGCACCTGCAACCAAGGTACGTGCCCTTGACGGGTTGAACCCAGGACCCTTTGTTCCGCAGGCCAACGCTCTATCCACTGAGCAAAACTAGCTAGGGCTATTTATTGATTTTTTTTTTTTAGAGAGAGTGGAAGGGGGGGAGAGAGAGAAAAACATGGGTTGTTGTTCCACTTATTTATGCATTCATTGGTTGATTCTTGTATGTGCCCTGACTAGGGATCAAACCTGTAGCCTTGGCATATTGGGAGGATGTTCTTACCAACTAAGCTACTCTGCCAGGGCACTATTTTTTAAAAATATATTTAATTTTACTTGAATTTACTTGAAGGAATTATTAAACTTCAAGTTAATCTTTACCACATGAGATAATATTTTATAAAAGTTTGCTTTAAAGTTTAGCAAGATGAAAAATATTAAGCTGAAGTTAGTATCTTCTTTCAGAACATATTTGATTAGAGATCTTACCTGTTTACTTATCTGATGAGGACTTAAATACTTTTACTCTTCTATATCCTCTTCTAATTTTTGTTATTATATTATTCCGATGTACTTAGTGTTTACCATCAATTTTTTTTAAACTTTTTTTTTCATTCCTACGTTACTTTTGGTTAACTTTAGATTGGCTTACTTTTGTTAACTTTTTTAAAATGGAAGGGCTCTTGAGTGTTTTGTTTTAATAATTATATTTGTTTATTTCAGGGAGGAAAGGAGAAGGAGAGGGATAGAAACATCAGTGATGAGAGAGAATCATTGATCAGCTGCCTCCTGCACACCCCACACTGGGGATCGAGCCCACAACCTTGGCATGTACTCTGATCAGGAATCGAATCATGACCTCCTGGTTCATAGGTCAGTGCTCAACCACTGAGCCATGCCAGCTGGGCTTGAGTACTATTTTTTTGTTGCTCTTTTATGTTTGAGAATGTCTGGCTTTTGCCTTTTTACTTGAAGTACATCTTGGCTGGGTTTTATGTTCTTGGGTCACACTTTCTTTTCCTTAGAAATTGGTAGACGTTGTCCAGTTATCTTCTGGCATTGAATGTTGCTGTGGAGGCGTCTGAGGCCAGCCTGATTTTTTTCCTCTTCCCTGTAAGTGATTTGCTTTTTCTGTCAGATTGCCTGAAAATTTTAATTTTTATCCTTAAAGGCCAAATCCATCTTTCTATTTAATTTACACCCAGGCCTCTTAAGGCCTGGAAAGTGCCAGGAACTCAGAAATGCTCTCTTGTTAACTCTCAAGTCTGATTCATTTTTCTCTCTCTTTAGACTAGATTTCTGTCCTTCACTTTCTTTAGTCATTTTCCTATGACAAGTTTACTTTTCCTCTTTGCAGGAGACTAGCCTAATCAAATTGAGCGTCCCTTGGTCCTTCTTCCAAATTCATAGGAGAATCAGATTGGCCCAGCTTGTGGGAGATGTTTATCCTTGGTGCTGTAAATCAGAGCAAGTACCATCCTATAAGCATTGCTGCTGGGGCCCACCCTTCAGAGTGTGGGTAGTGGAAATGAGTGTGGTGTACTTGTTTAGAGAGGTAGTCATGAGTTGGGCAGACACTGAAAAAGTAAAAACTACTTAGCTAATCAGTCTTTAAGGCAGAGAGAGGTCCTTAATCTGTAGCCCTTAAATGGGAATTGTTTGAAAATTTTGTGTGTGTGTACAAACGTGTCTTTTAATGGAGAAGAGGTACATGGTTTTAAAATATTCTCAAAGGGAGCTATTACCTACATAAAGGTGTCTGCTGTAGGGTTTATTTTAGCAATAATAAACTGTGAGTCCATGGATCTAGAAACCTTAACAGTGAAAGGTGAGGAAAAATAGTTTTGCTATTATATTTTGAATTCAAGATAATTAAAGAGGTGAAGAGAATATAACTTTTAATGGAAAGAAGTTACTTTTTCAAAACTTGAGTTTGACAAATGCATGTTATAAATTAGTATTTTCCTTTTACATATGTTTTAGATCAACAGAGGAGAATATTTTTGCCACCTCCACCTGGAATTAGAAAATGTGTCATATCCACTAATATTTCTGCAACATCTTTGACAATAGATGGAATCAGGTACAACTTTAAAAAATTCTTTTAAAGCCAAGAAAGCCACTTAGCTAATCATAAAACATTGAGTTTGCTTCTCCGTGCCCTCCACTAATTCCCTTCTCACCTAGTTAATTTAAAGTCACCTATCATTTTTGTAATTATTGATTGCAATAAATAGGGAAATGGAGTAGGAAGTGCATATTATATTTATGTTCACTCTTTTTTTTCTTTTATTAAGTATATTTTTTATTGGTTTCAGAGAGGAAGGGAGAGGGAGAAAGAAATAGAAGCATCAATGATGACAGAGAATCATTGATCGGCTGCCCCGTGCACATCCCCTACTAAGGATCGAGCCCACATGTGCCCAATGCATGTGCCCCAACTGGGAATCGAACCATGACCTTCTGGTTCATGGGTTGATGATAACCACTAAACCACAGCTGCTGGGCTCAATTTCGTATAACATAAAATTAACATTTAACACTGAACAATTAAGTAGTATTTAGTACATTTACAGTATTGTGCAACCACCAACTCTATTTAGTTTTTTTTTTTTTTTAATTAAATCTTTATTGTTCAGATTATTACATTTGTTCCTTTTTTTTCCCCCCCATAACCCCCCTCCTCCCAGTTCCCGCCCCACCCTCCGCCCTCACTCCCCACCCACTGTCCTCATCCATAGGTGCACGATTTTTGTCCAGTCTCTTCCCACATCTCCCACACCCCTTTCCCCCCCAAGAATAGTCAGTCCATTCCCTTTCTATGTCCCTGATTCTATTATAATCAACAGTTCATTCTGTTCATCAGATTATTTATTCACTTGATTCTTAGATTCACTTGTTGATAGATGCATATTTGTTGTTCATAATTTATATCTTTACCTTTTTCTTCCTCTTCCTCTTCGTAAAGGATACCTTTCAGCATTTCATATAATCCTGGTTTGGTGGTGATGAACTCCTTTAGCTTTTCCTTATCTGTGAAGCTCTTTATCTGACCTTCAATTCTGAATGATAGCTTTGCTGGATAAAGTAATCTTGGTTGTAGGTTCTTGGTATTCATCACTTTGAATATTTCTTGCCACTCCCTTCTGGCCTGCAAAGTTTCTGTTGAGAAATCAGCTGACAGTCGTATGGGCATTCCCTTGTAGGTAACGGAGTTTCTTTCTCTCTCTCTTTTTTTTTTTAATTAAATCTTTATTGTTCAGATTATTACATTTGTTCCTTTTTTTTCCCCCCCATAACTCCCCTCCTCCCAGTTCCCGCCCCACCCTCCGCCCTCACTCCCCACCCACTGTCCTCATCCATAGGTGCACGATTTTTGTCCAGTCTCTTCCCACATCTCCCACACCCCTTTCCCCCCCAAGAATAGTCAGTCCATTCCCTTTCTATGTCCCTGATTCTATTATAATCAACAGTTCATTCTGTTCATCAGATTATTTATTCACTTGATTCTTAGATTCACTTGTTGATAGATGCATATTTGTTGTTCATAATTTGTATCTTTACCTTTTTCTTCCTCTTCCTCTTCTTAAAGGATACCCTTCAGCATTTCATATAATGCTGGTTTGGTGGTGATGAACTCCTTTAGCTTTTTCTTATCTGTGAAGCTCTTTATCTGACCTTCTATTTTGAATGATAGCTTTGCTGGATAAAGTAATCTTGGTTGTAGGTTCTTGGCATTCATCACTTTGAATATTTCTTGCCACTCTCTTCTGGCCTGCATGGTTTCTGTTGAGAAATTAGCTGACAGTCGTATGGGTACTCCCTTGTAGGTAACTGACTGTCTTTCTCTTGCTGCTTTTAAGATTCTCTCTTTGTCTTTTGCTCTTGGCATTTTAATTATGATGTGTCTTGGTGTGGTCCTCTTTGGATTCCTTTTGTTTGGGGTTCTCTGCGCTTCTTGGACCTGTAAGTCCATTTCTTTCACCAGGTGGGGGAAGTTTTCTGTCATTATTTCTTCAAATAGGTTTTCAATATCTTGCTCTCTCTCATCTTCTGGCACCCCTATAATTCTGATGTTGGTACGCTTGAAGCTGACCCAGAGGCTCCTTACACTATCCTCGCATTTTTGGATTCTTTTTTCATTTTGCTTTTCCGGTTGGATGTTTTTTGCTTCCTCGCATTTCAAATCATTGACTTGATTCTTGCGCTCCTCTGGTCTGCTGTCGGGCGTCTGTATAATATTCGTTATTTCAGTCTGTGTGTGCTTAATTTCTAGTTGGTTCCCCAATATAAGATCGAGGGTCTTATTAGTTTTCGTGTAGATCTCATTAAGTTTATCGGCAGCTTCTAAACAGTTCTTGAGAGACCTTAAAAGTGTGGTTCTGAACTCTATTTCTTCCATTGACAATTTTGTCCTGTTTCTTTGTCTCCGAATTTTGTTATGCTTCCTTGGTGCACCCCCTAGTGGTCTTTGTTCGCAGTCTTATAGTTAAATCTTGATTGTTGTAGCTAATTCCAGGGAGGGTTTGATCTCCAGGCCAAGTGGCTATGAGAATCAGCTGTGTCAGCAGTGAGAGAACTTCTGTCCTCTAGGGAGGTGCTAATCTAGCCTTTGCCTGAGGCTATCCGGCAAATGCCTTTGCCTGAGGCTATCCGGCAAATGCCTCTGTGCAGGGCTTGGGCGGGGCGGGTCGCACAGGATCAACAGGGTGGGCCGGAGAGAGCAGTTATGGCGGCTCTCAGTCCTGTCCCAAGGGGCTCTGCCTCTCTGAGTCCCAGCACCCGCTGCAAAGCTCGGAGAGAAAGCTGCACTCGCTCTGACCGAAGCCAGACAGTCCTGCTTCTCCCGTTTGAGTCTGGGTCCCTAAAGACTCGCCCGGATCTGGTGCTCAGAGTCTGCGACTCCCTCCCGATTGAAAACAACAACCGCGCCCTCCGCCGCCAGCCCGCTCCGCGCACTCCGCACCTCAGAATTTGACTTCAGCACTGCGCCTCCTCTGAGTGTCCGTGTGCGTTTCTCTTTCCTCCTAGTTGTAGGACTTCCACTCAGCCAGCGTTCCTGTGGTTCTGGGTGATGTCCCTTCCGTTTTTTGGTTTCACTTTTGAAGTAGTTGTTCAAAGCAGCAAACTCCGGCGTTAACCTATGCCGCCATCTTGGTTCTCTCTATTTAGTTTTTTAAAAAGTATTTTATTATATAATTTTTAAATTTTTAATTATATTTATTGATTTCAGAGAGGAAGGGAGAGGGAGAGAGAGATAGAAACATCAATGATATGAGAGAATCATTGTTCAGCTGATCAATGATGAGAGAGAATCATTGGTTGGCTGTCTTCTGCATGCCCACCACTGGGATTGAGCCCAAACCCAGGCATGTGCCCTTGATTGGAATAGAACCCAGGACCCTTCAGTCTGCAGGACAACGCTCTATCCACTGAGCCAAACAAGCTACGGCAACTCTTCCTAGTTTTAAAACATTTTTATCACCCCAAAATAAAATCCTGTACACTTTAAACAGTAACTCAGAATATGACATATATGCCATTATATGTATACTAGAGGCCCGGTGCACGGATTCGTGCCCTGGTGGCATCCCTCGGGCTGGCCTGTGCCCTCTCACAATCCGGGACTCCTTGGGAGATGTCAGACTGCTGATTTCAGCCCAATCCCAGCAGGCCAGGCTGAGGGACCCCACCGGTGCACGGATCTGTGCACCGGGCCTCTAGTATGCATATAAGATCTTTGGTTAATCTCTTCTCGCCCTCCCCCCTTCCCTCTGAGATTCATCAGTCTGTTTCATGTTTTCATTCCTGTGCGTTGAGCATCTGCCCCCTGGTGGTCAGTGTATGACATAGCTACCGGTCGAATAGTCACTTAGGCTTTATATATATAGATACCATAATTTATGCATCTATTCATTTCTTAATGGGCCATGGACATTTAGGTTGTTTCTACCTTTTGGTTCTTACAAACAGTGCTGCTATGAACATACATCTACAAGTATGTGTTAAGTCCTGTTTTCAGTTCTTTGTGGTGCTTACTTAGCAATGGATTTCTGGGTCACATGGTAATTCTGTGTTTAACATTTTGAGGAACCTTCAAACCTTTTTCCACATTACATTGGCTGAACCATTTTACATTTCCAGCAGGAATGTATGAAGCTCCAATTTCTTGACTTTCAGGTTTTACAGTTAACATTAAAGTCATCATGTTGTTGTTAGTTTGGTGAAAAAGGAGATTCCATAGTGGTTGAAAATTAACAACTCTTTCCGTATTTTCTAGAAACTTAACTTGTTTTCATTCTTCTTAGATATGTGGTAGATGGTGGCTTTGTGAAGCAGTTAAATCACAATCCCAGATTAGGGTTGGACATCCTGGAGGTGGTCCCAATTTCAAAGTAAGTCTCCATGTCACGCCTTTTTGTTCAAAGAACCATGGATTAGATAATTTCTAGTTGGTTCAGGGTGGGAGGTGAATTGCTTAGGAAACACAGAACATTATTTTTTTTAATCTTTATTGTTGAAAGTATTACATGTGTCCCCCATCTCCCCCCCATTGTCTCCTTCTAGCCTGCCCCTACCCCCTGCACCTGGCCTTCACCACCCTATTGTTTGTGTCCATGTGCATACAAGTTCTTTGGTTGATCTCTTCCCACCCACCTACCTCCGCCTTCCCTCTGAGATTTGACAGTCTGTTCCTTTCCTCTATGTCTCAGGATCTATTTTGTTCATCAGTTTATTTTGTTCATTAGATTCCACATGAGTAAGATACTTGTCTTTCTCTAACTGGCTTGTTTTGCTTAGCATAATACTCTCCAGGTTCCTCCATGCTGAACATTTTAGGGACTTTTGTTTTTCTTTCTTCTTAAGGAGTGAGGCATTACAGCGAAGTGGTCGAGCTGGTAGGACTTCCTCAGGAAAATGCTTTCGGATCTATAGTAAAGATTTTTGGAACCAGTGTATGCCCGACCATGTGATCCCTGAGATTAAGAGAACTAGTTTGACATCTGTAGTTTTGACCTTAAAGTGCCTTGCCATACACGATGTTATAAGGTATGTAGACAGCTTTTAAAAAAAGGAAAATGTGTTAGGGTGGAGCCTGGTTAATTCTCAGAAATCCTTTTGAAGTATTTGGCTTAGATATCCCTATATCTAAAGGTTCAAGTAAACCCATACAAAAGGCTTCTTTATGATGCTTTATTAGAATTTGGCCCCTTGCTCATATTTGTTTTAAAATATGTTTTTATTGATTTCGGAGAGGACGGGAGAGGGAGAGAGATAGAAACATCAATGATGAGAGAGAATCATTGATCGGCTGCCTTTTGTACACCACCTAATGAGGATTGAACCTGCAACCCAGGCATGTGCTCTGACTGGAATTGAACCATGATCTCCTTGTTTGTAGCTCAACATTCAACCACTGAGCCGTGCCAGGCAGGCCCTTGCTCATATTTTAACCTTGGTTTAATGGTGTGCCTCATGCTGATATTATTTGGGTCATTTAGTGACCACTGTTTATCTGTTATGAAAGGTATATAATGATCATAATTCCAGATAAAATGGTGGGGTTTTTTTGTAGCATCTTTGGTAGAGCCAGCTTTGTGTACTATGCACTGTGAGAAACGGTAATACTGGAGTAGTTTTTTGCTTTCAGTAAGCTTAAGTTACATTGGAGAAACAAGATTGGTATAATCAAGTAACTATTGCTCCTGTTTAAAAGTATGATATATATTCATGCTTGGTTATATGCCACTGTTATCCTTCGTGAATATTATTAATTCTTCTATGTTTATTAATGGTATTGTGGTTATGTAAGAGAATGTCTTTATTTTCAGGGGATGCATGCTGAGTATTTTGGGGATGAATAAGCATTGTATTTGCAACTTGCCTTAAGAGTTCAGGAGAAATTAAGTAATTGGTACATATAGATACATAAAGCAAATACGGTAAAATTAATTGAACATACTTGCCTTTTTATCAAAAGCCATTTTGAAGTGCTATTAAACATTCTGTAATTTTTGGCCACTTTCAGTGAATTTTTCTCCATTGTTTTATAAACTTATAATAAAATTGTGGACTAAGGACAGAATAGAGTTGACATTGGGCTGTGAAGAATGGGGCAGGATTCAGATAAGAGGAATGGCGAGGGTGTTCCAGCTAAGGAGATCAAAAACAGGTGCTTCTCGAATTAATCAAAGACTATGATTCAGAAAAACTTATTTCCTCTTTTGCTGAATGCTGATCATGATCATAGGATGCCTTAAAAAAAGAAGAGAGTATTTGAAAAATAGGAGCGCTAAAACCTTTTAAAGGAAGTTTCAAGTCTGTATAAAATCGTACTGTGTTCAAGAAATGGGATCTCATTTTATATCTCATGTAAACACAGGTTTCCTTATTTGGACCCACCTAATGAGAGACTTATTTTGGAAGCCCTTAAACAACTTTATCAGTGTGATGCTATTGACAGGTAAAGAGACAACCAAACAAAACCCCTCCCCCCAAACCTGACCACAACAGATGTTAATTTCTTTTTAAAATAGGCTTCTTTTTTTTTTTTTTTAAATATATTTTATTGATTTTTTACAGAGAGAAAGGGAGAGAGAGAGTTAGAAACATCGATGAGAGAGAAACATCGATCAGCTGCCTCCTGCACATCTCCTACTGGGGATGTGCCCGCAACCCAGGTACATGCCCTTGACCGGAATCGAACCTGGGACCTTTCAGTCCGCAGGCCGACGCTCTATCCACTGAGCCAAACCGGTTTTGGCTAAAATAGGCTTCTTAATACTTTCCTTATAAGTATAAAAGAATTTGTTTGAATTGAGTGGATTGTTTTACCTGAAATTAGAAATTGTCCTCAACCTTTTTTCACCACAATTCTGAATTTACAAATTATACCATAAAATGAATTTTGTTCAATATTAGTACTATTTAACAAGTAATTTCTGAGTACTATTTCAGTGCCAGGCATTATGCTGGGTATATCAAAATGATAAGAGAGCCAGAATCCTTGTTCTCATTATTGTGTGATGGAGAAGGATTTCATTGCTTCCATTACTTCAAGGATATCCTCTGTGTTTCCATAGCATTTTGTGTCTATTATACTACTTTATTTTGCATCATTGTTTAGGATTTTGAATGTACTGGCCCTTGACAACAAGGAATTTATTATCTTGATGTTTTTCTTATCTATGACTACAGTGTATCATGTTTCTTAAATTGAATTTATGGGGGTGATTGAAGGTAATCTAAATTATATCTGATTTATTCTGAATGATGAACATTTCATTTGTACTCTCCCAAAGTAGAAAGACATAACTTTTTTTTCTATTAAGGAATGGCCATGTGACCAGATTGGGTTTGTCTATGGTAGAATTTCCTCTCCCTCCACATCTGACATGTGCAGTAATAAAGGCTGCTTCTCTGGACTGTGAAGATCTACTACTTCCAATAGCAGCAATGTTGTCTGTGGAAAATGTCTTCATTAGACCTGGTAAGAAGTTTATTGAAGAGGTTTACTTTTAATTAATAGGCTTTAACCCTAGCCAAGTAGCTCGGTTGGTTAGAGTGTTGTCCCAATACACCAAGTTTTGATCCCCAGTCAAGGCACATATAAGAATTGACCAATTAATGCATAAATAAGTGAAACAACAAATCTATGTTTCTCTCTCTCTCTCTCTCTCTCTCCCCCCTCCCTTCCCTCCCTCTCCTTCCCTCCCTCTTCTCTCTCTCTAAAAATAAAAGAACAATTAATAGGCTTTATTTTTTAGAACAGTTTTAGGTTTATAGAAATATTGAAGGAAAGTACAGATACACACACAGTTTCTCCTGTTATTAACAACTTTCATTATTCTGGTGCATTTGTTACAATTGATGAGCCAATATTGATACATTATTATTAATTAAAAGGGATCATTGTGCTGTATGGTCTGTGGGTTTTGACAAATCTGTAATGACACCTACCCACCATTACAGTATTATACAGAATAGTTTCATTACCCTAGTTATTTCCTGTGCTCCACCTATTCATCCCTGCATCCCTTCCCCCAAACCCCTTACAGCCATGAATGTTTTTACTGTCTCTTTAACTTGGCTTCTTTAACTTAGCAGTGTACATTTAAGGTTTCTCCATATCTTTTTGTGGCATGAGAGCTCATTTCTTTTTATTGCTGAATAATATTCCATTGTATGGAATTTGTTTATTCATTTACCTATTGAAGGGCATCTTGGTTGCTTTCAATTATGAGTAAAACTGCTATAAACATCTATGTGCAGGTTTTTGTGTAGACAGAGGTTTTCAATTCATTGCTGAATAGTGTAAGAATATGTTTAGATTTGTAAGAAACTGCCAAACTGTTTTCCAGACCTTATACAGGTCTGCACTATTTTGCATTCCTACCAGCAATGAGTCTGAGAATTTCTGTTGCTCCACAACCTCACCAGTATTGGATGTTACTGGTGTTTTGGATTTTGATCATCTTAGTGATCTTAATAGGTGTGTAGTGGTATCTCACTGTTGTTTTAATTCATTGCCCTATGGTGACATGATGTTAACCGTCTTTTTATATGCTTACTAGAGGCCCGGTGCACGAATTTGTGCACGGGTGGGGTCCCTCTGGGTGGCCTGCAGGGATCAGGCCGAAACCCGTAGTACAACATGGCCTGCAGCTCCTACCTGCCGCTACCACTCATCCCGGCCCCACTGTGCCTGCCACTGGCTTGCCCAATCAGTCCCAATCAGGAGAGGCTCACGCTGCTGCAGCTGCGCTCACCAGCCATGAGCCCTGCGTCTGGTACCCTCCCTGCGGGATCGGGCTGAAATCAGCTCTCCAACATCCCCCGAGGGGTCCCGGATTGTGAGAGGGCACAGGCCAGGCTGAGGGACTACACCGGTGCACGATCAGGCCCAGGAGGGACTGCAGGAGGGGTCCAGGGCGTGTCTGGCCCATCTTGCTCAGTCCCGATCGGGCTCAGTCCCGATCGGCCGGACCCCAGCAGCAAGCTAACCTACCGGTCAGAGCATCTACCCCCTGGTGGTCATTGCACATCATAGAGACTGGTCGACCAGTTGATTGTCTGCCCCCTGATGTTCAGTGCATGTCTCATAGCGAGCGGTTGAGCAGCCTTAGCATATCATTAGCATATTATGCTTTCATTGGTTGTTCTGCCATTCAGTCTATCTGCATATTACCCTTTTATTATATAGGATTTGCCATGTATAGTCTTCTTTGGTGTCTGTTCTGGTCTTTTTAAATTGGGTTCTCTTACTGTTGAGGCTTTAAACATTTTTTTATTGATTGATTTTAGAGAGAGAAAGAGGAGGGAGAGAGAAAAACACATTGATTTGTTGTTCCACTTATTTATGCATTCATTGGTTGATTCATGTATGTGCCGTGAGCAGGGATCAAACCCACAACCTTGGTGTATCAGGCTGATGCTCTAACCAACTGAGCTACCTGGCCAGGGTGCCTCTTATTGTTGAGTTTTATATTTGTACTAGAGGCCCAGTGAACGAATTTGTGCACCAGTGGGGTCCCTTGGCCTGGCTTGCGGGATCGGGTTAACACCAGCTCTCCAACATCCCCTGAGGGGTCCCAGATTGCAAGAGGGCACAAGCCAGGCCGAGGGACCCCATTGGTGCACAATTGGGGCCTGGGAGGGACATGGGAGGTTGGCCAGCCCAGGAGGGACCATGGGAGGGCTCCAGAGCGCGTCTGGCCAGTCTTGCTCAGTCCTGATCGGCTGGATCCCAGCAGCAAGCTAACCTACCAGTTGACTGTCTGCCCCCTGGTGGTCATTGCATATTATAGCAAGCAGTTGAGTGACCTTAGCATATCATTAGCATATTACACTTTGATTGATTGAACAGATGACCAGAAGATGGGATACTTAGCATATTAGGCTGTTATTATATAGGACTAGAGGCCTGGTGCACAAAAATTTGTGCACTTGGGGGGGAGGGAGGGTCCCTCAGCCCGGCCTGTGCCCTCTCGCAGTCTGGGACCCCTCGGGAGATAACGCCCTGCTGGCTTAGGCCTGCTCCCGGGTGGCAGAGGGCAGGCCCAATCCCTAGGTGCAGCCCCTGGTCGGGCTCAGAGCAGGGCCGATTGGGGAGTTGGGGCGCCGCCCCCGTCATGCACAGAGCAGTGCAGATTGGGAGGTTGCAATGCCACCCTCAGTCACGCTCAGGGTAGGGCCGATTCGGGGGTTGGGGCACCGCCCCCTGTCACACTCAAGGCAGGGTTGATGGGGAGGTTGTGGCGCCACCCCCTGTCATGCACAGAGCAGGGCCAATCGGGGTTGGGGCGCTGCCCCCTGTCACGCACAGAGCAGGGCCCATCAGGGGGGTTGGGGCTCCGTACCCTGTCACGCACAGAGCAGGGCGGATCAGGGGGTTGGGGCACCACCCTCTATCACCCACAGAGCAGGGCTGATCAGGGGGTTGGGGCACCACCCCCTGTCATGCACAGAGCAGGGCCAATCAGGGGGTTGGGGCGCTGCCCCCTGTCACGCACAGAGCAGGGCCTGTGGAGGGGTGGTTGGGGCGCTGCCCTCTATCACCCACAAAGTAGGGCCGATCAGGGGGTTGGGGCGCCGCCACTCTCACACTCAGGGCAGGGCCGATGGGGAGGTTATGGCTCTACCCCATCACACACAGAGCAGGGCCCGTGGGGTGGGGAGGTTGGGGCGCCGCACCCTGTCACACACAGCTGCAGGGCGATCAGGGGGTTGGGGAGCTCCCCCCTATCAGGCACAGAGCAGGGCTGATCAGGGGGTTGGGGCGCCTTCCCCTGTCACGAACAGAGCAGGGCGGATAGGGAGGTTGTGGCCCTGCCCCCTGTCACACACAGAGCCGCAGGGCGATCAGGGGGTTTGGGCGTTGCCCCCTGTCACACTGATCCCGGTGCCGGGAGGCCTCTCAGCTCCGCTGATCCCGGTGCTGGGAGGCATATTACCCTTTTACTATATAGGATAGAGGCCTGGTGCATGGGTGGGGGCCGGCTGGTTTGCCCTGAAGGGTGTCCTGGATCAGGGTGGGGGTCCCCACTGGGGTGCCTGGCTAGCCTGGGTGAGGGGATGATGGCTGTTTGCAGCTGGTCACACACCCTTCAGGGTGGGGGTCCCCACTGGGGTGCCTGGCCAGCCTGGTTGAGGGGATGATGGCTGTTTGCAGCTGGTCACACACCCTTCAGGGTGGGGGTCCCCACTGGGATGCCTGGCCAGTCTGGGTGAGGGGCTGAGGGCTGTTTTCAGGCTGGCGGCTGACTGAAGCTCCCAAATGCCCCTTTTTTTCTTTTTTTTTAATTATTCTGGGCCAGCTTTAGCTCTGGCTCCAGCTCTGAGGCCTCTGCTGCTGAAAGCAGGTATCTGGTTTGTTTGGGTTCTATTATCAAAACACTGTATCAACTCTAGCTCTGAGATCCCGGCGGGCTGAAAGCAGGTTTCTGGGGTTTTGTTTAGCTTCTGTATTTGTAACAATGTTTCAAACTGCAAGTTCAGAGGCCGGCAAGGCAGGCGGGGAATGTTGGAGTCCTCCGTCACTGAAGCAAGCAAGCCTCGTGTTAGTTTCAAGCTGCCTGGCTTCCAGCCGCCATCTTGGCTGGCAGTTAATTTGCATATCTCGCTGATTAGCCAATGGGAAGGTTAGCGGACGTACGCTAATTACCATGTTTCTCTTTTATTAGATAGGGTATTTAGGATGACTGTGCTTTATCAGATATGTTTTTTGCAAATATTTCTCCCAGTCTGTGGCTTGTCATCTTGTTTTCTTGACATTATCTTTTGCTGAGCGGAATTTTTTAATATTAATGATATTCAGCTGATGAATTATTTCTTGCATGGGGTTATGCCTTTGGTGTTTTATCTAAAAAGTCATCACCATACCTAAGGTCATCTAGATTTTCTCCTATGTTATCTTCTGGAAGTTGGATGTCCATTTGTTCCAGCTCCATTTGTTCAAAAGACTATCTTTTCTCCCTTAAAATGCTTCTTCTCCTTTGTTAAAGATCATTTGCTTGTATTTGTATGGGTCAGTTTCTGACTTTACTCTTTCCCTGTTTTGGCTATACTGAGTCTTTTCCCTTTGTATATAAACTTTAAAATCAGGTTTTTGATACTCACAAAATAACTTGCTAGGACTTTAATTGGGATGTATTGAATCTATAGATCAAGTTGGAAAAAACTGACATCTTGACAATATTGTCTCCCTATCTGTGTGCATGGAATATTTCTCCATATATTTAGATCTCCAGTATTTCAAAGCATTTATTTATTTTTATTATTATTTAAAAATTTATATTGCATTTATAGGGGTGACTTCGGTTAATAAAATTATATGAGTTTCAAGTGTACAATTCTATAATATATCATCTGTTTATTGTATTGTGTGTTTACTGTCACTGAAAAAAATGCTTTTATTGATTTTAGAGAGGAAGGGAGAGGGAGAGAGATAGAGATAGAAACATCGATGACCGAGAAACATTGATTGGCTGCCTCCTCTACTCTCCCTACTGGGGATTGTGTCTGCAGCCCAGGCATGTGCTCTGACCAGAATCGAACCAAAGACTTCTTGGTGCATGAGTCGATGCTCAACCACTGAGCCACATCGGCTGGGCTCACTGACCATTTTTTGATTACCATATACCTAGCCCTGTAGGACATGAAACTGAGGACAAATGGTTTTTACATTTTGTTATCCTTTAACTTAGTTGTTTCAAATAGGGAGTATGTGATGTTCCTGGCGGGGAGAGTTAATTTCCTTTCATTGGTAAGGGAAGATAGTATGGTGAACCTTTGCCCTGTTGTATAGTACATTAGTAATATATTAACCTTTTTTTCCCAAGCATCAAAAGAAGGTAGTTTAGCCCTTGTACCCTCAGAGGATTGTTTTGAGGTTTTCATGTCTTTAAACTTCTGCTTGTTTCTTTTCTTGGTGTGTCATCATGGGACACAGCTTAGTTTGTCACATGTCAGCTTTGCTTTCTTCTGGTGGACTCACAGTTTTTCATTTGTAAAACTAGGGATTTGGATTCAGGTGATCCAATTCTAATAGTCTTGTAAGGCCAGAAAAAGGAAATGTTTTTCCTTGTTGGGATATCCTATATAATAAAAGTCTAACATGCAATCTTTCCCCTACACCGGAGTTCAACTGCTAGCTATGACGTGTGCTGACCACCAGGGGGTGGCGAGGAACAGGGCAGATGTCCGCTACACCATTGGACCTCTTGGTGGCTACCTGGGGGCGGGGGTGATGGGGACAGAGGTGCAGTGAGAATGTGGTGGGTCCACCGACCGCACTCTAACTCCCCCTGCTAACCTCCCCCACGCTCAGGTGCCAGGCGCCCGCGAGGAGCCTGCCCTGTACCCGTATGGTGCAGCGTCTTCTGGGTGAGCTGGGCCACAGCTGCTGGGACTGCAGGGACAGGTCAGGCTTCCTGTGGGTTCACACAAGAGCCGGTCTGCGAGGCCGGCCGGGTTCCATGCGGTGCCACTGGGTGGCCCAGAGGCTCACACTGTGCCCTGGCCTCGCGGCGTCTGGCCGCGCTCACCACATCTCTACATGGGGACTCGGGTGCTGTGATTCAGCTGGAGGGGGGAGGCGTGGAGGCCCGGGGGCCCTGGTGCTGCCCAGGGCCCAGAGGTCAGCTGGGACCTGCCCTTCCACACCAGACACTCGCCTTCTATGACTGACCAGGCCTAGGGACCACACCCATGCATGAATTTCATGCACCGGGCCTCTAGTTTAAATAGATGAAACCAGTCTGGTTTTAGCCTTCTTTTTTATTTTTGGTAACATTTTGTAATACAATTTTGAACTTATAGAACTGTTGAAGGAATATGACAGGCCTTGGCCTGGTAACTCAGTTGGTTAGAGCATCAGCCTGATACACCAAGGTTGTGGGTTTGATCTGTGGTCAGGGCACATACAAGAGTCAGTCAATGAATGCATAAATAAGTGGAACAACAAATTGATGTATCTCTCTCCCTCTTTCTCTAAAAACATCAATTAAAAAAAAGAATATGAAAGAATGTCCTTTATACCTTTTATCTAATTTCAGCAGTTTTTAACATTTTGCTAAATTTGCTTAATTATTTTTTGTATATGTATATATACATATATACTTATAAATATACATTTTCTTATTCTGAATCATTTGAAAGTAAATTGGAAAGATTGTACTCTTACCACAAAATATTTACTTGTATATTTACTAAGAACAAGGGTAATATCTTGTTTAACCAAAGTCAAGTTATCAAAATTAGGAAATTTAACATCGATACAGTGCTATTATCTATTCCAGGGTCCATATTTAAATTGTCCATTGTCCTTAGAATATACAAAAGTAGTTTCAGAACTAAACTATACCATTGTGGAAGGCCACTCTATACAACTGGAGTTCAGTATTTACTTACAGGTTTTGGGGGGTGGGGGGAACCTGCTCTTCGCTGTCTGCCCTGCCTGGATCTTCCTGGAGCAGAAGCTTGGGGTGGGAGATGGTGGGAACTTATGTTACCACTCAGTACAAAGGCTAGCAAGATGGGATCTGTGGACACACTGTTTGCCAAAAAAATTTTTTTTTAAATTCTAAAATACCTGAAAAGCTTTAGGAAACTGGGAGTTGTGGGAGCTATCACCCAGCCACTGAAATCTGTGGAACAGATTTTCTACACTACAGAGCTGTAAGAAAATGGGGGGCTGCACTGGCATTAGCTGTTCCCCCATTCATTAGCTGTTCAGCCGGATCCTCTGTACAGAGGAGAAACGGGGTGAGAGAAATGGTACCACTTTAAGGCTGCCAAGCCCTCAGAATTAGTTCTTCACACAAAGTTGTGGGGGGATGACTATATTAGCTATTCGGATGCGATACTTCCAACTGTTCTTGCTGAATTCCACAGATTCAATCTCCAGAGACATGGATAATTTGACTAGTTTAATTGATGTTTCTCTGGGAGGGAGGTTCTGCCTAACTCTTCACACCACCATTTCCAACATATTATATAGCTAAAAATTCAAACGCTACAAAAGAAATGAGGTGAAAAGTAAGTCTTCCTCTCCTAAACATGTCCCAGGTCTGATTCCTAAAGGCAACGACTACTACCAGTTTCTTATTCAAACATAAAGAAATGTACACTTATATGACCTAGTCTTAATTTTTAAACCTGAAATTTCAAGATCTTGAGCTGCTGCAGAAAGCATCTTCCGTTTTTGAGCATGTGACTTGCTGACTCTTGTTATATTCAAAGTGTGTATTGCCTTTCCAGCTGCTTTCTAAGAGCATTTATAGTCTTTAAAGGTTAACACGTTAAGCACCCAGTCAGTCACGGGTGACTGACATTATACTTTCCGACCGGAAGACAGAACAGGCTGGGTGCCTAACGTGTTAAGCAACCCTTTCTGGCTTGGTTCTTAGTCATCATAGATTACCTAATTTAATTTATTACATATCTATTGGAAAAACTGGCTAGTTTTCTTAGATCTAACATTGAATAAAGATTTTAAATATCAAAATGATGATATTGTCAACATTTTTAGTAACCTTTTTTTTTTGCTGTAGTAAACTGTATTACAGTGTATGCTATTATATATACAGTGGGGCCTTAACTTACGAGTTTAATTCGTTCCAAGACCGAGCTCGTTAAGGAGCTCGTTAACTCAAATTACTCTGTCAACTCAATGCAAAAAATCGATGGAGAGATAGCTGGTATCTCAAAAAACTCGTTAGTCGGGACACTCGTAAGTTGAGGCCCCACTGTATTGCTTTAGAAATCAGACAGTGGAGAGAGGGCTTTTAGGTGGTGAATAGCTTATTGGTGGTAAACAACTTAGCCTTAAAATAGAACAAATTTAAAATAACATTGGGTTGTTTTTAAAGTTTTTATTTTAATTGTGATATTTTTAGAAATAAAGGGTACTTTATTTGTATGTGATACTTATAGCCTTATTTCCCCACTTCATCTCTGAGGACTGTTGTTGAAACCCTTTCTGTGTAATAGTTTTGTTTTCTGATTTATAGCTATATAGAAAATATTGAATTATCTTCCCAAAGGGAGTTTTGCTGCTACAGCCTTGTTTTGCTGCTTTAGCTTTTTATTTATAGTTTTTTCCTCAATAGCATCTACCTATTTGCATGAGATAAAACTGATCATAGAATTTCATCTGGGGAAAGATAATAAATTAAAGAAAATGACAAGTCTACTGGTTAAGTAAAGATGGATAGTCAAACTTTTGTGTAGTAGGAGGATAAACTTGCTAGACTGAACAAACTGTGTGTGATACGGACTCTAACTACTATATCCTCTCTCCTATTGTCTCTAGCTGCTTTCTTCAGTTGCTCCCTAGGTAACAGGCAGAAACTACATAAAGCCTGGGATGGAAGACTTTATTTATATATATATATTTGTATTTGTTGTTGTTAATCCTCACCCGAGGATATTTTTCCATTGATTTTTAGAGAGAGTGGAAGGGAGGAGGGATGTGGGAGAGAGAGACAGAGAGACAGAGATAGAGATAGATAGGGAGAGAGAGAGAGAGAGAGAGAGAGAGAGAGAGAGAGAGAGAGGAGAGAGAGAGAGAGAACGAGAACATCTATGTGAGAGAGACACATCAATTGGTTGCCTCCTGCAAGTGCCCTGACCAGTGATCCAACCTGAGATCCTTTGGTATGTAGGCCGGTGCTCTAACCACTGAGAACACTGCCAGGCCAGGATGGAAGACTTTATATCTTCTGAAGCATTTTCTTTAGTCAGATTACTTTCCTCCTAATACCAGGAACTGCTGCTATGGAGATTCATAGTGTAGTCTATACAAGTGCTGCTTCCTAGAAGCAGGCAACATGGTGCCTCTGGTAAATGTAGCTGTGATGGGTGTACTGAAGGAATAGGAATTGTGGTATGATGTGGCACAATGAAGGAAGGATCCTTGGGAAATCTGAGAAATTGAACTCTGAAGGAAAATTAGCCTGGGTGAAGTGTTATGTGGGGAACTTGGGCCGTGATAGAGCACATCAGTCCCGAGTGCGATCCAGTTAGTCAATAACAGATAAGTCTCAAAAATGAAATATTGAGCAAAAGAAACAAGACACATAAAGTATATTTATACAAAGTTTAAAAACAGGACAAAACCTTCTTTGGGGTTAGAAGTTAGGACATGTTACCTTTGTGGAGGGGTACAGGTTGTTATTAGAAAAAGGGCAAAAAGAGGGCTTCTGGGGTATTGGTGATTCTGTGTGTTGATCAAGGTATTGAGTAATACATTAGTGTGGTATGTTTGTGAACATTCATTGAGCTGTACACTTATGACCTGTGTAGTTTTCTGAATGCATGTTATACCTCAATATGAAGTTAAAAAAGAAAAGTAAAAAGTTTGTAGTAGTTTAGTTCTGCATATTTGACCTTTCTGTCTAATTGTCCATAATTGTGAATTGAGTAAATAAGGACTGGTTAAATTGTGTTATGTTTCTTATATTTCTGGGGAATACAAGGTGGCTGTTTTTGAGAATGAATAATTCTATCTGCACTGACATGAAGCCGTTATTAAATAAATAAAGGAAGTTTCAGAACATATATCCTATTTATGTTAAAATAAATCACTATATACATATCCTTGTATATGCATAGAAAATATCTTGAAGGACACACATTAAATAATTAACAGTGCTTAGCCTTGAGGATTGATTTGTGGGTAATGTGACAAAATGGAGAACCTTGAACTTTTATGTAATTTTTTTTACTGTGAGCATGGGTTACTCTTATGATAAAAGTGAATTAAAAAATACGTGCATTAAATACTATTTTAAAGGCAAATGGATTGGGAGAAGTAATGTTGCTATATCTGATAACATCTCCAAAGTGTGGTTAAAAGAGAAAGAGGAGTTGTGGGAGTAATTAGAGTCCCCTCGAAAAGGTAATATAGATCTACTTTACTCCACCCCAGAGGGTGAGACAAATTTTAGTGAGCTTGAATAAACAAAGTGAATGTAGACACTTGATATAAAATGGAACTAAATTGCCTCTGCAACTGTCTTTTAGTTGATCCAGAGTATCAGAAGGAAGCGGAACAGAGACATCGAGAACTGGCAGCTAAAGCTGGAGGATTTAATGACTTTGCAACTTTAGCTGTCATTTTTGAGCAGTGCAAATCAAGGTATGTGAGTTGTCTGTACTGGAAATTGTCGGTTTGAAATACAGCTCCAGTATGTACTTACTATGTGACTTTAGACCCGAGGTTCTCAACCTTCTGGCCCTTTAAATACAGTTCCTCATGTTTTGACCCAACCGTAAAATTATTTTCATTGCTACTTCATAACTGTAATGTTGCTACTGTTATGAATTGTAATGTAAATACCTGATATGCAGGATGGTCTTAGGTGACCCCTGTGAAAGGGTCATTCGACTGCCAAAGGGATCGCGACCCACAGGTTGAGAAACACTGCTTTAGACAGATTTGGTCGGGATGATATTGACCTTCAGGTATTTTTGTGAACATTAGTGAGATTCTTCTATGTCAGGTGACTGTTACTTAGTAAGCATTTATTATATAACTAGAGGCCCAGTCCACTGGGGGGGATCCTTCAGCCTGGATATGCCCTCTCGTAGTCCGGGACCCCTCGGGGGATGTCTACCTGCCAGCTTAGGCCTGCTCCCCAGGGGATTGGGCCTAAGCTGGCAGTCTGACATCCCTCTGGCAGCCTGGGAGCCCTCAGGGGAGCGGGCCTAAGCCGTTAGTCAGACATCGTTAGTGCTGTGGCAGAAGCAGGAGAGGCTCCCACCACCGCCACTGTGCTGGCCAGCCATGAGCTGGTTTCTGGCTGAGCGGAGCTCCCCCTGTGGAAGCGCACTGACCACCAGGGGGCAGCTCCTGTGTTGAGCGTCTGCCCCCTGGTGGTCAGTGCACGTCATAGTGACCGGTCGTTCTGCCATTTAGAGTCAATTTTCATATTACCCTTTTATTATATAGGATAATAGTGTGTTTTTTCTCTCCCTGAACCTTTCCTGAAAATGACCTTATAGAATTTTGGTTCTATATAAGTAGCTTAGATGAGAAAAAGATTGGCTATTTGTTAAAGCATATGTGTATAAAATATCCATTTACAAAGAATTTTTAATTCACTCAGAGGCACCCACATTTAATTTTTTTTCAAATTCCTTAAAGTGCTCTTTCTTTCTTTCTTTTTTTTTTTAGAAAAAGAGGGAGGGAGAGAGGTGTAGAGAGATAGAAACATCAATGAGAGAGGAATATCATCGTTTGGCTGCCTCCTGCACAGCCCACACTGGGGATGGAGCCTGCAACTGAGATACATGCCCTTGACCAGAATCAAACCCGGGGCCCTTCAGACCACAGGCCGACACTCTATCCACTGAGCCAAACTGGCTAGGGCTAAAGTGCTTTTTCAGTAATTAGATATATCTCATAAAAGAGCTGACAGTTGCTTTTGGGTTTCTAGTTTTGTAATAGAAATGAGGATGTTAGACTGTCTTTCACTTATAGAAGATATTCTCAAGATACCGTTAATTTTGTTTTTCAGTGGAGCTCCAGCTTCCTGGTGCCAAAAACATTGGATTCATTGGAGGTGCTTATTTTCTGCATTTCGTGTTGAAGCTCAACTTCGAGACCTAATCAGGAAGCTTAAACAGGTGATTGCTTTTTTTCTTGAGTAGCATTTGGACAAGACCCTCTGAGTTACCAAAACCATGTAAATTATGAGATGTTCTAGTCTGGCTTGTAGTAACAGGCGCCATTCCTAATCCTGTGTGAGCACCAAGCATTGTAACCTCTTATCCTGGAGGTCCTTTACCTGGCCTTGGTTAGTTTCCTCACATTCATGTGCTAATCAGCACTCAGCTGAACACAGATCTCTGGAGTTCTCTATAAAGGTCTCTTCTCTCCTGAACTCTGCCTGTGAACTCCAGTCATTTTGGTCTTCCTGTATTCTCAGCTCTGTCTCTTTAACTCAGGGAGTTTTCCGGATTCCACTTGGGTCTTTTCCTTCTCTGCACCTTGATCCAGAATCTCTTTCAAGGTTGACAATGCTGGGGTGGTTGTTGGGTTTACTTAATTTATTTCCCTTTATTTTAATTTTAATGATTTATTGGTGACATTGGTAAGTAAAATTATATCTTGTTGTATTGCTCCCTTTATCTTATGAACTATCCTTCTTTGTCTCTTACTATATCCTTCATTTTAAAGTCTATTTGGTCACATATTAAATATTGCAATCCCAGTTTTTTTTTCCATTTTCATTTGCAAGAAATATCTTTACCATCCTTTTACTTTTATTCTGTATATTTTGTTCTGAGGTGGGTCTCTTGTAGACAGCATATATATGGGTCTTGTTTTCTTATCCATTCAGCTACCCTATGTTTTTTGATTAGGGCACTTTAGCCATTTACATTTAATTAAAGTGATTATTGGTAGGTATGTATTTATTGCCATTCTTTAACTTTTTTTTTTAATCTTCACCCAAGGATGTGTGTGTGTGTGTGTGTGTGTGTGTGTGTGTGTGTGTGTGTGTGTTAATTGGTTTTAGAGAGAGGAAGTGGGGGGGGGGAGAGAGAGAGAGAGAGAGAGAGAGGAGAGAAACCTTAATGTGAGAGGGAAACATCAATCAGTTGCCTCCTGTATATACCCCAAACTGGGACCAAACTCAAATCCTAATTATGTGCCCTGACTGGGAATCAAATTTGCAACCTTGTGGCATTTGGGACAATGCTCCAACTAACCGAGCCACCCAGCCAGGGCCTTTTAACATTTCTTCTAATACTGGTTTGGTGGTAACGAATTCTTTTAGCTTTTGTTGTTGTTTTGTCTGGGAAGCTCGTTATTTATCCTTCAATTTTAAATGATAGTCTTTTTGGGAAAAATAATCTTAGTTGTAGGCCCTTGTTTTTCATCACTTTGAATATTTCATGCCAGTCCCTTCTGGCCTGAAATGTTTCTGTTGAGAAATTAGCTGACAGTCTTATGGGAGCTCCCTTGTAGGTAACTGACTTTCTCTTGCTGCTTTTAAGATTCTCTCTTTGTCTTTAACCTTTGCCATTTTAATTATGATGTGTCTTGGTATGGGCCCATTTGGGTTCATCTTTTTTGAGACTCTTCCTTTATTTTTTGGAGATCATTATTCCTTATCACTTGGTATATGTACAGTATTTTGAAAGTCCCTATTTTGGTTGTTTCAAGCAGAAGAGTAAATCTGGTCCTTCTTACTCCATATTGGCCAGAAACAGAATTTTTAGAAATGTGGATTTTTCAAAATAAAAGAATATTTTAAATTGTTCTATGAGATTTACCATTGTGTGTGTGTATATATATATGTGTGTATATATGTGTGTGTATGTATGTGTGTGTGTGTGTGTGTGTGTGTGTGTGTGTGTATATATATATATATATATATATATATATATATATATATATATGTTCTATATTCTTTCTATAGCAAAGTGATTTTCCAAGAGAGACCTTTGAAGGCCCTAAACATGAAGTACTACGAAGATGTCTTTGTGCAGGCTATTTCAAAAATGTAGCTCGAAGGTAAGCAATATGAGCTTGGGAGATGGGTAAAGAAGAGCTAGTATATTTGACTACAATATTGAACTATTTAATATTAAAGATTGATGATTTGATTTAAGCTCTGTGATTATGACTAGCTATTACAGTGACCCTTTTCATAATTGTGACTTGTGCAGGGAAAGCTGCAGTGGCTCAGAGTGGGATACTCAAACTCGAGTGGGTCAGTAGGGGTGTCTGAAGGACAGCTGTCCAGCATGGGTATCAGTGCCTTAGCAGAGTGACAAGGCTTTTTTTCACAGAGGCGTTGCTCTGTGTGGGGTGTGAAAGCCAAAAGTTTGAGGATGACATCCCTAAAGGGTAGGTTGGTGTGGAGTGCGAGGGCTTGAGCAGGATGGAGTATTGAGTGTTAGAGTGAGGAGGGCATTTTTGTAAGGAAAGGGATAGCAGTGTTGGTGATGGGAGATTCATTGTATACAGAGAATTTGAGCACATAAATATTAATAATGGTGAAAGGAGTTGGAAGTACTGAAAGGGAGAAAATGAGAATGAGCTCTGTGGTGTTGGGTTGGATCTTCAGTATATCATTGTGAACTTTTGTTTTTTAAAATAGCTGGATGGATAGATAGATAGGGAAATAAAAATGGATGATACTGTGAATATATATAAAACATGTATTTGTATGTGTGTAAATACTTATATACATATGTACCCTATCTCTGAGATGGACTGGGAGCAATGACACTATGATGCCCAGATCTTGACTTGGAAAAACCATCTGCTACATGATGGACTTGCGCCTCTATGGAGAAATAGGGCCGGGAGAGTACAAGATGAGCCTAGGACATCTTATTTTGCCAGTGAGCAAAGAAGTGATCAGTGAAGGTTGAGGCCATGTCAGAAGTACACAGGAGCCAGCTTGAATAGTCTCCAACTGATCAAATATGGAACATTTTGAGCATCAAAATAAATGAAAGTAATGGATGATATAACCCCCTGAATAAAATGTGAAGTCATGGGTCTATGGTCATATAAATTAGTAAATTAATAAATTAAAAGTTTAAGGACAAATGGAATTATTTGCATAGTTGAGCATCTTTATAAAATTCTTATTAATTACAAAGGAAAAAGTAATTTTTCAGTGGAAAGGCCTGGCAGATACTACCTAAGTCAAACAATCAAAGTGAACATTATTATTTCTGAAACAAATCAAAATCATGTTTTCTGATAGGCTATAATAAACAGTGTCACTTCTTTGATATTCCTGCCAAAGATGCATAACCTGAATCTAATCATTCTGAAACAAACAAACTCACATTGATTATAATTAGCCTATAATCTTTAAAGGTGTCAGGATTATGAAGGTCAGAGAAAGACTGGGGAAGTATTCCAGAATGAAGGAGACTAACAAGACATTAAAAGTAAAAGCAATGCATGATTTCTGAACTAGATCCTTTTGCTATAAATGATACTAGAACATTTGATAAAACTTCAGTGGGGGCTGAGGATTAAATGTTAGGAATATATTAGTGTTAATTCCCTGGTTTTGTTGGATGTATTATGATTATGTAGATGAATGTCCTTGGTTATAGGGAATGCAAACTCAGGTATTTGGGAATGATGGGGCATAAAGTTGGCAACTAATTCTCAAAATGGTTCAAGTCAAAAATATTTTTGTACTGTATAAATATACACTGTACTATACAGATATATAAAATAATTATAATGCTGTCTGATCTGGGTTATAATAGGAATACATATAATGTAGTATAGGAAATAAATTGTAATGACAATTGACCTAGGGCTGTTATATTGACAAGTTTTTGGAATAACATTTATGTAAGAAAGTGTAGAAGAGGATAAGAATTCGAAATTAAGAACATGAATTAGAAAAATTCATGAAATGTTCTAATTATCAGATTTTAGGATACTGAAAATAATTTATATCTTTAAAAAGAGATCTAAATAACACTGTGTTTAAATCAGAAGACCTATGATTGGGACTTGCTTTTACCATACATTAGCTCTGTGACCTCTAGAAGGCTAGCTAACTTTTTTTGAAATCTCACTTTTGACCTTAAAGTGATTGGCTCTCAAAACTCAGGTTGTTTTGAGCCTTTATTATGAAAGTATTTTGGAAAATCTAAAGCACAAATACAATATTATTGCCCAGCCTGTTTGGCTCAGTGATTGAGCGTTGACCTATGAACCAGGAGGTCATGGTTTGATTCCCTGTCAGTACATGCCTGGGTTTCAGGCTAGATCCCCAGTGCGGGGCATGGAGGAGGCAACCAATCAAAGATTCTCTCTCATCATTGATGTCTTTGTCTCTCTCTCCCTCTCCCATCCTCTCTGAAATAAATAAAAAATGTTTTTAAAAAATACACAAATAAAATATTATTGTTAATATTACTTGTTAACCAAAAGTGTTTATACTTAAATAACTCAGTTGTATCATACATAGTTTAAGATGAATTGGTAGAGAAGTAATAGTGACAGTTGAATAAACTTAAACCTCTGTTTATGGTACTCTATGTAGCTGAACATATAACTATTCATTGACTCAATGCCCTACTGATGTCTTTGTTGTACTGTCAGTGTCTTTATTCTTTCTTTTTGTTTCTATTTTGTTTTTAGATCTGTTGGGAGAACGTTTTGCACAATGGATGGGCGTGGGAGCCCAGTTCACATTCATCCTTCCTCAGCAGTAAGTATCTTATTTTTTATAAAGAGAAGAAATTTATAAAGGTGTAAGATTAAGTGACATACAGATGTCTTCTACTTTTTGCTTTGAGGTTAAGTTTATAATATAACTATGTTACATAAAGCTATAAAGGTATTGAGTTGGTCTCTATTCTGATTGAAGCATATAGGGATTAATTCAGAAGAGTTTGGGCTAATAGTATTTGGTTGGTCTAATGTGGAATAAGGCAGTTTATTGAGTTATCATCTCTAAGTGAGTTCTTTTGTACAGCTTCACGAACAGGAAACCAAACTTGAATGGATCATTTTTCATGAGGTATTAGTTACCACCAAAGTCTACGCAAGAATTGTGTGTCCAATTCGCTATGAATGGGTGAGAGACTTATTACCCAAGTTGCATGAATTTAATGCACAAGACTTGAGCAGCGTGGCCCGACGTGAAGCAAGAGAAGATGCAAGAAGGAGATGGACAAATAAGGAAAATGTAAAACATCTGAAGGGTGAGTATATCACTTGTTCTGGTTATATAGTCCAGGAAACATAAATGTCCAAATTCTTATGTAATTACAGAAATATTGTTACAGGACTTACATTCTGGCTCTCTCTACTCAGAAAGCAAAGAATTATCATTAGTCTTAGACTTCGTTATTTTGACTTCCTTCTTTCCTTCTGTTTTTTTTTAACCTCTCTGTCCAATAGCATTGTTAATAAGAATATATATTGAGTTTTTGTCATATGTTAAAAGCTTGCATTACCCCATTAGGGAATTTTCATAATAACATATATGGTAAGTAAATATCCCCACTTTATATATGAAGAAGTACTTAGCAGTGTACAATACTTTGCTAAAAATCCCATAGCTCATAATTGGTGAATCTGGATTCTGAATCAGGTAACCTGCTTCTGTGGTCCTTATTCTTGGCTATTATGCCATGCTGCTTCCCAGTAGTACTTTACTATTTTTATTTGGTTTATAAAATTTTGTGAGTTATTTCCTCAGAACATCTCTTTTTTATTTTTCCGTGAAATGTTAGGTTCCTAATTGGGAGGCATAAACAGTGTGGTACTGAACTAGGACAGAAAGCTTAATTCTACTTAGTTCACACATACAAAAAGCTTTTCATTTCAGTAAAGCTTTCTGAGGCTGATTGATGGAACAAGTTATATTATCCTTATTTAACATCACTGAGAAATGAAATGGTGAGGAATTTGCCCAAGATGATAGAATAGTCTTTTTAGTAGCATTAGACACTAGACGTTTTGTTGCAGTGTATAACTGTAGTGTATAAATGCTTGAATAGGGCCAGTTTTTCTGACTGCTTCGGCCTCCATGCTCTTGTTTTTTAGCCATAGACTGTATCGGGTTTTTTTGAAAGGGCAGAATTTAATTTAATTTTACCTAAACATTGAAAAATTAGGGCATCTCTTTCTCTTAACCTTTCTAGCACTGAATCTCAAAATTCAAGTTTTACTGGATTAATTTGTAATATTTTCAGATGGAATATCAAAAGAAGTCCTAAAGAAAATGCAAAGGAGAAATGACGATAAATCCATATCAGATGCACGAGCTCGTTTCCTTGAGAGAAAGCAGCAGAGGTCCCAGGATCACAGTGACACACTGAAGGGAACAGGCTAAGCAGTGAACCCTCCAATTCAGGAAGTAGGAAAAGCAGCCAAGAAATGTGCTTCTACTACCATTTATGTAAGACAGCACTACCAAGATGAAGTGGTCAGCAGTTGTTTTTAGCATACGGGCGAAAAGCAAATCAAACTCATTAATACTAATGGATGCAATTTTCAGAGAAGATTGGGTTGCCATAGTCATAGGCAATGATATATGAAACCAATGAAAGACAATACATGTGATATTTTTCTCACTTCAATTTTGCTGGCCTTAACTAGTATCAAATGCTGTTGTTGAGATATTTTCAAA
The DNA here is from genome assembly GCF_963259705.1 of Myotis daubentonii. Lineage (NCBI taxonomy): Eukaryota > Metazoa > Chordata > Mammalia > Chiroptera > Vespertilionidae > Myotis > Myotis daubentonii. The sequence goes on along the minus strand of NC_081855.1, from coordinate 36,526,785 downwards.
GAACATTGAATTTTATGTAATCAGTGTGTATTCCATTTACATTGAAGCATTAAAAAATTATTTTCCTTAAATCTCTTTAAGGCCTTCTTTTGCTATTAGAATAGTATTATATCAGGCTATCAGGTATGTGACCATTTCCTTCAGAAGGCTGAACATAAGAGGTTTTTATTCAGCAATATTTAGATGTCTGTTTAATTGCTAAAGAGCTTTATAGATATTTAGAGAAAAGACTTAACTAGTAAATAAGAAAATTGCCTATGGCAGTATTCTTTGTTGAATTAATATTAATCCTTAAATTGATTTTTCTGGGATTATATAAATTCCTTTTTATATAAAAGTATATTGTTTAAAACAGTAGCTATAGCCATTAACCAAAGGACAGATGATATATGTATATGTTCTTTTTGTAGCTGACTCTACATATTTGTATCAGCATCATGTATGTAAGTTGTGACAGTGTTTTCAAACAGCTCTTCTACCTGGCCTACTCTCTTGCCTCCAGCTGCTTGGGTAGGACCATTTAAACATCTATTACGCTGTTTTGAAATGGGATTTTCAAAGCAGCCAACATTACATCACCAGTGTTTCAAATTGGAACCTTGAGGCTAATATCACACTCAGGCCATATTCAACACCTGCCCACTCTATTGTTTACTGTCTTGTATTCTAGTTATTTGTGTATTTGTCTTTCTCCCACTAGATTATATGCTCTTTGTGGGCAGGAACTATGTCTTTTTCATCTTTGTATCTTTCATGGCACCTAGCACACTGCTTTGCACATAGTATTCGCTCAATGTTTGTTGAATAAAGCTATTAGTTTATTTAAAATTCAAAAGGCAGTATAATGTGTGTTTTTAGAATTTTTCGTAAAAACTAAGAATCTAAATTGTTTATTGGTAACTAACACTTCTGCAGTTAGTTTTTTGTCAATATTAGAGACTTGAAGTCTTTATTGAAAAATCACATGAGGACCCAAATCCATGTGTTTGTTCTTGAAGTAAGGTGAGTGGTGACAGTTTCTATGAACATTCCCCGCATTATTAATTTATTTTCATCTTAAGTGCCCTCTAGTGTTTCAGCATGTTAGTCCTATCAGTTCCCCTTGTCAGGTTTATGTATTGGTGCATTCCTTCGATGTGGTAGGGGTGTATGTGGATTCTTAGAATAAAAGCTCTTTTATTTCTGTAAATTAAGCACACGTTCTAAATCTATAGTCCATTCCGAAATTTCATTAGTTCTAATAATGATCTTTATGTTTTCCTAATTCAGGATTTAATCTCTTTTAATCTGGAAAAGGTCCTTTGTCTTTTACATTTATCAATCTTTTCCTTTTTCTTTTGTTGCATTGGACATTTTCAAATAACATTTTGACATTTTAAAATAATACAGACTAGTTATTTTATAGAATGTTCTCAATTTGCATTTCTCTTAAGACATCAAATTTGGTGGCACATGGTATTTGCCCCTTACTGATATTTTGATTACTTGGTTAGGGTGTTTTTTTTAAAAATTTCTTCAGTAAGTAATTTGGAGGAGGGATACTTTGAAATAGCCTGTTCCTCATAAAGTATCGCCTTTTGGATTTATCATCAACTGATGATTCTTGCCTGAATCAGTTTTATTATTTCTATGGTTACAAAATGGTGATCCTCCCCCGCTCCCCCCAATTCTTTGCTATATTTATTTGTTATATTGTAAGGAAGAGCTTTCCTTGAAGAAGAATGTCTGATAAACAGATGGGTGCTAGAGAGCATAGCTCAGGACAGAGAATTAGAAAGCTAAGGGGATATTTGAGAGAGATGGCAAATAGTCCAGTTTGTTTGGTGCATAGAGTATATATAGGAGTTATAGGCTGAAAATGTTGGTCGAGGACAGATTATATGGAAGGCTTTGAAAGCCATACTATGAATTTGGACATTTTTGTGCTATATATGAATTTATTGGAGGGGAGTGACATCATTACAGCTTTAAGGTGTATTTGTGGCAGTGGTGTCCATAAGAGGAATTTACAGTATTTCTTTGAGAGGAATAATACTGGATCTAGTTGAGAAGGTGGAAGGAGCCTTGGAGGAAAGGTAGTGGTTATGAAGAAGTTTGTTTTTAAAAGAATATAGAGGATTCACCTTTAAATTACTAAATGAAACAAAACAAAAAGAAACAAATGAAGACAAATGTTATCATAGAAAATTGGGCAAAGGATCTGGTCTGCCATTTCATAAAAGAAGAAACGTGAATGGTCAATGAATAAGTTCCTGAATCTTCCTAGTAATTAGGGAAATGCAGTTGAAAATAACAGATGCCATTCTTTTTCAACAGATTGGCAACAATAATATGCCTGAAAAGTGTTGACATAGAATAAATTGTTCTTTTTTTAGAGAACATTTTTGGTAATACGTAGTAAAGTTGAAGATGTGCTTAACCTGTGACCCAGAAAACCCACCTTGAGATTTATATCCTAGGAACTCAGAGATTATATAAAATACTCTGTTCCTCATAAAATGTAACTCCCATAGATTTAACATCAGTTGATTTATAAAAATGTTATGTATTGCCATTGTTTCTAATAGTAAAATATGGAACAGTGCATATAGCTATCAATAGGAAAATGGTTGAATTGTGTTATGTTCTTATGGTTGAATTCTTTACAGCGTGCATGAAAGTGATCTTTGAGACTCCTGATGCTTTACTGAATAAATGAACCAGTTTACATTCCAGAATAGATGAACCAGTTTACATTCCTAACAGCAATGTAATAAAGTGCCTGTCTTATTGTAGCCTTGTAGTTCCTAATATTCTTTTATTGATAGACCAAAACAGGTGCCTCATTATTATGTTAACTTACATATTTAAATATTCAAGTCTTTCCTTATATTCAAATTGTGTACAGGAAATAAAATAGACTCACTTGAATTTGATAAGGCCAAATAGTAAGTATTTTAAGCTTTCGGGCCATACAGTCTTTGTTCCAACTACTCTGTTGTTGTAGTATAAAAGCAGTCATGGATAATACATAAACAAATGGATATGTCTGTGTTCTAATAAAACTTTATTTATGGACAATGAAATTTTAATTTCATATAATTTTCACGTCAGAAAATAGTCTATTTTTTTTAAACACTTGCACTCTAATCCAGAGAAGCAACTTTTCACATACCTATTCTAATTAAAATGATTTCATTTGAAAGAAATTATTTCAATTACTATTTACAAGAAAAGATCTTAATTTCATGAAATATCTGAGACTCTTCTGGTTTTTACTTTTTCTTCAAAGCAGAGCTGATGGGATTGAGCATAACATAAATCAGTTAAAATGTATTCATTCTCCCAAAGATTTTCAAAATAATCTGTATTACTTGTTAGTAGTTTCTTTAACCTTAAAATATGAATAATACAAAACTTTCTTGTGAAGCTTTTAAAAAAATTTCAAAGAAAATCACATTACTTGTTCAGATAAAATCTTCATATGTTTCTTAACCTGATTTTACTTGGTCCTCAGCTAAAAAGTAGGAAATGTGATGGGTTAACCCAAAATATAACCTGGCACCCCGTTTGGTGCTTTTTGTATATAGTGGTATTTATAAATGATTGTTGTGCTCATTCCAGGTGTGATTGTTAACAACCTAAATTAGTCTAGGCTTCAAAATAAATAGGTGGTATAGTCGGTAAATGTTACTAGCGTAAGAAGTAGGGTAAATAGATTTTAAACTGAGTTTTTAAGGAAAAGTAGGACTTGGACTACAACAAGAAGGAGACAGTTTTTCTGGCTGGGGAAAGAAATCAAACGGTGGAAAGATTGTCACCTGGAGAAGGGCTTTTAAAATACACACACACACACACACACACACACACACACACACACGCGTGCGCACATACATATATATATATATTTTTGTTGTTGTTGTTGTTGTTGTTGATTTTTTACAGAGAGGAAGGGAGAGGGATAGAGAGTTAGAAACATCAATGAGAGAGAAACATCGATCAGCTGCCTCCTGCACACTCCCTACTGGGGATGTGCCCGCAACGAAGGTACATGCCCTTGACCGGAATCGAACCTGGGACCCTGAGTCTGCAGGCTGATGCTCTTATCCACTGAGCCAAACCGGTTAGGACAAGAAGGGCTTTTTTTAAAAAAGGATTTTGCAGTTTCTAGTCTGTAATCTGGGATAACACTAAGTAGGTCAAATGAAGAAAATTTGCCACTCATTCTTGCAGGTAGAAAAATATGAAAGTCAGCTTGGACGGGGGTTATCCTTTTGTAGTGTACAGCACTTAAAAACTGCCATTGTGTGCCCATCTGCTACTCCATTTAATCCCTGTTCCTCAAGAAATGGCAGTTTTTAAGCCCTCAGTGAGGAATGTAACCTCATCTATATTTTAACTAGATAGCCTGAAAATATAGAGATGGTTAAGGGCTGCCTTTATCAGGTTTTTATTTTCACCCTATGAAAGCTTTGTTTGAGTGGCTGGCATATCTAACTTGAAGAGATTAGGTGCTAACAGTGTTGGCTCAGGAAAGAAAAATTAAATTTAAATCAGTAAGTATGAGGTAGGTTCATGAATGCTACATATTTTTCATTACTGTAGTGTTATGGACGGAATAGTAGTTGTATGGTTGTATAGTGTACAACATTAAAGTCACAATTATTTGGAATAAGAGCAACCAGGAAAAATAACCAGGTTTTTGGTTCATTTTACATAATCCACTTTTACCACGACACATTGAGGTAAGGCATTTAAAAAAAAGCAATTTCTAGTGTGTCATAAATTTGGTACATATTCAGATTAGGCTATGCTTGCAGAACCATACAAAAACTACACAGTGATGAACCTGAGCCCCCCATCCCCTTTTAAAAATTCTCACCCAAAGATATGTTTTTATTGATTTGAGAAACATCGATATGAAAAAAACATTGTTTGGTTGCCTCCCATATGTGCCTGAAACTATTGTTATTGAATTAACCAAAACTTTACCAAATCACAGTCCTTAACCATTCTGTTCTGAGGAAAAGTTTACTATGGTAACAAGTCTGTATGTACATTGCTACTGGTAGAACTATCCCTGTATTTTAAGATTGCTGAGAGAACATGTTTATGGGTCATGCCTTGCTTTGGAGACAGTAAAAACTCTAGGAAGTGACAAGAGACAGTTCTACATATTTAGAAAGGAGAAAAAATTAGCCCGTAACAGTCATTCTCACGCCTTTGACCCTCTCATTGCCCCTTCACTTTCAAGCTTCTTCCAATTTTTTTTTATATGTTGTGATGTGGCATCTGACTCGATTTTTCAGCAGGGTTATAACTGGGTTTTTCTGAATGCCCTGTGTACCACTATATTTGAACCAACTTACCTAAGGTGACTTTAAGGTACTGTTTTGAGCCACATCATTCCTTTGTGGGGATCTAATTTAACCTTTAGAAAACATGGGAGGGGACTATATAGTATGACTGGAATCCAGATACTCCCATAGGGCTGTTCATTTGGAACATGCTCAATCCTGACACAGAATAAAGATTCACTAGATCTTATTGCCATCCATGATACATTATAAAATTTGTCTGTATAAATTAGGTTTAGGACAAGCCTGAGTGAGTGATTATTAAGTATAAGTTCAGATCCATTTCATTCTAAAAAACACTATGAAAAAGAATTTTTTTTCTTGCCTTATGTTTCTTTTTGGGTGAGTTTTGCCTATAATCAGTGCTTTGTACAGGCACTGTTGAGTAATACCTGAGCCACTTACTGGGCGTTTGATGTGTGCTGTTCTTTATTTAATCCTGCTGGGATTCTTAGCAGAGCCGTAGGGGGGGTCGAGATGTTTCAAAGCTGCCGTTTAAAGGTCGAAACTAGTTATCTTACTTGGGTAAAGCTAAAGTATATCCTGTTTGGTTTCAATAAAATCTGAATTTTAAATATTTGTTAGGTGTAATGGGTTAGGTTTAAAGTCTGCTTTAATCTCAATGTTTGAGAACTGCCTTTGTGGCTGGCTTTTGCAATACAACTAGCTCACGCCATTTTTAAAAGGTCAAGTTAATTCTGGGGCTGCTTGAAAATGAACAACTACAGAGGAATCTTCTATAATAAAAAGTTTTTCTGAGGTCTCATTCTTTTTTAAAAAATATATTTTTATTGATTTCAGAGAGGAAGGGAGAGGGAGAGAGAGATAGAAACATCAATGATGAGAATCATTGATCAACTGCATCCTGCAGGAACCCCTACTGGGGATGGATCAAGCCTTCAACTCGGGCGTGTTCCCTTGACCAGAATCAAACCTGGGACTCTTCAGTCTGTAGGCTGAAGCTCTATCCACTGAGCCAAACCGCCTAGGGCTGAGGTGTCATTCTTGTTGGAGATATTCATGTATATATCATAGTTACCAGCATAAAATATAAAGTAGGGGCACAGTAAAGGTTTCTTGTATAGGTTTTGAGAAACTAGCACTCCTCAAAATAGCAGATGACCAGTGCAGTTTTTGCTAATGGTACTTGCTGTCACCCTATACTATTGAACACTATTGCTAAAAAATAGCTTCAAATGGAAAGAACTTGACCATTTATTTTATAAACACAGCTACCTTACTAAAATATTTTCTGAAACCCAAAGCCAGGATAATATACATTTTTATAGCACTAGTCTTATTAAAAGACTTTATCATAGGGAAAAAAAAATAAACCCAGCATTTGTTTCCTGATTTATTAGGTTATCTTCTCTAACTTAAGGTAGTGCCTTAAAACAGTAGTTCAGTTACTGCTCAGGTAACTGTTAACAGTGACTCAGCCTTAGGGGGCTTCTAAACCAAGGATTGGCAGTCTCCCCACCCCCCCACCCCCGCCCTGCTTCTACACCCTTAGCAAAGGCATACTACCATAAAAAGCTCTCGTTCTTTCAGCCAAGATTATTGATCTTTAAAAGCCAGAGGTTTGGTTTAATTTTTATCATCTGGACCAATTTTCAAAAAATGTTTTTTATTGATTTTTAGAGAGGAAGGGAGAGAGAGGAACATCAATGAGAGAAACACTGATTGGCTGCCTCCTGCACGCTCCCTACTGGGGATCGACTTGCAACCTGGGCATGTGCCTTGACTGGGAATTGAACCTGCGACCTAGTGGTGCATGGGTTGATGCTCAACCACCGAGCAACACCAGCCGGGCTGGACCAAATTTATCTGCCACGATACTTTGAATTTAATTTAAAAAGGTCTGCCGCTTGCATCTATAGACGCTTATGGCATACAAATGGTTAAACGTTTTTTAATTTATTGATTTGAAGAATATACTGTTCAAAATGAGCTGGTATATTGTCATCTATTTTTCTTCTCTCCAAATGATTTCTGAAAAAAATGTATTCATTAGATTTCTGTGTACGATGACACAGCAAGTCCCTTTTGCAGAACCTCAGCACACTTTTAGATAGTCCACACCAAATATCCAAGCCAAAATCAGCTGCTTTAGGGATTCTGAATGTACTTAAAAATTATAGATCTGTATGAAAATGCAAGACAGTTATTAATAAAGAAAATTTCCGTGGCTTGTTCATGATAGAACTCTTGTATCCCAGATTCTCAGATTGGAAAATGTTACTTAAGGTAGTGCTTTTACTGTAATAAAACAGCTCCTTTCGATTTTAAATTTGGATTTTTGTCTACTTCCAGAAAGGATTGAAAACAGCTACTATTAAACTTGGTGTCAGAAAGGTCATTTCAGATGTTGCAGAATACAGAACATCTTCAAGTATTTGGTTTAACAAAACGAGATTTTGCCAAACATAAATATTCACTCTTATGACATGGTGGCAAGTCTTGTCTTTGCGGAACATTCTCTACTTTCTTACCTGCCCAAGAGTCTTCTCTCATCCTTAGTGTATGATATATATTTTGGGGAAAACATTAAAAGCAATTAAATGATTAAGCAAACTTTCCAGGCAAAACTGCTTAACAAACAAAATCACTGTATACCCAATAGGGGTTTATGTTTAACTGGAAAGGGCACTAAAGAATAATCACTGTATAGTTGAGTTTTTCCTCAAGACCTTTTTTGGGGGGTGGAGGGGAAATAATCACCTCTGATAAATGTGAAAAGCACAGAACTAAATTCTTTTGTCTTCTATTGAACTTGTGCTATTATGACATATTACAGCTCAGCTCATAATTTAGCAAGAAAGTACAGGGAAGGTTATTAATCGATCATGAATACCTTAGCTACGTGAATGCTGTTACAAGGCACGACACACACTCCAGCTTTTCAACGCGGAGGTCCCCGAACATCGCTCATTTACAAGCAAAGGCGGAGGTGGTCCCACCGGTAGATAATCCCTTCCTCCGAGAAGGTACATTCGTCACACCCAGGAGGAACCTGAAGGTTTCACAAACCACTCTTAACCCAATTACCTCAATCTGATTCATTAATGACTTGCTGTGCCAAAAAAAAAAAAATCCTCCTGCTGCAATTTTGGTCCAATTTTTCCGCGTACTTAGGGTACTCAAATCCTTTACCATCAGACACATTTATTACTAAGCTAGACCGACGTACATGTCCGCCAAAATGTCCGCAGAAACGTTTGGAAAAGCTACCACCAGGCCAGCTGGAGGTACCCGGAAACGGCCTTCGCCGCCCGGTGAGCCAGTGACTTAAAACAGCCCCCGGGGGGCCTGCTAGTGCCAGTGAGAACCCGGCGTCCGCTGCCCCCGTCGGAGGGCGCTCCTAGGGGCCGGGAGGACTTGAGCCCCGCTCGTCCCCCTCCCCGGGAGGTAAGAAAACACCCACTACGTTCAACTAGGCGGGGGCGGAGGGCCGCAGCCAGCTGCCAGGGCAGCGCGCCGCAGGGAGGCCGTTTCCCTGAGTCACCGAGCGGGCCGGAGGCCGGGCCCAGGCGCCCACGCTTCGTCCTCTTCCTGAGGGAGTCGGTTTAAATAAGCAGGGCCCACAGGGGAAGGGAGCGGCACCCCCAACCCTCCAGGCGGCCCGGCAGACACCGCATTCCCGGGAGGCGCCACATTTCCCTAGAACCCGGGACGTCCCGTCTGCTGAGAGCCATCAGCCGACCTTCCCAGCCAGCATCACGTGCACCCGGAAGTACGTGGGTGGGGCCCACAGTGCCAACGGACGTGACGTCGTCCGCCTCTAGTCGCATGATGTGGCAAAATGCAAAAAAAAAATGGGGGGGAGAGGAGGGAGGGAAAAGCAGCAGGAGATTGGGAAAGTGATGAGTCCAAAAAAGTAGTCCCTCGCTTCCCCTAGTTCCCCTCCTGCCGCAGCGGTCAGCGAGGCCGGAACGCGCTGCGTCCCGCATTCCTGCGCCCGTTGCGCCGCGGCGCTCCGTGGAGGGGTACATCGGACGGAGGGGGTGAGGTGACTGGGGCGGAGTTCTGTCGTCGGGATCCCTCCGCAGGGCTCAGCCGTTTCCGGAGTCTGCGCTGCGCCCGGTTCCGCCATTGCGGCTGTCCCGGACCCTGGAGCCTCCGCCCCCGACCCGAGCTCTCGTCTGTCTGCCAGTTTCCTGCGTCCCCGGAGAGTATCTTGCTGAGCCCAGCCTACCCCCTCCCCTTTCTCCTCCTCTCCCTTGGAGAGTCCGGGCAGCCGCTGCCCCGCAGCCCCAGTGACAGGAGGAGCCCATACCCCCGACAGCGCCATGGCCCAGATTCTGCCAATTCGTTTTCAGGAGCATCTCCAGGTGCGGCTCGGCCGGGGCTGGTGAGGGCTGTGGGGAGGGTGGTCGGAAGGAAAAAGCCGGATTCTGGGCCCAAGCAGAAGGCACTATCGGAGGTGTGGTGGCGGTGGGGGCGGGGGGGGGGGTATTGGTGCCTGAGGTAGATGGAGGAGGGGGCGCTATCTTGGGAAGAAAGGGTTACATGGTGAGAGGTGTGGATGGGAATGGCGAGAGTCGGGGTGCGCAGGGCAGCGAAGCCAGTCCCGGGTTCGAGGGCCTTTCTGTCTTCTCTTCCTGGGGGGCAAGAACTGCGCATACTAGCTGCACCCCCTTCCCCGTTTTACCCAGTTCATTCATTTGGGGAGGGTGGGGGTGGAAGAATTCTCCCGCGTTTCTTCCGCAGCTGAGACCACCTCGCCTCGGCCCGTGTCGGGCTGTCACCTCCCATGGCTTTCCTCTTCCCTTTCCCCCATCGTGTCTGCACCCAGGCGTTGCGGGGCGGGTGGGTTGGGGAGGAGCAGCCTTTTTTCTTCCTCCCTTGGCGGCTCTCGGCTGAGAAAGACACCTTCTCCCCGGGGGGTGGGGAGGAATGGCGGTGGCTGGCCTCTCACTTTCCCGGAGGCAGGAGGAAGAAGGTCACTCGGGAGGGAACTGCAGGAGGGTAGGATGGGGGAACGTGGTTCTTAGGGCGGTGTCGATCTCAGCGTGCGTGGGGTCAAGGTCCCTAGGGGAACTCGCGTCCCCCCCCCCCCCTTTCTTCATGTCTCTGGGGTGGCGTGGCTCTGATCCCCTTTGGTTCTAGTCTAGAGGGTACGGGAGAGTTATTCCCAGGTTATCTCGGAGTCTGCTGGAGTTTAGCAGGTGCTTGTGGGCGTGAGTCCCTCCCTCAGGATTGCGTGGAATTGAACACAGCCCTGGGGGGATAGAGCTCACCTCCTCTGGAGATATGCACAGTTATTTGGTCTGTAATTGGTTTCCCTTTAGTAGGTTCTAGAATTCTTCCCCCTGGTGCATTATCCTGTCGGCAGCATGCTGTCTTATCTGGCAGCATGCCCATGGAGGGCCCAGGCAGGTGATCATGGGAGGGCTTGACTGAATTAAGCCTTTTCTGAGCTTCTTCCTGGTTCACCAATCCTGGTTGCACTTTGGCTGAAATAATACATTCATCCCAAATATCCCTTAAAAAGGCCTGCCTCAGCTCAACCTTCTGAAGGGCTAATTTCATGATGAAAGATACCATGGTTTGACATAACACTAATATTAGTGACCTTTTGGACACTTTGGCCATTGAAGGCTAATTTCATTTACTTTCTCCCATTGTTATTACGTACATAAAGGATTATTGTTAATAAAAAGGCTTAATATCCAGGCTATCAGTAACATAATTTTATACTTCTTTACAGGTTTATCACCTTTGCTTACATCAGCAATAAATTATTTTCGTTTAAGTCCTCAAATGTAATGAATAGTCTTTTTAAAAATTTATTAATTGACGAGAGAGAGAGAGAGAGAGAGAGAAACATCGATTGTTTCACTTGTTTATTCATTGATTGGTTGATTTTTGTGTGTACCCTGACTGGGGATCGAACCTGCAACCTTGGCATATCCAGACACTGCGCTAACCAACTGAGCAGCCCTGCCAGGGCAATAATCTTTACTCAAAAGATGAGTTAAGTAATGCACTTTCTGCAGACATCTGTGGTTTTCAGATCATTCATTTGAAGTAATGGAACATTATTTTATAATAGGTTAAAAATGTTAAGTGACAGAATGGACACAGAAATTATGCTCAATCTAAGTTTTAATTACTATGGTTATTTCTGTTACAGTGAAGTATAAGTGAATGTGAAGGGTTAGGAAAACAATGTTCTTGGGTGTGAAGGAAACCAGGCTCCTTACTTACACTACAGTGCATCTGATGCATACATAATCATTTTGCAGACAAATGTTTGTAAAATCATACATGGAGAATCAGATACAATTGCTGTTTATAAGGTAGAGGTATAGCCCACTATTAAATCTCATTTCTTTAAAAACATAGTTTTACTGATTTATAGAAGTGGGGGAGAGAAACATCGATGTGAGAATGCAACATTGATTGGTCCCCCCAGCACGCCTCCCCTACTTCCACTGCCACGCCCCCCCCCCACACACACACACACACACAGGGGAATTGAGCATACTCCCTGACCAGGAATTGAACCAGCAACCCTTCTTTATGCAGGACTATGCCCAACCAACTGAGCCAAAACAAATCTCATTTCTTGACTAATGGTGGTTTGGGCAATAGTTTTTCATTTCTATTAATGAGGAAATAAAAATTGTTAAATAAACCCAAAGATTGGAATCCAACCTTGTCACTAATTGAAAACAGATTTAATATGGGTTTGATTTCTAAGGGAGTCAGAATTTCTGCAAATACTAGAGTGAAGCCATTTCCTTTTCAAAGACTTGAAGTTTTGAATGTAAAGCAGCTTTTCAGTTACACTTGAAGATTTCACTCATTCATTTATTTTGGAGTAATATGCCATGTCTAAACTTAAGCTTGCTATTGTGACTGTATTCTTCAGCTGATAATGATTAATTGCGCAGAGCCCCCAGTCACTAGCCAACCTCTTCCAGGATATTTATCTCCTGAATTCTTATTTTTATCTCTTCCCTTTTAAAAAATTAATAAGGATTATTTTAATTGGCGTTTTAGATCTGACATCTGAGTCCCTGCCCGTTTGCTAAGTAGCAGAAAACACTTTGAAATACTTAGGATAAAAATTAGGAACAAGAATTGAGGAACTTGAATGTAGAGTTAGCTTGTGAAAGCTTTAAAATGTGAACTGTAAATGAATTTATTTTTGTAACATGTAAATACTTTGGCCAGCTGAAGGATCTGTCATTAGGGCTTGGAGCTATACAGCAAATAAATATTAATATTATAAGTTACGAAGTGTGTTTTTTTTTCTTCTTTTTTAGGATATTTAGGCTGATAGCAGTCAATAGATGATTGCCAAATTGAGCAAGACATTAAGAGTTGCAGATTCTGGGGGGGAAAAATCCTAGGCTATACATATAAAATGGTGCTTGCAGTTCTCAATTCTTGGCACATTAAGTATGTTTATGCCAACTGACACATTGCACTATGTCCCAGGTTCCTTGAGTCTGCAATTAAAAAATCTCCCAACCCTGTTCTTTTCCCTTTAATCCGTACATGCAGAACTGGAAGGTGGTGTGAGTTGAATGATAGAAGTTCTTGCTGTGGTTATTGTGGTTTGCAAAGAGCAAACAATGCTAGGTATTGCTGGGATGTGCTGTATGCTTAACTGTACTGCCTGAAAGAGGCAACTGCCTTGGAATTATGCTGCAGTCCATCCTGGGAATAGCTTCCAGGTTTAAGATGTATCATGTTTTTCAGAATTTTCCTAATGGTCAGTTTACTCAGCTTAAAGGCGGGCGGCTAATTCTAGTGACTGTGCTTTCACTCTCTAGGAAATAATTTAAGACATAGAACTGTGTGTGTGTGTGTATGTGTGTGTGTGTGTAGAACCTCAATCATTTTTATTTTAGTGTGCAGTAAAATACATGATTTCAGAAACCTCAATCTATGTTACCTGAATTACATTTCACAAGATTTTTTTTTCCTGTCACTGTTACTGATACAGTTTTTGCTTTTTGAGAGTTACTGTCCAATAGGACTTTCTTCCATAATGAAAAATGTGTACTATCTACATAAGGATATTGAGCACTTGAATTAAGTTTTATTTCTTTAAATTAATTTAAATGTAAATAGCCACATGAGGCTATTGACTATGACGTTGGATGCACAATTATAGGCCATACTGATGTGCTTTGTGAGAGTGAAGATTTATCTGACCACCCATATTTATTTGTAGAACATTCTGTTAACTAAAATAAAACATTATTTGAAAGTGTTAGTTGAATACTGTCTCTTGGGGAAGTGGTGTTGATGAACAATGACTAATGAATGGAGCAGGGCTCCTCAAACTTTTTAAACTGGGGGCCAGTTCACTGTCCCTCAGACCGTTGGAGGGCCGGACTATAGTTTAAAAAAAACTAGTCGGCTGCTAAGCAACAGGCAGCAGCGGCAAAAACACCCGGCGGGCGGATAAATGTTTCCGGTGGGCCACATGTGGCCCGCGGGCTGTAGTTTGAGGACCCCTGGAATGGAGGGAGAAGCAGACTTGTGAGAGCCTCTTGTATCCTATGAATGTGGCTGGGTGCTTTCAGGTCTTCACTTAATCCCCCACATCCTCCTTAAACAGTTGAAGAAAGTGAGACTCAAACACAATGTCAACCTAGGTCTTCTCACAAACTATTCCAAAGAAGTAGGATGGTTGGCCTTAGAGAAGTTATATATATCCCTGGCTGTAATTAGAGGTGATTAGACTGTTGTTCTGATATGCCAAGGTTTTGGGTATGATTCTCGGTCAAGGCATATACAAGAATCAATGAATGCATAACTAAGTGGAACAACAAATCAGTGTTTCTCTCCCTTCCTCTCTAAAAATCAGTTTTTTGTTTGTTTTTAAAGAGAAGTTATGCAGTATCCTGGTATGCTTTTTTTTGTTGTTGGACTTTGCCCAAAAATGATTTCTCTACTGGTTTAAAATGTGTTTAATGATGTGGTATAGTAGACAGATTAGGGGTTTGGGGGTTGTCAAGACCACTGCTGTCCAATAGAAAAATAGTAAGAGCAATATATATAATTTTATATTTTCCAGTGACTATATTAAAAAACAGGTGAACTTAATTTTAGTATGTTTATGTAACTCAGTATATCCCAAATGTTACAATTTCAACCTGTAATCAGTATAAAATTTTCAAATGAGATATTTTAGGGGGTACTGAATTTTCAAAATCTGATGTGTATATGACACTTAGAGCAAATCTCAGTCATACCCTATTTTCATGGGGAATGTTTGATCTTATTTAGCTTTTATAAAATTTGCAGTTGGAAAAGCAGATTTGCGTACCTAGATTATTACAAGCACACTTAAGTTTTCCATAAATAACCGATCATTAGTAACTATTTAATTTTAATTTTAAAATAAATTCAGTCACAGTACCCACATTTCAAGTGGTCAGTACCACTTATGGCTTGTGAAATGTGGTTACAGTATTGGAGAACACAGGTTCTTGCTTCATCTTTGTAAAATAAGCATAACTGCCTTAAAAGTTACTGTGAAGGTCTGAGATCATGGTGTGAAAAGTACTTGGTGTATCACTTTGAGCATTAATTGGTAGATATATAATTCGTGTCCAGTACTTTTTTTTCAGGTATCTTTGAACGTTTAATTTGCATACCTAGATTTTTATGGTTTGTAAATATTTGATATCTACCTAAGATTTGAGCATTTATCACATATCAGCAACTATGTTAGCCTAAGGACAAAATGGTGAACAAGACTGACTGCAGCTTGCATTCATGCTTGCATTGATTAGTTTATAAAGACAGTCCACACATAATTGCAACCATGGATGTTATCTAATGTTTGATATTGTGCAGAATTTAATACAAATATTAATGATACAAAATTGATCACTAATACTGCTCTAAAACTGTGCCCAAAAGAGGAATTTTTAAAATATTTTATTATATACTATGAGCACTCATTGTGTACCATTGGTACACTTTTAATTACTGTTCCTTGGTCAGAAATATTTGAGAGACCTAAATTATGTCTGAGAAAATATCCACCTTTGAATATGTTGTTTTATATGTCCTGTAAGATGGAAGAATTGAAGTAAATGTTCTCATTTAGATGGGAAGTAAGTTCATTGCTGATATTTTAGTCCTATATTAATAGAATGAGACTACTTCTCTAATTGATTTACATACACAACACACTATAGCTACTTCATAATATCAATTTGTAAATCATAACAAAGTTTACAGCTTTATGTATTGCCCCCCCCCCCCTTCCTGCCAAGTGCCTGTGGCTAGTGCTCTTAACTCTCAATGGGATGGCAGAAGGTTTGAATCTGGATGTATTATGCAAAACCCATCTGTCAGACTTGGATTTTGTGTCTCTTTTGTATTATGAAAGACATAATTTAAGAAATTTTGTCCTAGTTTAGAGGACATAACTATCCATTAAATCTTAATTGCTCCGAAATCTACAAGATCAAAATAAATAGCTGTTTGAGTACCTACTGTGTGCTAAGAACTCTATTAAATAGTTTATGTTCATGATCTCATTTTATTAGCAAGACAGTCCCTTCAGATAGATAGGGTTAGACTTATTTTGTAGATGGAGAAACAAGTTCATAGCTGTTAACTTGTAGAGTCACACAGCTAATGATGGGTGGTCAGACCAATACTTGCTCTTCTTTTGTGATACATTGCCTCATCTGTAAAATTTGAACTGCAAAATATACCAGTTTGTATGTATGCTGTGGTGTTCTTCGATGTACATACACATCCTCCTAGTTTTATATTTGAAAGTAGAGGCCAGTGAACCAACATTTGAATTTTTTATGCCTTAAACAGATGTTTTTAAAGGGCTTTATCCAAGTTTCCACTAGAAAATTGTGCAGAATGATTGGGGATCAGATTGACTTCTAACCACGATTATCAAATCCGTCTCATAAGCCTGAACTTCTTAAACTTTTCTAGAGACATTTCCTTGATGACAAGAGGATAAATGTGTCCCAGTCTGAAAGCAGGAAGCTTCTGCTTTCTGTCTTACTATATTATGCATTTTTTGTACTTAGACTAACGTAAAAGTTGAATAGAACTGTAGGAAGATGATTATGCTTGGGGAGGAGCAAAGTAGGAGTACAACATGCTTGCTCAGTTTGACTAGTATAACCATAGAGGGGAAAGTGATTACAAACTGTTAGGATTGTGCTTGGGAAGCAGAACTTCCAAGTAATATTAGTACTTCCTGTTCTGAATGATTGGGTAAATAAAGACATTTCTTTAAATTTTAAGTAAGTAGAGCAGATTTTAAAGCTTATTCTGAATGAATAGAAAATGAGACCATTAAAACCATTTCATCACATTAAAAAATTAAAATTCTGCAGTGTCCAATTGTGGAAAATATCTCAAGATATTTAACCCAAGCTTTGTCTTTTTAGCTTTTCTTAACTACCTCATTTATTAAATTAAAACAATACTTTCTGTGCTGGAGGGGAGTCTCCCTTTGTCCATTTGAGGTGAACATATGTGCCCTGCTAAAGGAAAAAACCACATCTACCTAGTTACAGAAGTCAAGATCTTGAAGTTATACCAGACTTTTTCCTGCTTATTATTTTCTGTATTTAGTCCATTTCTGGAGTAGGGTAGGGAAGAACTCATAGTGATGCACACAGGGGGTCCCGGGCTTTGCGGTTTTTTATGACCCCATCAATTGAATCTGTGGGAATCTTAGTAGATGAAAAAGGGGACTTGCTTTCATCTGTTTCTGACCAGCTGCTCATCTAAGAAAGAGGGCTTTAAAACCACCAAAGTGGCCCTGGCTGGGGAGCTCACTTGGTTAGTGTATCATCCCCATATGCCAAGGTTTGGTCCCTGGTCAGGACACAATCAACCAGTGAATGCATAAACAAGTGGAGCAAGAAATCAGTGTTTCTCTCCCCCTTCCTCTCTCTCTAAAATCAATAAAAATTTTTAATTAAAAAGAAAAGAGAATCAACCAATGAATGTATAAGTGACTGGAACAGAAAATCAGTGTTTCTCTCTCTCTCTCCCTCTCTCTCAAAATCAATTAAAAAACAACCACCAAAGTGGGCAGAGTAAAGCCAGAGACTGTTCATATACACTCATCTTGGCAAAGAGCTGGCTTTGAACATTCTTCAAAAAGCAATCCCTTAGGGGTATATTCCTGGAGATCATAATCCAAGCAAGTGAAAATGACTCTCATAATATGCAAATAGAAATTCAAGGCATGTTATAAAATTCAGTGATTGCACCATAATGGATTTTAAAAAAAGCTTTGGCCGTAGCTGGTTTGGCTCAGTGGATAGAGTGTCGCCCTGCGGACTGAAGGGTCCCGGGTTCGATTCCGGTCAAGGGCATGTACCTTGGTTTGTGGGCACATCCCCAGTGGGGGGGGGGGTGCAGGAGGTGGCTGATTGATGTTTCTCTCTCATCAATGTTTCTAACTCTCCCTCTTCCTTCCTCTTAAAAAAAAAAAAAAAAAGCTGATGGAATGGAGATGACTTTCCAGTGCTAATGAAGACACTGATGTAAAAAATGCCTATGGAGAGTTTAAATGAAATGGTTTCTGAGCCCTAGCCGGTTTGCTCAGTGGATAGAGCAGAGGTTCTCAACCTGTGGGTCGCGACCCCTTTGGGGGTCAAACGACCCTTTCACAGGGGTCGCCTAAGACCATCGGAAAACATATATAATTACATATTGTTTTTGTGATTAGTCACTGTGCTTTATGTTCAATTTATAACAATGAAATTGGGGGTCACCACAACATGAGGAAATGTATTAAAGGGTCGTGGCATTAGGAAGGTTGAGAACCACTATGATAGAGCATCGGCCTGCGGACTGAAGGGTCCTAGGTTCGATTCCAGCCAGGGGCACATGCCTGGGTTGTGGACTCGATCCCCAGTAGGGGGTGCGCAAGAGGCAGTCGATCAATGATTCTCTCTCATCATTGATGTTTCTATCTCTATCCCTCTCCCTTCTTCTCTAAAATCAATAAAAAAAATATTTTTAAAAAATGGCTTCTGAAATGTGAAGAGTAGAAAACCATTTCCAAGTTCATTATTTTATAATTTAAAAAATATATATATTTTTTTATTGATTTCAGAAAAGGAAGGAGAGAGAGAGATAGAAACATCAATGATGAGAGAATCATTGATCAACGGCCTCCTGTATGCTCCGTACTGGGGATTGAGCCCGCAACCCAGGCATGCACCCTTGACCAGAATCCAACTGGGACCCTTCAGTCCACAGGCCAACACTCTACCCGCTGAGCCAAACCAGCTAGGGCTGATGTTTCTGTCTTTCTCTTCCTCTCTGAAATAAAAATAAAAAAAGGTGGGGGGTGAATCTGCAAGAATCCAGGGCACACCCTTTTCCTGATAAAAAGTCATACCAGTCTTAGTTTTCTTTAAAAATTTTTTATTTATTTATGGATTTTAGAGAGAGAGAGGAAGGGAGAGACAGACAGACATTATTTTTTGTCCCGCTTATTTATGCATTCATTGGTTGATTCTTGTATGTGCCCTGATGGGGAATCAATCCTGCAACTTGGGTATATCAGGCCGATGCTCTAAACAACTGAGCTACCCAGCCAGAGCCAGTCTTAACATTTTTAAATTTTCTAGTAAGTAGTTGGCTACAAGTAGGAAAAATTCTCTTTGATTCTCCTAATAGTTTATCAAAGCTAATAGTCTTCAGTTCCTGTCTCCACTGTGACAATTTGTCCCTGGCCTGGTAGCTCAGTTGGTTAGAGGGTTGCCCCATATGCCAAGATTGCAGGTTCAATCCCCAGTCAGGACACATACAAGAATCAACCAATGAATGCATAAATAAGTGGGACAATACTCGGTGTTTCTTTTTCCCTCTCTTTTTCTTCCATTCACCCTCTCTCTCTCTCAAATCAATAATAATAATAGTAATAATAAAAAGAATAAAACAATTTGGAGTGAGTGACCAACGTTAAGATTTCTCCTAAGAGACAGTAATTGTCTCAGAGGTTTTTAGGGAGTATAAACAAATCTATAGAATTAAAGGCATTTTTATTTGTTGCTTAAAATGTGGAGCACACAGAAAACAATGGCTGGTATCCTGTTGATAGAAGAACTAAAGGAATGCTGCATTTTCAGCATTTTTCTTCATTTCCTGTAGAAGACAGCAATTGCAATTTTTATGGGACATTCTGCTAGCTTCCTGGAAGGGCTTACTGAAATAGCTTCTGTCAGCATATTTTTTCACTGTGGTGGATACAAGTGAAGGTGGAGGGTGTTTGGAACTTTTAAAGGAAATTATGCTGAGTGAAATACTTGGAATAGGAAGTTAATCAAATCTTTAAGCGCTTAAGTTAAAAATACCTGTATTGAGTTACATCCAGGTATCAGCAAGTCTCTAAAATTGTTGACTTCTTAACTCTGTAGTGATAACACCTATAAAATATTTATTAAGATACAAGATTCATTTATATAAGTAACTGAAATAGGACTGTATGTAGAGCACTTACAGAATAGCTTCATCTGAAATACAGTAGGTCATACATACTTCCTTTTCATCCTAACTATTCAGATGAAATAAGGAGGAAGGATCTGTAAAGTGTAAAGCCAAGCACTAATTGTGAAACATAAGTTCTTAGTAATGCTGGCATAAACACAAGTTTTAATGTATTTTGATTTTCAGCTGATACAGCTGGTAAATGAGTTCTGTGCTGCATTTACTAGTCATTCATTAGGAGGCAAACTGCCCAGATATGCTTATAAAAAAGCCTGTTTCCAATGAGTATTCCTATCTGATCAAATGTAAGAACTGCTGGATGAAATTAGTAGGCTCAAAGCAAACCTATTACTCCTTTAATTATGTGATGTTTGTAGGCATAAACACAATTGTGATTGATTGCTGAGATAGAGACTGTGTTAACAGAGAGTCTTTAGTCAAAATGTATTACTATTTGGGTTAAATATACTCATAGTTCAGCCTGGCCAGTGTGACTCGGTTGTTGAGTGTAAACTTATGAACCAGGAGGCACAGTTCAATTCCTAGTCAGGGCATATGCCCGGGTTGTGGGCTCAGTCCCCAGTATGGGGGTGTGCAGGAGGTAGCTGATCAGTGATTCTCGCTCATCATTGATGTTTCTCTCTCTCCCTCTCCTTTCCTCTCTGAAATCAATAAAAAATAAAAACTTAAAAAAGTTATATTTGCCGAAACCGGTTTGGCTCAGTGGATAGAGCGTCGGCCTGCGGAATGAAAGGTCCCAGGTTCGATTCCGGTCAAGGGCATGTACCTGGGTTGCGGGCACATCCCCAGTAGGAGATGTGCAGGAGGCGGCTGATCGATGTTTCTCTCCCATCGATGTTTCTAACTCTCCATCTCTCTCCCTTCCTCTCTGTAAAAAATCAATAAAATATATTTTTAAAAAAAGTTATATTTTAAAAATACACACATACATACATAGCTCATTCTGTCCCTTTAACAATATTTTCATAGTTTGATCACTAATGTTCTGACTCACCATCACTAGGTTTCCTGATCCTTGATGTATGAAAGTTTCTCTAGTTGTCTTTATAATATAGGTTTTGAACAAAGCATATCGGCCTGCCCTATGTTTGACTGTATATTGTCAGAAGCATAAAATCAGAGCCAACCGTATCCTATATAATAAAAGACTAATATGCAAATCAACCTAACAGTGGAACGACCGTTTGCTGTGACACACACTGACCACCAGGGGGCAGACGCTCAACGCAGGAGCTGCCCTGGTGGTCAGTGCCCTCCCACAGGAGCAGCTCTGCTCAGCCAGAAGCCAGGCTCAGCAGCAGCAGCAGTGCTAAGGACCCCTCAGGATGTCCAACTTCTTAACTCTGTAGTGATAGCACCTATCAAGTCTTTACCAAGATACAAGATTCATTATATAAGAACTGAAATAGGACTATATGTAGAGCACTTACAGAATAGTTTCATCTGAAATACCTAAGCCAACAGTCGGACATCCCCCGAGGGGTCCCAGACTGTGCGAGGGCCTAGGCCGGGACCTCCCCCACCCTTCACCCCTCAGTGCATGAATGTCATGCACTGGACCTCTAGTCTGTTTTAGAATAGGACATGTCAAGATACCATAGTCTCAGAGCTAGATAACTATAAAAGGACCCACACTGTTCTAAGTGCTTGCTGTGTGTTGAATCACTTTCATGCAGCACCTGTCCTAGGCATTCCTTGCTCCTCAAGCATGGATGGATGCTTTCTCTTTTGTGTTTGCCATTTTGACAATCAAATCAAGTATAGTTTCAAAACCAAGACAGGAAAGACAAAGCTTAAACCATTAAAAACTGATGAGCATTTAACATAGATTTCTGAATCTAATATTGCTTAAGGCAGTGGTCGGCAAACTGTGGCTCGGCAAACCGCGGCTTGCGAGCCACATGCGGCTCTTTGGTCCCTTGAGTGTGGCTCTTCCACAAAATACCGGTTCTTCCACAAAATACCGACTTCTGCGCATGGGCCACAAAGTTTCAATCGCACTGTACGTGTGCGCCTGCACGTGGTATTTTGTGGAAGAGCTACACTCAAGGGACCAAAGAGCCGCATGTGGCTCGTGAGCCGCGGGTTGCCAACCACGGGCTTAAGGTAACAATTTTTACCATATATTTTTGGTCTTAATATAGTCTTTCATACTAACCATTTTTTGAAATAGGGGATTCATCTTACAGTTGTATACTCTTTTCCCAAAAACTTTATGATATTGATGAACATTTTAGAAAAAATTGAGGCAGTTGTAGTCCACCAAGCACAGTCAAGCCTCTCTTTTTCTCATGTTCTTTGAAGAAATTGCATTTTACAACATCTGCACATTCTCAGTCTGGCTCAGTCCCTGGACTTCTGATATTTGACTATTTAGTGATTTCTTGAGAGGAAAGAGACACCCATACTGAGTTTTTCCCTGGGCACTTTTGCTAGCATTGAACTTTGCAGATTAATGTCCCGTTCCCCCCCACCCCCATTCACCCCACAGTCTTCTGCAAATAACTGGACTCTGAAACCTGGAAGTTTAATATTTTTTTGTTTCTTCCTGTCTTGTCTGAAATCATGTATAACATGAGTGTGTCTGTATACCAATTGTTCTTCATATTTTGCCAGAGTTTAATGTTAAAGTTTTTCTTTTCTTCTTGTTGGACTCCCAAGAAAAGCTTCTGAAAACAGTGCTCTCTAATAGAACTGTACAGTGATGGAAATGTTCTGTATTCTGAGCCATCCAGTACAGTAGTCTCATGTGGCTGTTGAGTACTTGTAATGTGACCAATGTGACTGAGGGACTAAATTTAAATTTATTAACAAAATTAAATACCTGCATGTAACCACTGGCTGCCATATTGGACACAGCAGCAAACCTCCCAGTATACAGCCCCCTTACAGAGCTTGAGTTATTTCATGCTTTGACTAATTTTCATGTTTACCTTTTGAAGTTGTAGTCTTCCTTCCTGCCCTACAGGTAAATTGCCTAATAAAAGTCATCCTTACAATTTAATCTCAAGTTCTGCAACCTGTAGCAGAACAAAGATTACTCTTTTTTTTACAAAAAACATTTAAAAAGATAAATTTGCAAATTTTCATGAAACTGAGGACAGTCATATATCATATACCAAATTATCTAGACTTTTAAAGAAATTCAGGCCATGGTGACATTTCACCTCTAAATACTCCACCATGCATCATTAGAAAATAAGGAAATCTTTTCCTAATCATGTTATCATTAAAGCCTCCTTATATAATAATTCCTCAATATGTAAAAATCAGTCCAAATTCAGATTTGTCTGATTGTCTTCAAATGTTACTGGTATGTCTAAATCAGGATCCAAGCAAAAGCTGCATGTTGCTTACAATTGTGTCTCTTAAGATTCTTTTAAAAAGCATTTTTTACAGAGTTTCAGATTTACAGAAAAGTTAGAATGGTATAAAGAATTCCCATATACATCCTTTACCCAGATTCTTTAGTTCTTAACATTTTTTTTAACTACATGTGATTTATCCTCTTTTATCTCTATACATAAAAACTATTTAACTAAATTGCTTGAAAGTACTTTATAGATGTGATACCTCTTTACCATTACATACTCTATTGTATATTTAGTAAGAATAACAAAATGGTCATATAGAGACACTAAGATGATCAAACAGAGGCAATTGACTTTGACAGAATACTGTTATCTATTCTCAGGCTTAATTCATATTTCATCATTTGTTCTGATAATATTCTCTCTCTTTGAGAGAGAGAGAGAGAAACATTGATTTGTTTTCCACTTATTTATACATTCATTAGTTGATTCTTGTATGTGCCCTGACTGGGGATAGAGCCCCCAATCTTGGTGTATCTGAGCTATCTGGCCAGGGCTGGAAATGTTGTTCTTGTGTGTAAGAAGATTCTGACCTCAATGATCTGAGTTAGGCATATTAAATAGCATAGATGGAAGAGGTTTTCATGCTTTTGATGGTTACATTTTTAAAAAATACACTTTTATTGATTTCAGAGAGGAAGGGAGAGGAATAGAGAGATAGAAACATCATTGATGAGAATCATTGATCAGCTGCCTCCTGCACGCCCCCACTGGGGTTCAAGCCCACAACCCAGGCATGTGCCCTTCACTGGAATCTCACCTAGGACCCTCAGTCCACATGCCAACGCTCTATCCACTGAGCCAAACCAGCTAGGGTGGTTTTCATTCTTTAGGCGAGTTCTTTTACTTGAGCTTAAAGTTTAGTTGCATAAATTGACCTGGAATTGTGGTCCATGGGCAGATTAGGAAACACTGGGAAAATTTGGTTTTGGAAAGGTTTGGTATAGAATGTTTGAGAAAGAGAGAGAGACAGAGACAGAGACAGAGACAGAGACAGAGACACTGACTGACTGTGTCTTTGAACCAAGCCTTCTGCACATTGAGGAGAGAAATGTGTGCCTACTTTTCATTGTACCTTCTATTTCTCTTTAGGGTAAAGAGAATTTTTGATGATACTGACCATATACCATCTGTTTGTATTAGCGATCCCAGATTGCTCACTCAGCGAACTGTTAACATGTTGGTCAGGTTTGTTAGAAAGCTTTAGCAATATTGTTGTGTCCATGAGGCCCCTAAAAATAGGAATTAAAATAGCGTTACTTAGGATTACATGGTTCCATGTTACATGGTATTGAAGATTCTAGTCTCTACCTACTTTAGTTAGGCAAATTAAAGAGCAGAATTGGAAGTTTTTAAGTGTAATTCCTTTTGTCAGAAAATGAAAAAAAGGGGCATTTCAGTATCTGAGTAAGTTAAGCACTCAAGAGACCACTTATCTATTATCAGTAGTCAAAAGAAATTCACACCCAGAGTTTCAGCCAACGTTTAGGACAGCTGAATTAAGCAGATAATAGCATGAAAATACAAAAAATTATAACCTTGAGATGTGTTGTTTGTACTAATGGTATCTATTGAGCCTTTACTATGTGTCAGGCATTGTTCTAAGCACTTCATATTAAATCCTCACAGCCGTGGGATAGCTACTATCACTTCAGATGTTTCAGATGAGGAAATATATACAGAGATAACTGATTTGCCTATGCCCTATTTAAGTGGCAAAACTGGGATCTAACCTAAACGTTTTAGCTCTGATGCAATCCACAGAACCAGTTAATTCTGTATGGCGCTTGCATTTTATAATCAAAGTTATACATTTAGACAGTAATTGTCTTCTTGAATGAAGAACCTTCTTTGTTGTCCAAATTACGGGGAATCTGAAATGACATTTCTCACTAACAACTAAGACTGCAGTTAGTGTCTTACTTTTATCCCCAGGCATGTTCATCTAAATTGGGGGGAGGGAAAGAGGGAAAAGGAAATACTTTCATATCATTTATAACCTGTTACTCTTAGGGCACTTTAGAGTTTTGGGTTGATTGATTAACAATAAATCTGTTACTTGCTTTTTGGAATCTAAACTCGGCATACGTGTTCAGTCCTAAAGTTGTGCCACTTGTAGGCCAGTGTCAAAATCTAGTCTGGAAATCAAATGAGTTATAATGTTTGGGTGGTTTTCTTTAACAAAGGAGGAGTTGATAAATTGTATACTTTTGTGCATGTCCCATTAGTGTTTCTGTTTGTTTTTAAGGAAGGATGGAAATATGCATAGGTTATCTCATGGATGGAGAAGTATCTAATTGCTGGGACGGGGAGGTACTACTAGAAACATGGAATGGGTGACTTTTCATAGTATATGCCCTTTTGAACAGTTTGAATAATTTGCTGTATACATGTAATAACTATTAAAAATAAGTAATCACTTTTTTAACCTAAATTTATTGACTTCATATTCTTCTTATTTTGTACCAGCAAAATAAAAGTTCTTTGAAGTTAAAAACAGTTTTTATCATAGAAACTTCCAAGCACATCTCAAAATAGAGTGTCTCGAAGATCAGCAAGAGAAACATTTTGCCAATTGAGAAGATAAAATGTGGCCTTATTTGGATGTCATTATTCAGAAACTTACAAATCCTCTGAATTTATTTGTGGTTTGACCCAGAGTCTGTAATTCAGGGCACTATTTTACTTGTTCTGAAACACTAGGCTTCAGCTGTGACAATTGAAGCTCAAAATTGCCTTAGGTAATGACAAAAACACAGAATTCTTATTTTACAGAGTAGTTTAGAATATAACATGTTGCTTTTACATATGTATTTATAGGTTTATGAACTACTGGAATGTTTTCTCCAGTTTTTGAGAAGGAAACTATTGAGGGTGCTCTACTTAGAAAATTAGATATATACACCTCTCCTAAAACGAGACAGACACCCACATAATCCCTTTGCATGTATCGGGATATTACTTAATGGTTTATCTTCCTCCATTAGTTTTTTAAACTAAAGGTCACTAAAGCTAGACTCAAGAAAAAAATGAAAATTAATAACTCATAAAGTTTTATTGTAACCAAAGTCATTATAAGTTATATATCTCACAGCTTGTATACTTGCCATGCATGGCAGCATATACTTGAGCTTGTAAAGCTAGTTAATCTTCTACTTTGTTACCATGCTTGTAATTAATAGTTAGACAATTGCTTGGCTCCTTGCCCTGGTGTTCAGATTGGTTGTGCCTGCAATCACTGAGGTATAGGAGGGGAGTGAAAGTAAAATGCCTTCTCTTAGTCTTAGGTTGTATCTTACTCAGATCCCAGTCTGGTTATAATTAAGCATTATAGCAGAAGAATTTGACAAAAGAATTTAGATGGAATACAGTTAACTTGGCTTAGTCAGTCCAGAGAGCGTAGTGACAGCGGTGGACTCTGGGAAGGGAAATTGGTATCTGGGGGGCAATGGAAGAAGAAAGAGTTGATTTTTCCTCCCTGTGATTTTTTTTGTTTTGTTTGCATTTTGTTCCCTGTGAATTACCTATTGGGGGTAGGGAGTGGGGGAGAGACTAGTCTGGCTAAGGCTAATAAAGTCTTCAGGCAGCCTTTTAGTGGGACTTAATCTGTTCTAATACTTTTAGACACCCTGAGTATTAATGACCCACTCTAGAGCTCTCCTTCTAATAGGTGCCTTTTGTTTTTATACCCTTAATTGGGTTTTAAAGACCTACCATCCTTAGATCCTCTATATTTTTTTTAGCAAATACTTGAATATCTTCTGAGTACACACAGCAGATCTGATTCCATTATTTTCCTTGTTAAAATCCTTAAGTAGCTTCCTTTGCCTAAAAAATAAATTCAGGGTTCTCAGTGGGGTACAGTTAGCTTATCAGTCTGGCCCTTGCTTATCTTTATAGCCTTAACTTACTACCATGTTCATAGTCTATACTCCCAGTGTTACAGAAGTACTTTGTAGTTCCCATAGCAGACCATACTTTCACATTGCTTGGTTTTAGCATATGTTCTTCTGTCCAGCGTTCTCCCTTGAACATGTTCCCTTAGCTATGGGTCTTTGACAAGGTCCTTCCTTCACTTGTTTTGGCACTTTTTGCAAAATACTGTAACTTTGTTTACTTGTCTGTCTGCTTTTGTTAATCTAAGTTCCCTTAGATCGAAAACTGTAAAATTTTAAATTTCATTCTTTTCATTCTGTGACTTAATTTTCAGATTTTGAAGTTTAATGTAAGTGAACAAGTAATTACTAACTGTTAAAGGGAGAAAGAGAGGACAGTTCAAAGATCTTAAACTGAGAAACATTGATGACTAAAAGTTCTTGAACCATAAAGCCTAGCCAGATATAATTCTTTCCTTTCCTATTTATTCTGCCTCTTAGTTATAACCACAAGGTTATATACCTCTAGTTGTAACTATAAGGTTATTAGCAAAAACAACTGAAGGCCATATTTGTTGGAGAACAGGTGGTCGGTCCATTATTTGGCTATCCATTGCCTCACTTGAATAGTGTAATGGATTTTCACTGTTGACTTAAAGCGTTACTGGTTAAATGAGGATTTGTAGTGACGATAATACAATCATATCAAGTCTGTCTAATTCACTTTGTAACATGGTTTATTAATGTTTGTTTGTTTCTCCTCTAGCTCCAGAACCTGGGTATAAACCCAGCAAACATTGGCTTTAGTACCCTGACTATGGAGTCAGACAAATTCATCTGCATTAGAGAGAAAGTAGGAGAGCAAGCTCAAGTGGTAATCATTGATATGAATGACCCAAGTAATCCAATTCGAAGACCAATTTCAGCAGACAGTGCCATCATGAATCCAGCCAGCAAAGTAATTGCATTGAAAGGTATAAAAGATTGTGGGTTTCTTTTTCTTAAAACTCTTCCTATGTATAATTTATTCAAATACAATAATTAGGAGCTCTTTTAGTATTTTGATTTGGTTAAATAAAGCTACAAAGTTAAAGCTTTTACTGAATTTGATTTTAACTATTGTCATGGCTTTTACTTGGACTGTTTCTATAAAATGTCTTTCTGTTCAGCATAGATCTTGGGAAAAATTAAATAAATTTAAAATTTATGCCCACAGTTTGATAAGACTGCTTTAAAAAGAATAACACCACATATTTTGCTACTATTAGCACTTAAGCATTGCAGAACTTTGTTATGATTATAAATTTGCTATTCTTGCTGTGATCTTTTTATACTTGTCTTGTACTTAAGTTATCGAGTTTTAAAAATGGCTTGAATTTACAAGTGTGTCTATATATAGGTGGGTATTAAAGCTTTGAAATCACGGGTGTTAGAGTTTATTCAGACTAACTTTTTAGTTGTCATCACAGGGAACAGAACAATCTGTTAGTCTAAATAGAGTTTAACACTAGAAAGACTGAAACTTAGTATATACCTATATTGCCCAAAAGCAGTCAAAATGACTGCATTGTGAAAGAATAATATCGGAGCACTCTTCACTTATGTTCCTTAGCTTTTCCAATAACTCACTTCTATTCGACATTTCTTTCATGAATTTAGGGCGCAAAAGAAATAAAATAAACAACTTATTAGAACAAGTATCACTGCATAAAGATTCGAATAACAAGTACTAGTTTAGCTTATTGAGCAACTGCAACTTATCAAGTATCGACAATTTATCATGTACTTGTATGTTATCATGTGGCGGTAATCGAAAAAAAATGAAAACTGTTATTTCAATACAGAGCCCAACTGGTCATATAAGAAATTTACTCAATTCAATAATAAGAGTCATTTGATTATTTAAAATTTCCCCAAGCAGTCAAAATGACTGCTTTTGGGCAATATAGGTATAACACATATATATATACCGGAAATGAAGGAGGAGGGAGGTAACTACAATTATTAATAAATGCATTTATATGTTGTACAAAAAGTCACAAAATTCTAAGACATTGTGTCCTTATATACATAATTGTTTTTCTAATTGAAATTAAAAAGCAGTCAAAATGACTTCCTTGGGCAATCTAGTGTTAAAGAACCTCACATGGGTTGGGAGCCTATATTAATTTTTTTCCTTTGAGCTATAAAGTGAGAATGTAATTGACTCTTTTAAAACAGAAGTTTCTGAGAGGAGTTGGTGACAAACTGGATGACTGAAAAAGGCATTTAACTGCTTATTCTTTGCTTGTTTTTCTTCTTGGTATAGTAGGAAGAGTTCCAGTTTCTAGTAATATTATACCAGGTATTTTATGTCTTTGGAGCATATATGTAACTTTTATAAAGATTATTTTAATCTTATGGCATAAATACAATTATCTTTATATAAGGAAACAGACCTTGCTCAAAATCACATAGCTGTCACCTCAATAAATGCAATTAAAAATTTAAAAATCACATAACTAATCATTGGAGACCTAAGTCTATAGATAGAGCCATTCAGTGCTAAATAGTGTGTTACCTAAATGGTGTCAAGCACTGCTTCCAACCCCATCTCTAGCAGGCTGACTTTGGATAAGACATAGAAATATGCAGGAAGTCTACTTTTTATTCATTTGTAAAGTGAGAGGATTGGATTGGGTAGTTTTCCAGTTCTTTTTAGCTCAAAATCCTAGTAATTTCTGGATGAGTTGTTAAAAGTGCTGAAGTTTTTAAACAGACTTCTTTTTACATGATTTAAACTTCGTATTTAGTAATAATACTTGTTGGAGATTAAATGAGGGGAGGGAGAGGGCCGAGCATAATCAAACAGATGTCACCATTCCATGTCTAAGATTAGAGTTGATCTCACCCCAAGGAAAGATTATCTATCCAGCTTTCACCTAGGCCCACATGTTTTTCAATAGTGAGCTTTTTGCTTCTATTAAACAATACATATTATACTTTAAAATATTAATTTCCCTTCAGCTTCCTTAAAGAATTTAAATTCAACTGCTTAATAGCTCTCACACTTTTATTAAAAGGCCATCATTTAAATTTTCTCAACATTCTTTTCTATTTTTAATGTTGTTGTTATCTTATCACATTTCTTAATGCTTTCTTATGTGTGCAGATGGTGAGTTATCTTAAATTAGATTGTATTAGTTATTGTCCTGTCTTATAAAAAGAATAAGTTGAAAATATTTCCAGAGCATTGTACAATAATAGCATTATAGATTTGTGCCCATATGTGTACACTATAGAGTTAAACTGTCATCCCTTTCCCTTCTCCCCAAATCTCTTATATAACATGTACTGTACTCCAACCGCTTTTATGTAAAAAAAGAATAAAAGTCTAACTAGGGGTTGGGGAAGGCAGCAAAGGAAAGTAATTTCCAAATACAGCTGGTCCTTGAATAATGTCATTTGGTTGTAAGATTGATGAGCTGCCATAGGAATTTATCTCAAAATCAGTTAGCCTGTGGTAAAATTGGTTTCCTTATTTGCTGTTTTCCTTAAAGTCACAGAACCTATTGAGGCCTTACGGTACTTACTTTTGAAGCCAGTTTTAAATCTTGGTTTCTTTTTATAAACAGGACTATAACTCTCACAATTGTTCAAGTCTGGTTGTGTTTTATATATTGTGTTTTATGGAAGAAGTTCTTACACATGTGGTAAGAAGGGTCATGGTACAAAGCCATATGTTTTGTGTCCTGTCCTATCTCCTCCTCCCACCCCCATACTCCCATAATTTTTGTTCTTTAGGATCCAGATTCTCTGTGGCTCAGGAATGGAGTTTTCCTTAGTCTCTAAGGACTAATCTGGATTAGATAGCCTAGTGATATCTGTGGGCTTTGACCTCTGTTAATTTAAACCAAATCACTTTTTGGATCGTGATGGAATTCAAATTATAAATACCAGTCTTTGCATCTGATTCAGTGACCACTTAACACACTCAAATTTCATTCTTTTACTAAATGTTTGCTGTCTTCATTGGATGGAGCTTGAACTTTGTTCCTATCTGCAGTATATTAACAGCATCTGAAACTGTCCTCCTTTGTCTCCCTCTCCTTTCCTCTAGCATCTCTACTACCTTTTCCTTTGTATCTTACACCAATTAAATGTAGCATGCATTTCCCTTATGTTCTCGTGGTGCAAGGCAGAGTTGAAGTAGGTCCTCTTTCAAAAAGCAGTTTCCACAAGATTTAGTTGAATAGGGGATGGCTGCCTTTTAAAAAGTTGTCATTTTTTTTCAATGTGTTTGTGTCAGATTTGCTTTGTTCTTTGTACCTACAACTAACGTAGTTAATGTGTAAATATTCTTAATTATAAATAATAAGATTTCGACCTTGTTTTCCACCATTGTTAAGCAAGCTGTTCTTTAGTTGGGGTTTAGAATTCTATAGAATTTTATGCTATCTGTTTAAAATGTCTTTAATAGAGGTAATATAGTTTTCGCTTCAAATGTAGATGGCTTGCCCAGTCACAGCTATCTTTTCAATGGTTGCTGCTCTATCAACTTGACTTCTGTAGTTGGTTACTGAATAGTCTCCTGACAGAACCATTTGTTTGGAAGTTATAGATCTTGTTACAGAGCTAGTCTAGCTAGATATTAATTTATCCTGAAGTGTGGCTTTCTTTAGTGATTCATAATTCTTAATTTTTGTTTCAGCTGGGAAAACTCTTCAGATATTTAACATTGAAATGAAAAGTAAAATGAAGGCCCATACCATGACTGATGATGTCACCTTTTGGAAATGGATCTCTTTAAATACGGTTGCTCTTGTTACGGATAATGCAGTTTACCACTGGAGTATGGAAGGAGAGTCTCAGCCAGTGAAAATGTTTGATCGCCATTCTAGCCTTGCAGGTTGCCAGATTATCAATTATCGTACAGATGCAAAGCAAAAGTGGTTACTTCTGACTGGCATATCTGCACAGGTAACACTTTTTTTCTAGTGTTTAATAAAGAAAGGTCTAGAGAACTAATATGCCCAGAATGCAGTTTATTTTGAAATTAGGTCTTTTATGCTCAGTTATGTAATATCTGACTTATTTGGAAGACCTTTTTTCTTTTTTAAGAAATAGAGAGAGCTGGCGTAATGCCTTTATACTGACATAATTTCAGAGTATGTACTCCTTCCAAGTGTTTTTAGGTCTTACTTGCAGGTTAAGTGGGCATTTTGAGTTCCTGTATGAATGATTTGGAATTTATTATGGACATTTACTGCAGAATGAGTACTCCTACACATATATTTTTTTAAGATAGCATAAATAGATGGTCGTATATGGGCCACATTTTAAACATTCATGTTAAGCTTTAATAAGGTAATCTTTGGAGCTAAATTTTAAGTGAAACGGTATCAAATCTACATTGAGAGACTAAAAAAGAATTGTAAATCCTTTTAAAGGTGATAAAGCAATTCTAATTATTTTCACTAGTTGATGAATCTGGGTTATTGGTTCATTGGGTCCCCAAACTTTATTCTCTTTGATCTGTTGTAGCAAAATCGTGTGGTGGGAGCTATGCAGTTGTATTCTGTAGATAGGAAAGTGTCTCAGCCCATTGAAGGACATGCAGCTAGCTTCGCACAATTTAAGATGGAAGGAAATGCAGAAGAATCAACGTTATTTTGTTTTGCAGTACGGGGTCAAGCTGGAGGGAAGGTAAGTTTTGGCTTTGGAAATTATTTTAGAATTTCTTTGTCTTTATGCTACTAATTAGTCATCTAAGTTCAAAATTGTCTTCTTCCTTGTTAATTTGCCTCTAACATTCAGATTTGTGATGACTGTTTAAATTCTGCTTCTAGTGATACTTATCTAAAATAAATAATGTTCTTTAACAGCTTTTTAGTATCAGCTGTAGGACTTTTATCAAGGCCTTACTTCTATGTTTTTCAGCCTACTGTGCATAAGATTCATTAGGGTTGCTAACGTATGCATTTGAGCACCTTATATCTAAAGAGTCTGATTCAATAGAGGGTGCTTATACTCTGCATTTTAAATATTCTACATGACTAGGTAGAATGTGGCCTACAATTTGAGTAACACTGCCCTAAGTCAGAGCTTGTTAATCTTGGCTCTACATTGGAATCACCTGGACAAATTGAAGTACTTTGTATGTTATGATTCTTAGTTGCAGACAGTAGAAACAGATCTGGTTGATTCGAGCATAGAAAATTTACTGAGAGGATTATGGATAGTTTACAATAGCTTGGAATGTTTAGGACCAAGCTTGGAAGATGAGGAATCAGGGAAAATGGGCATTCGCCAGAGCGGCAGCCGAAAGCCCTGCCATAGAACCCTGAGAACTCGGCTGCGACTCTAACTGCAATGTTGGATGACACAGCACTGCAGACCTCACTGCCAGACTAGACTCCCTAAAGTCTTCATATTTTCCCATGGTAACTATTTGAAAACATTAAGATAGTGATTTTAAACCAAAATGTTTTCATCCAGGTTTTGAGGTCTATGTGATGAGCGTGACCGCTCACTCAGCTTATGCACATACTTTCCTTCTGTGTTAGAGTAGATGTATAGGCTGAAAAGAATTTAACAGTTAGGTCTCTATTTGGGGACCCAAATGCTAGGTCATAATAGAAAACCATGAGAAAGCGCCTTTGTGGGTTATATATTACTATTTTATGCCATTAATTTAAGATAGATTGTGGTGTGATTGTTTCAGCTATTCAACTGACTTTAAAGTTTTTATCTTGAAATAATACACATTCAGAGGAAACTGTAAATACAGTACAAGTGTTCTTTACCTAGTTTCCCTCAACAGTTATGTCTTACATGCTATACATATAGTATATAAAGAAACAATAAATTAACATTAGTATAATTTTATAATTCTGTCACAAGATACATACTATTCTGGTACCTCAAGGATTTCCCTCATGCTACTTTATAGGTACTCCCACTCCCTTACCATCTCTAACCCTTGACAACCACTAAATTGCTTTACATTTCTATAATTTTGTCACTCAAGATACTATATAAATAGAATCATATATTATGTGACCTTTTGAGATTGGCTTTCCACCCCACTCAGCATAATGTCCATGAGAGTTTTTTTAATTACTATTAACCTACCATGGAAATATTAATGGTGAATATTAAACCTATTGGAGGACATTTTGATTGTTTCCAGTTTAGAGCAACAAATAAAGCTACTATGATAACTACTAAAGGATCTAAGTTTCTATAAGTTTTATTTTCTTTTGAACAGTTACATATCATTGAAGTTGGCACCCCACCTACAGGGAACCAGCCCTTTCCAAAGAAGGCTGTGGATGTTTTCTTTCCTCCAGAAGCACAAAATGACTTTCCTGTTGCAATGCAGGTATTTTAAACAAAGCAAAGGGACCTTTGAAATCTCTCCTCTTAACAGAATTAATTAAAAACTATTATTAGTCAGTCAATATGATTTAATTGGAGCTTAAAAGAGTAACTTTTATTTTAAAATAAAGTTTATTAGAGAAACTTGATAAAGTAATACTCTAACGTGTAAACTGGGTTATCCTAAATCATTCAAAATTGTTTTCTTTTTTATCTTAGACATCTTATTCATATTCTTATGTTTTATGTAAGACCCTTATTTGTGCCACATTTAAATGTTCTGTAAGAATGAGGAAACCATTAATATTAGCTTTTAATTTATAATGTAAATCTCTTGTCAGAGTTCTAGAATTTCACCATCTCTAAAATGGAATTGGTATAAATTTTCTGTTTGTGGATTCATTATTTTACTTAAGTGTTGATTTTCTTTATACAGATCAGTGAAAAGCATGATGTAGTATTCTTGATTACTAAGTATGGTTATATCCACCTGTATGACCTTGAGACCGGTACGTGCATCTACATGAATAGAATCAGTGGAGAAACAATCTTTGTTACTGCACCTCATGAAGCCACAGCTGGAATAATTGGAGTAAACAGAAAGGGACAAGTAAGGAAACCTTGAGACTTAAATTAAGCTACAAAATAATACTTATTGCCGTTAACATTTTTTTAAGTAAATGGTAACTTTAGATGTCCGAAAATAATATATACCTAAAAATACGAAGCATAGGATACAAAGTCTCTCTCTTTAATCCTGTCTCAAAGAGAAAAACTAGCATATAGCCACCTAGGATTGTCAAAAGAAGTGACTCTTTTTCAAAGAAACTATTGGGGCCACATTTGACAGACTGTATACTTTTTATAGGAGTTTTCTTTCTATGACTTCTAAGATAAATCATTAACTACAAGGAAAAGAATTTTTCCTACATCACTATTCCTAACTATTACTAAATATTTAATGTGGGAAGGTGATATGTTACAGTAGCTATTATGGGGTACCTGGCAAGTTATCCAGTTAGATGGGGAAAATATTAGCTGATCTGAGTCTGTCATGATTGGCAAACCTTTTCATACCATTTGCAAGTGATCCCTTTTCTGTATTTTTTTAGTATTTTAATGTAATTAAAATATTCTACCCCAGGAGTATCCTATTCTCTAAAAAATTATTAGAACTTCGAAAACAGTACTATTATTGGTTTTGACTTAGTTTTCCTCCAAATTAGTATTTTTCCCAAGTAGTAAGCAGAGGAAGTTAATTAGTAGGTTTTTTCCTCCTTTGTTCTGTTAATTTCCAAGAAATGGGGTGTATATGAAGAGGCAAATACTCTGTCCCTACTTGTCCATCCCCTACCTCAACTCTACAACTGCTTTATGTCCCTACAACTTACGTAGCCCTCCTCATAGCACTTACCACAATGAATTACAATTGCTTGCTTAACTGTGTTAAGTCACTGTTCTTGATTAGGAAAGGGGCTTTTCTTTGTTTAATCGTATTTCTACACCAGTCCTTGTCTGGCACAAAAGTGACTTTAAAAATTCAGTAGCTTTCATTTATTCAGTTGCATGTGTGTCTCCTGGAAAATATCAAGAATGACTTGCCTTTTGGTGAACTAGGTTAATGACAATTTAATAATCATGAAGTTGATAAGCCAGAGATCTTTTCTTTCCACTGCTGTGCTGATGTTTTTTGTTTGTTTATTTGTTTTTTAAAATCTTTATTGTTCAGATTTGTATATGTGCTGCCAAAGCGAGCACCAGATTATTACATTTGTTCCTCTTTTTTCCCCCATAACTCCCCTCCACCCAGTTCCCACCCCACCCTCCTCCCTCACTCCCCACCTACTGTCCTCATCCATAGGTGCATGATTTTTGTCCAGTCTCTTCCCGCATCCCCTTTACCCCTTTCTCCCCCAAGAACAGTCAGTCCACTCCCTTTCTATGCCCCTGATTCTATTATAATCACCAGTTTATTCTGTTCATCAGATTATTTAGTCACTTGATTTTTAGATTCACTTGTTGATAGATGTGTATTTGTTGTTCATAATTTGTATCTTTACCTTTTTCTTCTTCTTCCTCTTCTTAAAGGATACCTTTCAGCATTTCATATAATACTGGTTTGGTGGTGATGAACTCCTATAGCTTTTCCTTATCTGTGAAGCTCTTTATCTGACCTTCCATTCTGAATGATAGCTTTGCTGGATAAAGTAATCTTGGTTGTAGGTTCTTGGTATTCATCACTTTGAATATTTCTTGCCACTCCCTTCTGGCCTGCAAAGTTTCTGTTGAGAAATCAGCTGACAATCGTATGGGTACTCCCTTGTAGGTAACTGAGTTTCTTTCTCTTGCTGCTTTTAAGATTCTCTCTTTGTCTTTTGCTCTTGGCATTTTAATTATGATGTGTCTTG
Organism: Myotis daubentonii; assembly: GCF_963259705.1. Classification (NCBI taxonomy): domain Eukaryota; kingdom Metazoa; phylum Chordata; class Mammalia; order Chiroptera; family Vespertilionidae; genus Myotis; species Myotis daubentonii. Next base: position 36,489,952 of record NC_081855.1, on the reverse strand, counting down.
GTGTGGTCCTCTTTGGATTCCTTTTGTTTGGGGTTCTCTGCGCTTCCTGGACTTGTAAGTCTATTTCTTTCACCAGGTGGGGGAAGTTTTCTGTCATCATTTCTTCAAATAGGTTTTCAATATCTTGCTTTCTCTCTTCTTCTGGCACCCCTATAATTGGGATGTTGGTATGCTTGAAGCTGTCCCAGAGGCTCCTTACGCTATCGTTGTATTTTTGGATTCTTTTTTCATTTTGCTTTTCCGGTTGGGTGTTTTTTGCTTCTTCGTAAGTCAAATCGTTGACTTGATTCTTGCGATCCTCTAGTCTGCTGTTGGGAGTCTGTATAATATCCTCCATTTCAATCAGTGTATGCTTAATTTCCAATTGGTCCTTTATCATAACATCAAGGGTCTGACTAGATTTCTTGAGGATCTCACTACATTTATTGGCGGTCTCACCAGTCTTTTCGAGGGTCTTACTAAATTTATCGGCAGCTTCTAGAAAGTTCTTGAAAAACCTTAAAAGTGTGGTTTTGAACTCTATATCCAGTCGTTTGCTTTCCTCCATTTCTGTCATTTGTATCCTGTTTCTTTGTCTCCGCATTTTTTGTGCTTCCCTGTGTTGATGGAGTGGCTTTCTGTGCTAGGTGTCTTATAGGGCCCAGTGGCTCAGCCTCCCCAATTACCTGAGGTGGACACTCTTGGTGCACCCTCTTGTGGACTGTGTGCACAGTCTTGTTGTAGTTAAGCCTTGATTATTGTAGGTATCACTGGGAGGAATTGACCAATTGGCTGTGAGAATCAGCTGTGTCTGCAGTGGGAGAACTGTGCTGGAGACACCCCTCCAGGGCAAGACTTGCTTCAGTGGGGCTTTGGTGCTCACTGAGTCTGCCCCCTGAGTGTGTCCCTTATGGGTCCGACGGGTTGCAATCTGGATGGTCCCACTCTGACCACTAGGTATACTGGCTCCTGGATCTCTCAGGAGGTGCTAATCTAGCCTTTGCCTGAGGCTACTCAGCAGGAGCTCAGCTGTGAAGGAATGCAAGTTGCCCCGGGGCCGTGGGCCAGCTGCAGGTTTGTTAGGTAATTTTCAGATGGCAAAAGCCTCCGTGCACAGCTTGGGTGGGGCGGGGTCCCAGGGGATCAATAGGGCGGAGCAAACAGCTATGGCTGATTGTCAGTCCTTCCCTAAGAGGCCCCGAGTCTCAGTGTCCGGGTAATCGCTGCAAGCACCTCTGAGAGAAAGCCGCCCTCGAGATGCGAACGATGCCAGACAGTCTGGCCTCTCCCCGTATCAGTCCGGGTCCCCAGAGACTCGACCGGAACTGGAGTTCAGAGCAGTAGGGAGTTTGAGACTCCCTCCCGATTGAAAAAGCCAACTGTGTCCTCAGCCGCAAGCCCTTTCCGCGTCTGCCTCCGTACCTGTGCACTTAACTTCCGCACCGCAGCTCCTCTGAGTCCCGGTATGCTTTTCTCTTTCCTTCTAGTTGTAGTATTTCCACTCAGCCTTCCTGTGGTTCTGGATGATGCCCGTTCTGTCTTTTAGTTGTATTCTTGAAGTGGTTGCGCGAGGCAGCAATCTCCGGTGTTTACCTATGCCGCCCTCTTGGTTTCTCCTTAAAATATATTTTTTTCTGTGCTGATGTTTTTAAGATAATGCTTAAACTAAAGTATCTTGAATAATTTTACTAATATATTTGATATTTATAACTTTGATTCTGGGGACTTAATTGTTTCTCTCCCCTTCCCCTACAATTTCTGTCCCAATCTAGGAACAACAACAAAGTATAATTTTGATTCATCCACACCAGATGGCTAGTGTTATGTTGGCTGTTGTCTTTTTTTTATTTGACAATCTAAGGGAAAGAGGTTGGTGCCCCTTACTAAATAGTCAGGCATTGCATGTTTAAAAATTCTTGTGGCACACCAGTTGAAAATCACTGCCCTAAAGGAATGAGTGTGTGATTTCTATTGGTTGAAAATCAAAAGCCATCAAGATGACATTATTACCTTTATTAAGCACCTGTTGTATACCTTGTATTATACAGTAGGATTTAGGGATTCTTTCCCCTCACTGAATATATAATCTGGCCTGTGGGAATGTAAATGTAGTTAAAGAAAATTACTGAAAAATCCTTATTAAAAAATCCTACAGTTAAAAGGAATATACCTTAAACTTCTTCCAGGCAAGCTTTAGATTTTGTAGTTTCTTTAGTCACGTTCTGTAGGTTTTCAAGATTGTGTTCCTCAAGAATCTATAAATCATAGTGAATTGTTTTACAGAGCTCATTTAAATGGATGGTAGCAAAGCAATTAGAGGTCGGACAGTATGAAATAGGGAGCTATTTATATTACAGAATGGCCATATTTTAGGCACCCCAGTTTTCTCATTTATGGCCTCTTTTTTCTTTTTATTTAATTTTGATATTTTTATGACACACAAAAAGGCAGCTGTCACAATTTTAATACCTTTGTGACTCAGTAGTAATCAGCTCTAAGCAGATTTAGTATCGCTGATATCCAAATGAACACATTGCAACTATTCATTAATCTTTAAATTGCAGGTTCTATCAGTATGTGTGGAAGAAGAAAACATAATTCCTTATATCACCAATGTCCTACAAAATCCTGATTTGGCTCTGAGAATGGCTGTACGTAACAACTTAGCTGGTGCTGAAGAACTCTTTGCCCGGAAGTTTAATGCTCTTTTTGCCCAGGGAAATTACTCAGAGGCAGCAAAGGTGGCTGCTAATGCACCCAAGGTAAATAGCCATGAAAATGAAGTTGCCATGATTGGATTAATGTTCATATGCTTTATTTCTACTACTGTTAGAAATGGAGCCAGCTCTCCACTGAGAAACTAGTCTTCTCTAGGTTGCATTCTTTCTGTGGTAGATTGAGTTCCTTGTTGGTGCCTTTAGATTTGGTTAATTATTTTTCTGTTCTCTAGTTTTGGTTAGCTTTTTAAAACTAAGAATGTTAGAAAGATAAGTAGATCTAGCTATCTATGATTTATGTAGATGTAATGATGTTTAGTTACTTAGTTGTAATACTGTTTGACCTTGTCAGTGATAGTTACCAATTTTTCCCCCTGTATAAAGCTTTATTTCCATTTGGTCCACAGCTTGGGAGAGGGCTTTCAGGGTGGTTAAAAAGCTGCCTAGAGCTGCAGGGAGAGGCTCAGGCAGAAGCCCTGACACCACAGGGATGCCAGTGGTCTCTCAGAGGCCACTGGGCTGCGGAGGCTCCTAGTCATGCTAGAGGGTGAACTTAGCTCTGTTTAGGGGCCAGCCAGCTTGCAGAGGTTAGTCAGGTGGTCATCCATCTTGATGAATTTCACCTCCTCATCTAGGAAGTGGCTCTATAAGAAGTCACCAAGACATGGGTGTCTGTATGGGCCGAATCCAGGGCATGCAGATCCGGTAGGGCCTGGTTCAGGTTCTTCTCCAGGACTATGGTTTTACCACACTCATCCTGTGACATCTCTTACGTGTCCTGGAAGAAGGCATGGGCACTCTGCTGGCTTTGCATCTTCAAGAGACACTTGGTGCCCTCCACTTCTCAGCCAACTCATGGAAAAAGTGGCCCATGCCTTCCAGAGCCACATCTTCACATTTGAAATAGAAGCGCAGAAGAGAGGTAGGTGTGGGAGGCTCGCAAATGAAGGTTAACCAGGCGATTGACAGTGGCTTCCATCTCTGTGGAACAATTTTGACAAATCTTGGAGCTCATGGTTTATCAACAATAAGGAGCTAAGCTCAAAAAAAGGTGTTGGCTGGTCCTGGAGGCAGAGGATGGCTGAGAAGATGGTTCCAAAGGTTGCAGCTGGAAAAGAGGTTAGAGCGTGGTTGGGGCTGGAAGAAGGGGTGTCCATGGGTCTGTTCTTTTCAAACATTGTTGAAACAAGAGATGGGTCCACAGGGCACACGGTCTGGTAGTACTGATTTTATTTCCCAAAGTTGAAGGATTGAACAGATCCTATTACATTTATGGTAAAAAGAGTTGTCTGAAATTGAGCTGAGTTTATTCTCATCACCTTTGTATTATGTTGAATGAATTAACACCTTATATCCTGATCACTATTAGGAAATTTGCACTTAATATGAACCTGGAATAATAGCTAGCTGTAACTACTTTCTGATACACGTTGACATTTTAATTAGGTTGGTATATTTCTGATTCTGAATAACCTTATTACACCTGGCCAGAGGTGTGAACAGATGTTGACTGAATCTTTATTACTTAACAAATTGAAGGTTTGAAATTTGGTCTTAGTAGGTGAAATCATGCTTTTATGATTGACTTAAGAGACCCATGGAGTTCTTGGTGTGATGTTGGATCTCCTTTAAACAGAGTCTTTATCATTTCTCTTTCTTAAAGGGAATCCTCCGTACCCCAGACACTATCCGTCGATTCCAGAGTGTCCCAGCCCAGCCAGGTCAAACTTCTCCTCTACTTCAATATTTTGGCATACTTTTGGACCAAGGCCAGCTAAACAAATATGAATCCCTAGAACTGTGTAGGCCTGTACTTCAGCAAGGACGGAAACAGCTTTTGGAGAAATGGTTAAAAGAAGATAAGGTATATTAACTCCAGTTAACATACATTTGCTTTAATTGTCTTAAATACCACGTTAGCAAGTTATAAATATCTAGGCTGCCCCAAAATATCTGTATCGTTATTGCTTATAGGAATAGAATAAGAGCAGACATTGTGTGAGATGCATAAACTTACTTTTATAACGCGGAGGTAGTATATCTTTGTTTAGTATTTTAAATGGAATCCAGAATTTGTGCTGGGTGGTTAGAACCACTAACCTGGAAGCAAATTGCTATCCTTTTGCTTCAGGAAAAGCTTAGTGTGAGACACTTCAGTATGTGTTCATGTCAACATAGATACATTCATTTGGATATAAGAATATATTCCTATCTCTCACATCCCACATTTAATATGCACAGTAGTTTCAGTCATACAAATATATCTTCTTTGAGAAATTCCCAAGTATCATCATAATGGTGGTATTTGCTACTAGTAACTATGTTTGGGTGTGAAAAGGAAACATGTTATATAAAATGTTGGACTATAGATATGTTAATAAGACAGCAGGGCTAATTAGCAGTGATAAAAATTCCCAGAAAGATTTCACAGTATCTAAATTAGCATTACATGGGAAAATATTTAACTCAGTTTCTTGAAATTTATTTAAATATGAACCTTTAAAAAATGTTAACCAGCTTTCTTTACTGCAGGATTTCTCTGTGCTTTTTATATTCATTCATACTTAACTGATTTCTTTTCACATAGAACATCTAATAGTATTTTGTTTTCTAGAGCACACTATGGAAAATGTTGCTTACTTGAAGGCAACTAACAAGTTTGAACAATCCATCAGTGTTTTTATTCCTTTCATACCAACATAAAAAAGCCTTTCTCAATAAAGTGGCAATATTGAATTGCCATTTCTTATGCTATTGTCAAGAATGAGGTGGTACTATTTAAAGCACTCTGAGTAGTGAATAACATAATGTTGTTATACCTTTCAGTGTTAGTGTATGTTGGCAATATTTTTACATGACTAATTCTAAGTCCTTGTTTCTTTTTTTTTCTTTTTTCTTTTTTATTGATTTTTTACAAAGAGGAAGGGAGAGGGATAGAGAGATAGAAACATCAATGAGAGAGAAACATCCATCGATCAGCTGCCTCCTGCACACCCCGTACTGGGGGTGTGCCCACAACCAAGGTACATGCCCTTGACCGGAATCGAACCTGGGACCCTTCAGTCTGCAGGCCGACGCTCTATCCACTGAGCCAAACCAGTCAGGGCTAAGTCCTTGTTTCTTAACCCAGCATCTTGCAGTCTTGTAGGATACTGGAGAATAGTACTTCAGAGTTGGAATGCTTGGATAGGAGCCTCTGCTGAAGAATAGTTATAGCCACAATAGCGAGTATTTGAGGTCTTAATTATTTAAGATAAGGGAGGATGGTGACAGCCAAGGCAACTGAGTTGACCTATATAACATTGTGAAAGCTTTCTGGATATTATTACTTTTTTTGAGAATGATCATATGGGATCTATTTGTAGTAAAAGGGATACTGGTCAACTCTTCATTAATTAGCATGTTTAGTTAAGAGATATATACTTTAATACAACTTCTTACTTCTCCGTACTGAAGATCAGTGATAAAGGCTATTCTCTGACATAGCCACATAGCCTTTAAAAGTAGAAAATCAACTCTAATATGTAAAGCAAAACTATTTTAGGGAAACTGCTTTCCAGACTGGGCAGCTGACTAAGGCAGGTTGAATGTATAGAGAAGGGAATCTACTTGTCTACCACCTAAAAATTCAAAATTTTTTATCTGTTTGACCTTGTGAAATTAGTGTGTCCTGCTTTATAACCATAAATCCAAAAGTCAAGAAGATAATGGAGCTTAGATTCTTCAGACATACAAATTATACCCTAATTTTAATAATGGTCCTTATGGTAAGCCTCAACTAGTAACTTAGTATCAACTTTTTTCATTTGATAACATTACATTTAAAGTTACATTATTTTGAAAAAATTGGGGCCATGTGGGTTAGATATGTGAATATTCTTAATAGTACAAAGTTCTCCTTTTTAAGTATTTACATTTCTGACAAGGCATTTGGTAATATCTATATGTATGAAATCTTACTGGGCTTTTTGTCTTTAAGTAGGATGTGTGAAAATTCTGAGACATTGCTGTGAATACATAATCAAGAGTCTTTACTAACCACAACCCCTGAATACTTGTAATATATTCTGGGACAATTGAGTAACTAAATGTTATCATATTATTTATAGTGGAAGTAGTGTCAACTGCTCATTTATAAAACAACTTATGGATTACTAACCAATCTCTTTTTCCTTTGGACAGCTGGAATGTTCTGAAGAACTAGGTGACCTTGTGAAATCTGTGGACCCTACATTGGCACTTAGTGTGTACCTAAGGGCTAATGTCCCAAATAAAGTCATTCAGTGCTTTGCAGAAACTGGTCAAGTTCAGAAGATTGTTTTGTATGCTAAAAAAGTGAGTTTAATGAAACAAATTCTCAACAAAAAATTCATTAAAACATTAAAGAGAAATTGGCCTGTAGAAACTCTAAGTGACTTTAATAGTGAATTTCCTTAAATTTTTAGTTGCTGGGAAAAGTATAAAAGCCCTATTTTAGTCCCACATATAGAATTACACTTATTAAAAAAATGGAGTTTCTCTTATACAGCTTACTTGAATTTAAGATGTCAGGGGCATGCTTAAACTGTTAGAACAAACTTTTTTAAATAGTCACTCATCAAAAATGAAGCCAATTATAAAAATTTACAGCTATTCAATCAAACGTTATCACTAAGGCATCTACTTGCCTAATATAAACCAAGGTCAAACGGAACACCTTAAATTAAAACTGAATTTGTACTTTCATCAGTAGTTCTATATTAGTAAGATTCTGTTGCAGAAAAAAAAACCTTTAAATTATATAAAAAGGAAACTTTGTGTTGGGGTTTAAATTTATATCTATTTGTAGGTTGGATATACTCCAGACTGGATCTTTCTGCTGAGAAATGTCATGCGTATCAGTCCAGATCAGGGACAGCAGTTTGCTCAAATGTTGGTTCAGGATGAAGAACCTCTTGCTGATATCACACAGGTAAAGAAATGAAAATGTATTGGTAGAAGTTGATTTCAATAGTGAATGGGGGGATTTGAGTTTAAACAATTTGGAGAAGAATGGGTTAACCATTCAATTTCTAGAAATTAGAGCTTTGTCTTATCTACATAGACAAAAAAAGCAAGTTGCAGAAGAATGGACAGTATGGTACCATCTACATACAGTTTTTTGTTTTTCTTTTTAATCATCACCAGAGGATATGCTTTCATTGATTAGAGAGAGAGAGAGAGAGAGAGAGAGAGAGAGAGAGAGAGAGAGAACATCAATGTGAGAAACACTGATTGGTTGCCTCCCATATGCACCCTGACTGGGGACCAAACCCACAACCCAGGCATGTTCCCTGACTGGGAATCAAACCTGTAACCCTTTTGGTGCTCAGGATGACGTTCCAACCAACTGAGCCACCTGGCCAGGGCTATATATACAGTTTAAAAACATACAAAATGGACTTCTTGTTTAGAGATGTATATGTAAACATATGAAAAATGTATGGGAATAATAGTTGTTTTTACTAGAACTAAAATTAACTCCAGAAGACAAAAATAGTTCTTATCATTTTTAACCCTCACCTGAGGATATTTTTTCCATTGCTTTTCAGAGAAAGTGGAAGGAGCTGGGTGTGGGGAGAGAAACATTGATGTCTCAGAGACACATATACTGATTGCCTCCCACACTCGCCCCAACAGGCTGGGGAGCAAACCCACAACCCAGGTACATGCCCTTGACCGGGAATCAAACCTGTGACTGACATTCTAACCACTGAACACACAGGCCAGAGCTACCTTTTTTAAAAAATTGATTTGAGAGAAAGAGAGACAGAAACAGAGACATCGATTTGTTCGACTTAATATGCATTCATTGGCTGATTCATATATGTGCCCTGACCAGGGATCAAACCCACAACCTTGGTGTATCAGGATAATGCTCTAACCAAATGAGCTACCTGGCCAGAGCCAAAAATTTATTTATTTATTTATTTATTTATTTATTTATTTATTTTAAAATTTATTTATTTTTATTTGTTTAAATATATTTGTATTGATTGGGGGGGGGGCGGAGAGAAAGAGAGAGAGAGAAACATCAATGATGAGAATCATTGATTGGCCACCTCCTGCACAACCCCACTGGGGATCGAGCACACAACCCAGGCATGTGCCCCTGACCAGAATTGAACCAGGGACCCGGCTAGGGCACAAAAATTTATTTTTAAATTATGAAGTTATGCTGTCCAAATAACATTATTATTTAAGTCTGGGGTTTGTTTGGTCAGGCAATTTTTTTTATATGTAAAATGGGATAATACTAAATTTCCTTTCATTTGCATATTATCAACAGTATCATAAAGCCATTTTTAAACATCTCAAACAATATTCTTTAAATATTTTTGCAGATTGTGGATGTCTTTATGGAATACAATCTAATTCAGCAGTGTACTGCATTCTTGCTTGATGCCCTGAAGAATAATCGCCCATCTGAAGGTCCTTTACAGACTAGGTTGCTTGAGATGAACCTTATGCACGCACCTCAGGTATATGCGTTCATACTTTTAAGATGTTTTCAACACTGTTTTAGTAGTTACTCAGAACTTCTTGGATTGTTATTTGAAGCAACTGAGATGACTATTCTTTAAGAAAATTTAGTTAACATTCCTTTGTATTTTCTCTTCTTTATCAATTAGTTATTGGATCTTTATATGTAATCTGGATATAGAATTACTGATATAAATGGGCTTGTAAAATAAACTTATTCTGTTTGTGGTTTTATAGGTTGCAGATGCTATTCTAGGGAATCAGATGTTCACGCATTATGACCGGGCTCATATTGCTCAGCTGTGTGAAAAGGCTGGTCTGCTGCAACGTGCATTAGAACACTTCACTGATTTATATGATATTAAGCGTGCAGTTGTTCACACCCATCTTCTTAACCCTGAGGTATTTCATTTTCTTACCTAACAGGTGGTCTTAGATATGATTAAATGATGTACTAAAAATGTGTTTGTGGTTCTGAATGATAATAATTTCATATCACTATTAGGTTCAGTTTTATTTCATTTATGTACTTGCTTATTTATTTATTTTGTCCTCTAGTGGTTAGTGAACTACTTTGGATCCTTATCAGTAGAAGACTCCCTAGAATGCCTCAGGGCCATGCTGTCTGCCAATATTCGCCAAAATCTGCAGATATGTGTTCAAGTGGCTTCTAAGTATCACGAACAACTGTCAACTCAGTCTCTGATTGAACTGTTTGAATCTTTCAAAAGTTTTGAAGGTAATTAGGAATTTCTGAGTTGTGTTTTAATTAAGATAACCAAAAGGGATATTATTATGATCACAGGCTATTAGAAATTCTGTCTCTACAAGCTTAATTTAATGGGACAATTTTAAGTTTTATCATGCAATAAATGTCGAGCATCTTTTATATCAGATTTGAGGGATATGCAGTGAACAAGATTGCTTGGATATTTTATAGGTGAAATAAAAGCAGAATTTTAAGATACAAATATATATAGTGGCTTTGTCTTAATTGTGTAAGACAAAAATACTAGTGACTAGTGATCAGGTATAATAACTTTTCATGCTATGTTGTCTGACTCTTATAATGGCAAATGTTTCTAACCAAGGATATTTTGTGACTTGTCATTATACAGCAGGTTTGTGTAACTTCAGCACTTCAGACATTTTGGGCTGGATAACTTGTTGGTGGGAGGGGTGTATGCAGGATTCTTAGCAACATCTCTGGCTTCTACTCACTAGGTGCCAGTGTGGTTCAGCGCCACCAGTTGTGACACAAAAATGTCTCCAGACATTGCCAAATGTCTCCTGGGAAGAAAATCACCCCCAGTTGAAAACCACTGCTGTACTGAGTACTAATGTAATCACTGTTGGGTGGCTCTTGGGTTCATTAGCCAAACTTCTGGTCCCAGTTACCTTTTCTTCCTCTTTTTATAGTATTGCTCTAGACAGAAGGAATAAGATTTCTACTAGTTTTCTGTTTCTGTATGTTAGCTATGCACTAAATTGATACTATTTCATTCAGTACAGTAACCACTAGCCACATACGGCTATGTAAATTTGAAGTAATTAAAACTGAATATAATTAAAAATTTAGTTCTTTAGTCACACTAGCCACATTTCAAGTGCTGGGTAGCCACATGTGGTTAGTGGCTACTGTATTGACAGCACTGCATTAAATTCTCTTCAAACTACTTTTGTATGTTTTCTATTAACTGCATATGGAAAAACATCTGCTATAAGGGTCTTCATTTAAAACTTATCATATGGAATATAATGTGATAATTAGTTTGGTATTAAGTAGCTGCCTCCTATTTCTCTATTATTAGAAAACATTGGGTTGAATTTTTTGTGGGTTTTTTTTTTAAATATATTTTTATTGATTTCAGAAAGAAAGGAAAGGGAGAGATAGAAACATCAATGATGAGAGAGAATCACTGATGGGCTGCCTCCTGCACACCCCACACTGGGGATCAAGCCCACAGCCTGGGCATGTACCCTAACCAGAAATCGAGCCATTACCTCCTGGTTCATAGGTCGACACTCAACCACTGAGCCACGCTGGCCAGGCTGAATTTTCTGTTGTTTTTTTTTTTTTTTTCAAGATTAAGGTGCAAATCCATTTATTGAACTAATTACTAGATTAATTAGTATTCTTATGGAGTTTTTTGAGCAACCAGTTTTTATTTGGGAGTATTGAGTATGTGTTTTTTTATTTTTTGTAAAATTGAGGTATAATTGAAATAACATGTTTTTAATTGCTTAAATATTATACAGTTCTGTTATTCTCAAAAGTGCACCTGTACTTAATTTCAATTATCTGTTTTTTAAGGTCTCTTTTATTTTCTGGGATCCATTGTTAACTTTAGTCAGGATCCAGATGTGCACTTTAAATATATTCAGGCAGCTTGCAAGACTGGGCAGATCAAAGAAGTAGAAAGAATCTGCCGAGAAAGCAACTGCTATGATCCTGAGCGAGTCAAGAATTTTCTCAAGGTAAGTGATTTTGAGTAATGCAGTTTCTGTTTGGGTTGAAGATCAGCAGTTCTGCAAGGGTTTGGTTAGTTAAAAAAAAAAAAAAAAAGTTCCCCTAAATGTAAAATTCTTAACTTTCTGAAATTGTGTGCTGAATTATTTCTTCCAAATTTAATACTTCGTGGTTTCCTTTTAAATAGGGAAGGAAGTTGGTAAGTAATATTTAGAATGACCCCATCTATTTAAAAGAAGGAAAAAAATGCACTACCTTAAAGAAATGTCATTTCTTTCACTTTGAAAGTGGTTTAGATGTTCAGTGTCATTTTAGAATTTCATTTAGTCTTCTTTTGAATATTAAAATCATTTTGCCTTCAGTGTTATTTTAAGGAGCCTCTACTGCATGCAAAGCAGGTTTATTTCTGTCATCAAATTAGCCTGACTCTGGAAATTAAATATTAATCATGTATAATTCATAAATTGAGGGTAAGATTAAACAAAAATCCTCAGATTTGTGACACGGAATTTAGTTCTAGAGAAGTAAGAACTGCCTATGTTGAAGTGAAGAGTAATGGTTTAAAGATTCTTAGCTCTTTAAAATATACCTAAGGGCAGTTAATTTTGTTTAAAGTTTAACTTAACTTTACCTTTATTCTCATTCCTACTAGTTACTTTGACAGGAAAATAAAACTTTAATATTATTAGTTGCCTCTAAAATTCAGGAAAACTATAGAACATTCAGTTCATCCCCCTTAACATTTATTTATATATATGAAATGACTCCAGAAACTGAATATGACGTTCTTAAACATTTTTTTTTGTCTTTTGGAAGAATTTTAGATTGAAACTAAAACCAAAATGCTTAATGAATAATTTAGTAGAAAAAATAGGCTTTTCCTATGCCTACACTGTCATCATTTTTGATCTAGTTGTATTAGCTGATTGGGCTCTAGATTAAATACCCCCAAACCTTAGGGGTTTCAGTGTACTGAGATAGTCAAAGTGCTGAAGTAACCCTATATTATAGATGAAAAAATAAACTATCCCCCCAAAATATAGCTTTATAATTTAATGTCTTGACCATTATAAATAGTCTGAATGGCCTGGCTAGTATGATGTGTTTGAACTCAAGACTTTCTGTTGTCAAAAAAACTCCAAATAAGAAAGATTAATGCTTTATGCTTGGCTAGTGTACCCCTAACCCTGGTTCAGTTCCTCATTTGATTGTCAGTAATGTTTCCTTTTTAAAAAATACTACCAGGTTCTTAAACTGATTTCTTTTTGTTTTCATTAAGCTCACAGCTTTTATGCTTTAGTCGTAATTTCTTTAGCATAGGGTATTAATATTTGACTTATGAAATATATATATATTTGTAAAGCAGGATTAAATTATTTTGTTCTTGAACTTCAGAAAACTTATCTGAATACTAGGATGGTGCAGCCTTAAGTTGCTTAGCCCATGAGATCTAATTAGACGAGGATTTCCATTCCACATTTGTGAACTGGGTGCAAGCCTGATAGAGTAGGGGCATGGATGTGGATATTACAGGCCTTTGAACCAGTCAGACCTGGTTCAAATTCCATTTCTTTCTATTATTAACTATTATTTGTTCATTCAGTATATGTCTACCTGTTACCTCAAGCAAATTAACTCAGCCTTGGTTTCTTCAGCCACAAGTTGTTTTTCTCAACTACCTTCGTAGGCCATAGGTGTTCAGGTTATAACAGCTGTAAATAAGCTGTGTTGGTGGGCCTTGGAAATAAGGTGGTGCTAGCCTACATGTGAAATACAAGAATTCAAGTTTTGTTTCTTTTTGGTTTTGAGTTATTCCTGACTCCTTGAAGGAATTCTAATTCCAGGCTGAGTTAGAGGTAAACCTGGTGTCTTATCTTTAAATAATCTGAGATAGGAACTCAATACTAAGATGCTACTATTGTATGTAGCCTTTCATCCCAGTAGTGAGAATGAACATACTAAAGCATTTTACTCCCTTTCCTTATTGACCAGTAATATGGTAGCTGCAATGCTACATCTCACCATCACTGTTATAAAGCTTTGGAGGTACTAGCTATATGATAATTGATTGATGTTGTATGTAAACTCTGTGGTAATAAGAAAAATACTTCTCTGAATCTGATCTTGAACATTCCAATGCCAATTATATGCTAGCCACCAGAAATAGAGATTGATAGAATATGGCTTCCCACGTACAGTAACCTGTTAGCAGGAAGAAATGATGACATTAGCATCATTTGGCTCATGACCTAAGTTTTTGTGGAATTATAGATCTCCATAGAAAGCATGAAACTGTTCTCCAGATCCGTGATCTGCTTCTTGCTACCTTTAATCTTCTGTCAGTTTTCCTTTCCTGGTTTTGCCTGACCAGCACGGACCTGCTTGCTATTTCTGGGACCCAGGGTCTTTGCTTGTACCCCTTTCTGCTTTTCTCTGACCTTCATGACCTCAGTCCTAACGTTCTTTAAGATTTCTCATCAGATGTCATGAGAAAGGATGTCTCAGATGACCCTAGCCTATCCTTACCACCCCCGTATTCTACTTTTTTAAAAATAACACTTAACAGTAGTGTCTCTTCCCACTACAGTGTAAGTCCTTTGAGGGAATGCTTACTTTGTTCCCTGCTATATCTCCAGTGCATAAGTACAGTGTCTGGTACCTGGGTACTCAGAAAATATTAGTTACATGAATAACTTCATGTTTATGACAACCCCTGAATGTTTATATATAATTTTAATTTTTATCTTAAAATCTTTGACCATAATAGCTTCAGGGTAAACTTAAATAATTTAAAATATTAATAGCATTACTTACATGTGCAAATTTAGGCAATCAAGAAACTATCCATTCTAGATTTTTGTCTACTCTTTCAATCTTAAATTTTTGGGGGCGGCGGGGGGACGTAGATTGAGTATGTTTGTCTTTGCCAGCAGAAATCTTAAACACGCATGAGAATAGAATACCTAAGTAATCTTAGATTACTTGCAAGTATGTTTTCTCCCTAAATGATAAAATAAAAATACATAATATTTTATTTTTATATTAAACAGGATAAAGAAGATTAGTATGACCCACTAACTTTTTGATGTTTATTTAATAGGAAAAACTTGGCTTATTGAAATGTTTACATAGGTAGATCAAACACTCTTTCTAGAGATGATTATAGCAGCTGTTTAGTACAGTTTCCATGCTGCTAAATACTTGCTTTAGACCAGGGGTGGGAACCTTTTTTCTGCCAAGGGCCATTTGAATATTTATAATATCATTCAAGGGCCATACAAAATTATCAACTTAAAATTAGCCTGCTATATTTGGTTGAACATTTAATTAACGCACCCCTAATGCCTTGGCAGGGCCAGACCAAATGATTTCTCAGGCCTTATATGGCCCAAGAGCTGGATGGTCCCCACCCCTGCTTTAGACTTTCCTTAATGTGTGAAAAATCTGCAGCTGACTTCCACTTCAGATTTACAGCCTTTCCTCTCTCCCTGTCCCTGCCCTCCACTGTGTAACCTGCTTCAGTGCCTGCAGCCTACGGGCAGAGGCCAAGCAATGATTCAAGGCCACAGTTTGCTCTGGCGTGGGGCACTATGAGAGACCCAGGGGTACAGGCCTATCATAAATCCAGACCCATGCATGCCTTTTTGATCTTTTATTCAGGATTTCTCATGACTCCCAGATTTAGTTTTGTGTTCTTTGAACACTTCATAGACTAATCTTCAAATTATTTATCATTGGGTGACTGAGATGTTCTAAACTTAGGTACTATTTTGTTCTAACCTTGCAAATAATGTTGTTCTTAGTGGCTGTCATTGGGGAAAGTCCTATCCTGCTTAGTTCTACTTCCTTAGCCGATTTTTATAGACAGATCATATATTGAGCAATGTTTCACTGTGTGTAAATGAATTCCTGATGGAAACTGTTGTTTTTTGTGCTTTACCTTATGTCTGTGGAATGTAACAGGACATGTTTCAGGTAAATGCCCAATATAGGTCTTACCTCCTGTCTGTAACATCTATGTCAATCTATAAAGTAGGATTATAGCTTGGTATTTGTAATGGTAAAAGCAGTAGGCAATTTAAAGATGTCTTTCTTTACGTGCTTTCTTTTTCTTAACTTTTTTCTTATAGCAACATGTGGTGTGTTTAATTCATGGCTGTCACCATCATGCTGCTCCTTGTAGGCTTTATTGTAACAGAATGTTAGAGGCTGGCCATATAGAATAGAATTAGGGAGGAGTGAAAATAAGTCATTAGTTTGAAACAAGTACAATCCACTTACGTCATCATTTTGACAATGTGACTATTGGTCTTAAATAACTCAATTCTATTTTATTAATTATTAATGAAAGTCCTTCTGTGATGATTTTATATCCCGAATGCCAGTAGTGGCTCACTAATCTTAATTTGTTACTTTTTTTGGTCAAGAGTGTGGGTGGGAAGGACCTGGTATTTTGCTATGGATCTAAGTATTGATTAATAAAAAATTACTGAAAATGGTGTGCTCTCTCCAGCAATTGGGGATTTCTTTTAAGAGAACAGCCAAGTTTATATGATCCTCTCCCACCAGTATAAAACAGAGGTTGTCATATTTTACATAGATTTGATAGCTCACAGGAGAAAATTAAGGTTTCTTTTTGTTCTTTTTTCCCCCAGGAAGCGAAGCTAACAGATCAATTACCACTCATCATTGTGTGTGATCGATTTGACTTTGTCCATGATTTGGTGCTGTACTTATATAGAAATAATCTTCAAAAGTATATAGAGATATATGTACAAAAGGTAAGTAATACTTAGATTACTTAAAAATTAAATCTTATTGTAGATTTTATATTTCACTCAGGAAATGTTCACCCTTTTGAAACTGTGGTCTGTTAGAGTGGCTCTTATAATGTTTTCCTGCCCAAATCCTTCTTTGATTAAAATTTTACATGCATGCCAAGTATATAAAACATCAGAAGTGCTGTAGTTGAAAAAGTTGGATTGCCAATGCCCTATTTACTTGGTAGCACCTGAAGTATCTGTGTAGAGGCCATAGACTCCAAAGCACAGTTTTAAAACCATCTTAAATATAGATATAAAAAACTGTACCTTCTAATTCTAAAAACAGACAGACAGTTTTGCTATAGTGGACTTAATGTGTGAAAAATTCTGTGACTTTTAGCATTTTTGGACTTATTTATCCTTTGGAGTAATGCTGAGATAATTAATTAACAAGCCAGACTTCCTGCTAAATTCCTTGGTCTAGTTGCAAAGTTAGACTCTGTTTATAACTGAGCTTAAAAGAGGGGGAAATGTTTATTTTTTAAAGCTCATTTTTGTTTATCGTATTAAATAGACATTCTTCAAATTTTTTTAACCCTTAGGTGAATCCAAGTCGACTTCCTGTGGTTATTGGAGGATTACTTGATGTTGATTGCTCTGAAGATGTCATTAAAAACTTGATTCTTGTTGTAAGAGGTCAATTTTCTACTGATGAGCTTGTTGCTGAGGTTGAAAAAAGAAACAGGTGTAGTACCATTTAACCTCCATAACTGGGATAAATAAGTCTCTCTCAGCATGGTAACGGATAAAAATGTAACCTGTCAGTTGTTGAAAAGCTACTCAGAAATAAATGGACCATGATTCCCTGGAAACACCCTATTTAGAAGTGATCGGCTAACTGTAGCGTTGATTTAATGAAAAGCTGTTTTCTGAAACGTTACAGCTATCATACAAAAAAATCTGTTAACCTGGCTAATCACTTGTTTTGCATATTTATAATTAGAGCTACATGGGTTGACTGTATATGCTTTTAATGTCAACTATGTGAAAAGCCTCTTTTTAGTTAGGTGTGACACCCTGTATTTGCTAACTAGTTCTTAAATTATTCTCAAGAAGAATGAGAAGAGAGTTCCCTATTAACTCTGGGTTAAATTATGTGTTTTTTTATTTGAATCTATTTTTTAAAAAAATATATTCCATTGATTTTTTACAGAGAGGAAGGGAGAGGGATAGAGAGTTAGAAGCATCGATGAGAGAGAAACATCGATCAGCTGCCTCCTGCACACTCCCTACTGGGTATGTGCCCGCAACGAAGGTACATGCCCTTGACCGGAATCGAACCTGGGACCCTTGAGTCTGCAGGCCGACGCTCTGTCCACTGAGCCAAACCAGTTAGGGCTTTATTTGAATCTTAATATTCAAAGGAGAACATGGTAATGTAAGTATTTACATGAATTTGATAGCTAAAATAATGGCCTACTGCTCTTTCTCTGGGTGCTTTTGATATTTAAACCATTGAAACACAAACTATAGCTTAGTGAAACCATGACCTCTGGTGGAGTGATCATACAACTGCTAAAATTCTTAAGCCCAGAGCTCCTAAAGATACTACATTTTGTTCCCAGTGTGTATTTAGGATGCCGCCTCCTCTGGCTGTAGGTAATGTATGTTAATTGTGTTAAAATTGAAAGAAACCTCAGATAATCTGGCCTATTTTCTCATACCACGTCTCAGCCCACTCCTGAACAAAATTTATCCAAAGTCTAGATATTTTGTTCAGTATAAAAAAGAACAGTATACGAATCTATAATCTCTTCTTTCTATATCCTATCTATATATATATAACAGGTAGGTCTGGGAAAGTATAAAGATAGTTCTATATACTTTCTGTGTAATCTTGGGCAAGTCATTTAACCACATTCTGAGTCTTATTTCCCAATTTATAATAGGGTTGTTGAGAATACAAAATAATTTATGGGAAAGCACATTATTTAAGTAGTTAGCATGTTAAGAGTTTGTTATTTATAATACAATATGTGTACATGTGTTATTTTTTGGTTTGTTTGTTTTTATTAGATTGAAACTGCTTCTGCCATGGCTAGAGGCCAGGATTCATGAGGGCTGTGAAGAGCCTGCTACTCACAATGCGTTAGCCAAAATCTACATAGACAGTAATAACAACCCAGAAAGATTTCTTCGTGAAAATCCTTATTATGACAGTCGTGTTGTTGGAAAATATTGTGAGAAGAGAGATCCACATCTGGCCTGTGTTGCTTATGAGCGTGGCCAGTGTGATCTGGAACTTATTAATGTGAGTACTGCTAGCTGAATGTATAAAAGGAAGGCTGCATTTTATGTATTTATTTATTTTCTTTAACAAGGTAGTTTCATTAAGAAGGCTGCATTAAAAAATCCTATATAATAAAAAACCCTAATACGCAAATTGACTGAATGGCAGAACGACTGGTCACTGTGACACGCACTGACCATCAGAGGGCAGGTGCTCAACACAGAAGCTTCCCCCTGGTGGTCAGTGTGCTCCCACAGGGGGAGTGCCGCTCAGGTAGAAGCCGAGCTCACAGCTCGGGTGCAGTGGCGGTGGCTGGAGCCTCTCCCACCTGGAGGCGGGCGGTAAGGAGTGAGGGGTCCTGGACTGCAAGAGCCCTGGACTGTGAGAAAGATGTCTGAGTGCCGGGCTAGGCCTGATCCCTGAGGGATCGGGCCACAGCCAGCAGGTGGACATCCCCTGAGGGTTCCCAGACTGTGATAAGGTGCAGGCCGGGCTGAGGGACCCCCCTACCTCCCAGTGCACGAATGTTGTGCACTGGGCCTCTAATGTATTATATAATGTTAGGTTAGTGAATTTTGAGCATTTCAGGGTAGTTTTAGTTAGGACAGAGCATTTTTGGAAGACATGTGATTTTAAAAATTTTTGTTTGCCAATAATTGTGAATTTAAAGTGGCCAAGATGGTAGATCAAATGTGTTTTCACTTACTAACATTTTAACTGTACTAGTTTTATCACTTGTGTTCTTATACATTCTCATACACATACACAGCTGCATACAGCTCCCCCCTACCCCTTGGTTAAAAAATTTTTAAATCTCTGTTATTGAAAGTGTTACAGATGTCCCCCATTTTCCCCCCCCCCCATTACTCCCTCTCCATCTGGTTTTCATACCACACCAGGCATTCACCGCACCATTGTTTGTGTCCATGGTTTATGCACATGGCATACATCTTTTAAACATATGATAAAGTTGCATGCATCGTGGCCTTGTACCTCTGCAGTGTATTTCCTAAGAATAAGGATGTTCTCTTCCATAAACACATTATAGAAACCAACTTCAGTCAACTTGATTGACAGAATGTTTCTTAATTTATGCCAGTTTTGTCAATTGACCGAATAATGTTTCTTACAACAGTTTTTCCTTCCAGTCTAGGATTACATACTGCATATAGTTGTCGTATCTCTTTAGTCTCTTTTAATATGAGACAATTCTTCAGCCTTTCTTTGTAAAAGTAGTCTTTTTTTCTACTTGTAACTTTTTTACTGCAGTGAAATTTACATAATAATCATTTGAAAGTGAAAAATTCAGTGGCAATTTGTATATTCACAGTGTAAGAGAATCTTAATCATTTTGAGTTTCTCTGATGGCTCCCCGTGATTAGCTTTAGATTGTATATTTTGCATCCAGAATATTGCTTAAGTGATCTTTGTCTTTCTCATGCTATTATATGCAGAAGCACTTAGCATTCTTTTGTCCTTTGTTGGTAGAGGCACTTTTTATTGTTGTCAATTTCTTTACTGTATAATTATTATATTTCCCCTTGCAGATCTTAAGAAGTCAGCAAGGAAACACTTAAAACCATGCAAATGTTGTGTGCCCCTTCTTCTATGCCAATTTAGAATCTATTGATTCTTCTTAAACCATTCTTAATTTGTTGGTTGCAAAAGGACAAGTTTCCAAGTCTAGCACATTCTCCACATTTAGTCAGCACTCATATTTTCATGTACTCATGAATCCCTGTTTGATTCAATAGGTTATAATCCACCACTATTGTTTTGATGCTCAAAATGTCCCAGTTTTGGCTGATAAAAATCTCTGCAGCCTGCCTTCTGGGGCTTTGTCTTATGGTCTCATCATTCTTCAAGCACGTCCTTATTTTTTAGCACAACAAGTTACTTCACACACATTTTATGCCCTCCCAGCCCTGGAATCTGCCATTTCCCCAGGGAACTCTCATCCTTTTTAGTGGGGAATGCTATTAAGAACTCAGATCTGGCCCTGGCTGGTGTGGCTCAGTTGTTGGAGTATTGTCCTATGCACCAAAAGGTTGCCGCTTGGATTCTTGGTCAGGGCACATACCTGGGTTGTGGTTTGATCCCTGGTTGGGGCACATACAGAAGGCAACCAATTTAAGTTTCTCTATCCCTCTTTCAAACCCCCCACCCACCCAGTCTCTCTCTCCCTCCCTCTCTCTAAGTGTGTCCTTGGGTGAGGATTAACAAACTCAGATCTGGGCTGTTAGGTGTATTTATATTTGCTTCTATGATCATTCAGTGATCATAGCTAGGAAATATATACATCTATGTACATACATCCATTCATATACACACGAACATATATGTATGCATGTACATATGGAAAAATAAACAAGAATAGCTAGTAATAGGAAAGTAGCAACTTGGAATAGAATCTGGCATGCCTCAGGTTTTCAGGGGAGGTGATACATCATTTCCTTGGCCTTCCTTTGGCTGCCTACATGTATTTAAAAAAAAAAGAATAGCTAGTAAAACACTGAAAAGAAAGCTGTAAAGGTGAACTAGGCCTACCAGATATTAAAGCACATTACAAAGCCTCTGTAATTAAAATATGCAGTACTAATGCATAAATGACAGACCAGTAGAGTAGAATACTTGCTTGTAACCTCTTCAAGATTATATTTAAAAATCGTGGATTTTTTTCTCCTAGAAAACAATAATCAGAGTATAAATGATAGGAAATAACTTTGAAAAGCGAAGTCGGTTATAAAAAGTCTTTACTTCTTACCTTGAAATTAATCTTTAATATCTTATTTAGGTTTGCAATGAGAACTCCCTCTTCAAAAGTCTTTCCCGCTATCTGGTACGCCGAAAGGATCCAGAATTGTGGGGCAGTGTGCTGCTGGAAAGCAATCCTTACAGGAGACCTCTAATTGACCAGGTAAAGTTGGCAAATGGGATTAAGGCTCATCTTTTAACTATGAGTAAAACCTTTTCTTTTCCCTCATCATACACATGGACCATATTTAACTATGAGAGAAGGCAGTAAAAAGAAACATTTTAAACATTTAATTATTTTAAATGCTTTGGGAAGCATTTCTAAGGAAAATTTTTAAGTAGATACAAATCTTCCCAGAAAAAAAACACTGCAGCACCTGGGAACCGTGCAAATAGCCGAAAACAGAGGAATTATTGAGTATATAATGCTATATCTATTTAGTTGGATTATATGTAGCCGTTAAAGTGATAATGGGGAGTGGTTATTATGAGTAATGTTTTAATGAGGGAAAAGATTGAAATTATACAATTAGGGTAATTTTTCAGGAGAATGGAAGTACATAAGATATAGTTATACATGAATTTGTGTACGAAGACCTTTAGGTAGTAAATTTAAAGGTATTTTTCCTCCACTTTTTTTCCTGCCAATTTCAAGTTTTCTACTGAAAAGCCAACTTAGTTTTATTAGATAATACCTTCAAAAATCACTTTGATTCTCGGAACTTATTTTCTATATATCCTCTCTAGGTTGTGCAGACAGCCTTGTCTGAAACTCAGGACCCTGAAGAAGTGTCAGTAACTGTCAAGGCTTTTATGACTGCAGACCTTCCTAATGAACTTATTGAACTGCTGGAGAAAATTGTTCTTGATAACTCTGTATTCAGTGAACACAGGTATGCTCTGAGAGGGTTCCATTGGCTATTTATATTCAGTCTTTTGTTATGGCCTGTCAGTTTTGAGAAGGAACAAGGAGACAAAGATTTGAGTATATTGTCTAAATTCTCACTCTTTAATACCCTCCTCTTCTCACCCTACCTCCTGAGACAAAAGATGGGACTAGTATAGCCACAGGGCTTATTCTTTACAACTAATGAGCTATTAAAATATTGTGTTTAAATCTTTTTATCTTAAAGGAATCTGCAAAACCTCCTAATCCTCACTGCAATCAAGGCTGATCGTACCCGTGTTATGGAGTATATTAACCGCCTGGATAATTATGATGCCCCAGATATTGCCAATATCGCCATCAGCAATGAGCTCTTTGAAGAAGCATTTGCCATTTTCCGGAAATTTGATGTCAATACTTCAGCAGTGCAGGTAAATAAAATTTCAGGTTACCTAAGTGTATATACTAAATATAATGACTTCTCATGATTCAATATATGTATTGTCCTTTAAGGATGAGCATAACCAATTGCTATGGCAAAGGAGAGCAATAAAATCCTAGCCATTTCAATGTAATTGCTGTGTGGTAAGATTCATTTTACTGTAACACTAATTCAAAAATTGGTTTCTTAGGTTTTAATTGAACATATTGGAAACTTGGATCGGGCATATGAATTTGCTGAACGCTGCAATGAGCCTGCGGTCTGGAGTCAGCTTGCAAAAGCCCAGTTGCAGAAAGGAATGGTGAAAGAAGCCATTGACTCTTATATCAAAGCAGATGACCCTTCGTCCTACATGGAAGTTGTTCAGGCTGCCAATACTAGTGGTGCGACTTCTTAACTATTACGTATTTGTGACCTCAGAAAATGTACCTAAGCTCTGATTAAGCTAAGCATTAAGATAAATTGTGTACTCTGAATTAAGTAGGAATTAGATACTTAGGGTTACTTTTGAAAACATGTAGCCCTCCATTTTAGTCCAGATAAAGAGAAGCTGCATTTTGTGAACTTGCAAGGTCCATGGGGAAGATTAATTTTCTGTTTTGAATTTTCATAAAATTCTGATTGAGCTCTATCTAATCTTACAGCTCTCTAAGGGAAAGGGGATATCCACTATTCATTTCATTAGTGATAATACAGAAGCATAATAGAAGTTTTGCTATTCTAGATGTATTTCACTGTTTATATTTGTTATTGTCTATAATGTTTTCCTTAAAGGGAAATTAAAAGTAGTTCTCATTTACTTGGGTGAAAAAATAAACGTTAAGATGTCAGTGCTTTAAAAAAAAAAAAAAAAGGATGTCAGTGCTTGTATTACTTTTTTCTTTTCCTATACCTAGGAAACTGGGAAGAACTGGTAAAGTACTTGCAGATGGCCCGTAAGAAGGCTCGTGAGTCCTATGTGGAGACAGAATTGATATTCGCACTGGCTAAAACAAACCGCCTTGCAGAGTTAGAAGAGTTCATCAATGGGCCAAATAATGCTCATATCCAACAAGTAGGTTTCTTATTCATATTTTTTTTTGAAGAATGTTAAGATAAGTAGTTGAGCAACGTCATTAGCTTAGTAGGATCAACACATTACAGCTGAAGATTTCCAAGGAAAAAATATCTTACAGGAAAAATATTGTTTCTCACTATTACATTGAGTTGCAGCTTTGGAGAAAGGATTGAGTTTAGGCTCGCTGAAAATGGATTGTCTTTTTTTTTTTCAGGTTGGTGACCGTTGTTATGATGAAAAAATGTATGATGCTGCTAAGTTGTTGTACAACAATGTTTCCAATTTTGGACGCTTGGCATCTACCCTGGTTCACCTGGGTGAATATCAGGCAGCTGTTGATGGAGCTAGGAAAGCAAACAGTACCCGAACATGGAAAGAGGTAATCTCAATACCTGTTTGAGTAAAGAATTAAGATGCTATTTAGAAATGCTCTTTAAACTGAATTGAATTAACCAGCCATGTTTACATTTGAGTTCACATATTTGAAATTTTTATTGTAGGTCTGCTTTGCCTGTGTAGATGGGAAAGAATTCCGTCTTGCTCAGATGTGTGGGCTCCATATTGTAGTACATGCAGATGAATTAGAGGAACTTATCAACTACTATCAGGTAATGAACAGCAGTCTTTCATATTAATTGAGATCTTTTGCCACAGATATTCCTATCTTTAATTTCCTGTCTTCCTTATTCAGGATCGTGGATATTTTGAAGAACTGATAACAATGTTGGAAGCAGCTCTGGGACTTGAGCGAGCTCATATGGGGATGTTCACCGAATTAGCCATTCTATATTCTAAATTTAAGCCACAAAAAATGAGGGAGCACTTGGAGCTGTTCTGGTCCAGAGTGAATATACCTAAGGTAACCAGCCTTTAACATTGGGAGCAACTCTGTAGCTAAAACTAATATTTTAAAACATCCCTTTTTGGACTATCTAGAATTAAAGACTCATATTTAAAGCAATTAAATCTTTCTTACATAGGTGCTAAGAGCTGCAGAACAAGCTCATCTTTGGGCGGAATTGGTGTTTTTGTATGACAAGTATGAAGAATATGATAATGCCATAATTACCATGATGAATCATCCCACTGATGCATGGAAAGAAGGGCAGTTCAAAGATATCATTACCAAGGTATGTACCTTCTTCAGAAAACAAAACAAAGGCTTTAAAATGAGTAAGCTCATTAGGAAGTAATTCTGACTTATGTGTGGATTTTTCCCATTTTAGGTTGCCAATGTGGAATTATACTACAGAGCAATACAGTTCTACTTAGAATTCAAGCCTCTGTTGTTAAATGATTTGCTGATGGTGCTGTCTCCACGGTTGGATCATACTCGTGCAGTCAATTATTTCAGCAAGGTAATTATTTTTTAAAACTTCAAAATATTATAACAAGGATCTAAGACATACTTGAATAATTTTTGTCCATGGAACTTTAACCATGTGCTACATTTGTAACAAACTCTTTATTTTAAAGGTTAAACAGCTACCCCTGGTGAAACCATATTTGCGTTCAGTTCAGAACCACAACAACAAATCTGTGAATGAATCACTGAACAACCTCTTTATTACAGAAGAAGATTATCAGGTAAAACCTTTTGATTCTTGCATATATTCTCAAAACTCAGGTTATAATTAGATTGTAAATTGATATGTTTTGCAGTTAAAAAATAAAAAGAGGCCATTATCCTTAGACTTTTAAATAGTAGGTATTTATATGCCTACGATTTAAATTTAAAGAGGTGTTCAGGATTAATAAATCTGACTTCCCTCTGATGAAATGCCAAGTTTGCAGAATTTTGCTTAAATCCTTATCTCTCTTTAGAAAAAAATTATGGTTACTTTATCCCTAAGCATATTATAGATAGGGTTGAAAAGTCTTTGATCTCTTAACTAATCCTTAAAACTTACTTGGTATTAACTGTATTTATTCACTGCTTTTCTTGCCCAATACCATATTAGTATTTGTTTAATAAACTTTCCCTTGTGAAAGGCTTCACAAGAACAAAATTAATTAAGAGTTAAGATTCAGTGGGCTCTTTTTTCTTTTAGGCTCAGAGCCCATGCCCCTCTGTATGACTGACTGTCATGTTGAGTTGTATCAGGAGTTTCCTCAGAGCATAAAATCTTAGCCTTCAAATTATAAACTTTCCGAATTTCATAACCATTTATGTTAGTCCTTGATATGAAAACCTTGGAGAAAATTGCACCTTTAGAAATTTTACAGTATCTTCGAGGTCTTTGTTACATAATTATATTGGAGAACCTTGATGCTTATTTATTAGATTACAACTTTGTGATTTGATGCTTGAGTCTAGGCTGTTATATTTTAATAATGGTTCACTGGTCATCATCATACGTACATGTCCATTGATCATGTCATATACAGTCATAATGGCTCATTGATAAAAAATGATGAAACATAAACTTAAAACTAGAATGGAACACTGATTTGGAATTTGGATGGCTTTTCTTTTTTTAAGGCTCTGCGAACATCAATAGACGCTTACGACAACTTTGACAATATCTCACTTGCTCAGCGTTTGGAAAAACATGAACTCATTGAGTTCAGGAGAATTGCTGCTTATCTCTTCAAAGGCAACAATCGCTGGAAACAGAGTGTAGAGCTGTGCAAGAAAGATAGCCTGTACAAGGTGGATGAAGTTGGTGGGGGAAGGGCCATTAAACCAACTTCTGGATGATCTGTGTTAACCCTAATGTGGTATACTACAAGTGATTATGGTCTTTAAAAGTATTAGCTTATGAATATGAGAATTACCTTTAAGCCCCCATTTGAGGAGATCATAGTTAAGTGAATTTCTTTATTCTAGGGCTACCTTATTTTTATTTCAAAGCTCTCTCTTTAAAAAAAAAAAAAAAAAATGCTTTATCCATCTATTCCTTTTCTTTCAACAAATCTTTAAATTATATAACTGGGACTCCACCCCCGCCGCCGCCCCCCCCCCCCCTTGTATTGCTTAATTTACCAGTTTCAGTATATTTGAGTTTAATGTTTGACTTTCATCCTTTCGTTTGAATAGGATGCAATGCAGTATGCCTCTGAATCTAAAGATACTGAGTTGGCTGAAGAACTCCTACAGTGGTTTTTGCAGGAAGAAAAAAGAGAGTGCTTTGGAGCTTGTCTCTTTACCTGTTATGATCTTTTAAGGCCAGATGTTGTCCTGGAAACTGCCTGGAGGCACAATATCATGGATTTTGCCATGCCCTATTTCATCCAGGTCATGAAGGAATATTTGACAAAGGTAATGGCACCTCTGGGTATATTCAGAACTAATTATCTTGAATATGTAAAACTCCATGTGCAGACTTATTTTTTTTAATGTTTCTTCTCTAGTAAAAGTAAGTTATTTAGTTGATTCAAAAATATTCCTGTTATCCATAAATTTTTAATTTTTGACAAGTGACATTGCATGGAAAAGGAAACTCAAATCATAACTTGCCAGAAGGTTTATCCTCAATGTATTTCTGAGGATAAATAGTATTACTTCTACATTGTATGTTAGTTTTTTTAAAACATTTTATTAAAAAATTTTTTTTCAAAATATCTTAGATCAGTTCTTACTATTCAGATTCTAGAAATAGTAGTATAGGTTCCCTTTATTCGGTTGGTTCTTGACTTTAATGTGTATGCGTGTTTCCCTGGGGAAGCTACACCTGTATTCTTAACATCTGTTAATCTTCTCAATATTTTGATAGTTTAACCCCTAATTTTAAAATATCATAGGAGGTTAACAAGTAATGACACGTTTCCTAAAAGTGCATTAAACAAGCTGGGGATATAATCTTATAAAAGTCACTTATTCGTCTTAGTGTCCCGTTCTGATGTTAGATATTTTTATTCACCCTATCTTCAATAGTTACTAGCTTTTTTGCTGTCACACATTTAAAAATGATCTTAAAGGATCCATTTCATTAGAGAAAACATGCTTATTAAAACCTATTTCACATCTGATCTCTTCAGCATGCCTGTTTAAAGGGGGGAAATAGCACTACTAACAGCCCCCAGTATACTGAGTATTTCCTTAGGCTACCATCTAAGTAGATACCATTATGTTCAGTAATAATATTTTAAGAATTAACACTTTCTGTGTATAAGTCCAGGGTATCTTAGCCATAGATGAGAATTCTTTTCTTATGCATAATGCCAACTTGTGAGACCTGGCTCTAAGCTGCTGTTAACCGAAGTGCTGTAAATTTTACTAGCGATTAAGCTGCTTTCTTTCACACTGACTCCAGCATAAATTCTTCTGCAGTAAGCTCTGAAGTTAAAAATATATATATATTCTAAATTTTGCTTACAGTATGCCCTTTATTTTCACTATTCTCATACCTTTTTTAGTGGTTAGATGTTTCTCCCCTAAACCTTTGTTGCTGATTCTACCTTTTTATGCTCAATATGGAATTTGATTTTTTTCTAAGCTGCACCTTCTGAATTCCTTTGCAGGTTGATGCAATAAAGGAAAAGGTGAAAGTTGATTCTTTTCCATCTTTAAGTCTGGAGGACTAAGTCTAAGGAATTTGCATGATTTTTTCCTTCCTTTTCTACACTGCTGCTGCTGCTTTTTCCCCCCCAATAAATTTTCACTAAAGCCTCTGCAAGTCCCTTGAAACATAACTATAATAGAGTTGTAGGACGTTAGTAGATGTTTGGTACTAATCGGCTAATAGGCTTTAGGAAGGGCAGGAGGCTAATCAGTAGTTGGTTCACAGTCTCTCTTAAATAATTATTAAAAACTGAGCATGGTGAGTTTCCATATTAATTTCAAAGTTTCAGGAAATTTCTCTTCCCTGTCAGGGTATCTGGACCATAATAGGATTCTCTTAATACTCTAAATAAATTTAAACAGCCTCTGGTTTTATTTTGTGAGCTTGCCTGACAGTCGCTGAATTTATATCTGTATATACATGCCCTAAAAGGCTTTTTGGGATTTTTTTTGGTATTGAAGGACTGTGATCCAGTTTCTGATCTCTTGATTCTTA
This sequence comes from Myotis daubentonii, assembly GCF_963259705.1. NCBI lineage: Eukaryota > Metazoa > Chordata > Mammalia > Chiroptera > Vespertilionidae > Myotis > Myotis daubentonii. The sequence continues at coordinate 36,461,093 of NC_081855.1, read as the reverse complement.
CTAATTTTTTGCTGAAAGTAGATACAAGAGATACTAGCTGCTTCCGAAGAGACTTTCCTCATGTTTCTCCAGGTGTCCAGTTCTTATGGTGCTAGTCCATTTTCAAGAGGACTCAAAACTTTTTAATTATGAGAGTAGCTTGCTCTAATTGCTGCTAGCAACATGGATTATTTCTATATATAACAAAGCAATATTAACTTCTATGTTTTGTAATAAGGCACACCTCTGAAGCCACCTCAAGTTTGCTCTCTTATTCATCTGTTGGTTTATCCATGGTAAATTTAGGCACCTTTTGGTTGCTGCTTCCTTAATTGGCTTGTCACCATTACAATATAAATGAAACCAATTTACAAACTTATGTCTGATATCAAATTGTGGTAAGAAAAGGGTGGGAAGATAGAGTTGAAACAAATTTGAATGAATTTGGCTGGGGGACAGTGCGTTGGAATTATGTTGAACCAAACTGGAGTCACCATTGGAACTTAGGGCAGACCTGAGTAAAATGCATTGTGTGAGGCCCTTCAGCAGCTAGTAAGCAAGGCAGTTAGAAAGCGTGTGTGTGAAAAACAGGTAATTGAACTGCAGTGTTATGCATTGTTTTAAATCAAGCATGTACAACAGTCATTGCAATTACATCATACTACTTTTGAAACTCTTAAAGCATTGCTGTGGGCTGTGTGTGTTTCTTGAGAGCCTGTATAGCAAGTCATCTTCAGATCTCACTTCTTGCTTCAGTACTTTTGCCTTTTTTTCATGCACACATACACCAAAATAACTGACTGCATGTTAACTTTTCTCTGCAGCATATTGCAGTCTTTGTGGAAAAGCCTTTTACATTACAGTGAATTTTCAATAGTACAGGTGGAACTCAGTGACATGCTTACCTGAAATTTTTCTTTTTAAATCCAAGGATCAGAAACTTTTGTTACAGCTCTTAACAAAAGCTTATGTTCATAACAGCCTTCTCTGCTTTTTCTTTTTTGAGCAATCTAAATTGGGTCTGTGGAATAAAAAATTGGATGTTGCTGTGCCAGAGGCTGTCCTATTATATAGAAAAATCAAAAATTTTTTGCTTAGCTTGGTGCTGTTCCTTCAGAGTTCTTATTTTTTTGTGTCCCCCCCCCCCCCCCATGCCCAGCCTGCCTATGTCTGTGCCTGGGCATTGTGATATTGCTAGTTCTTCTAAGTCTTACATGTACTTCTGTAATAGGTCTCTGTCTCCAACATCTGACTCAGACATTAACTTTTAAACATGTGTTCACTTTAGATTCTTTTCCTTGAAAGTCTGGAAATGTATTATGCAGTGGTGGGGTTTTTTGTTGTTTAATTTTTTTCTTCTTAGAAGTTATTAATGTACACTCATCCATGTATTTTTTTGCACAACCTCTTTAGCTTGGATACTGTTTAGGTTAGCAGAACCCCATCTGACCCTTGGTGGCACATACCATACTTTAAAGTATACAGCTGTAATAATTTTTGTTGTAAGTTTGAATACCAAACTGTGGGTATTTTTCATGGTATTTATACTCGATAGTGGTCTTTAATTTGACATTTGGTAATACATAACAGATGAACACTTAGGGTATAAAACAGGAAAATGTATGCAAAAGCAAATTAACCCAACTTCCTAGGGTGGGGAAACCACATTTTATTTAAAGGTGTCTAGAGTCTGCCTCAGCTTACTTTTCTAATATTTTGTTCCTTGACATAGTAGGATGGACTAGACCCACATTTATGGTACTTAATATTAAAAAGTTAGTACACGTATGAAGTATTGTCCTAATCTTAGTGGCCTATCTGAAGACTCCAAGACACCATTTTAAATAATTTCAGAAAGAAATCAGGGCTGCTCTAACCATTTTAGCAGTCTTTATAGCTTTTTCACTGATGTTTGCATGTCTTTTTTTGTGAGTGATTTTTTTCACTATTTGCCTTTTTGAGGAACATTTAATAAAAAGTTTCTTCCTGCACTTTTCCCCCATCTCACTGCACATTTATGACTTTGAACACCACTAGTAGTAATAACTTTGAGATTTGAAGTGTAGTTTTACTTTAAATATAATGTAGTTATGCTTTGGTTGAGATACCGACTTTTAAATATAGTTTAAAAGACAAATATAGTGTATATTTCAAAAGGCAAGTGAAAGTTGTGCGGTGGAGATTTCCTAGTCTTAGTGTCCTGATGACTTCTTCCTAATTCTTCACAGAGTTAGTCCTAGAGGCACTTTACAGATCACCTCGCTCAGCTGTCTCTTATAGACAAGGACATGTTTTGAGGCTAAGTGCAGTGGTTTGCCTAGTTAGTGGAAGAACCTATGTGTTCTCCCTCGGTTCATTAACACATATGGACTCCTCTACAGTCTTATTTCTGTCAGATAGTATCCACATTTATTTAGAGTAGCTAGCATATAATGGCCATTTATTGTGGCTTCATTAAAAGCAAAAAAAAAGACAAAAACTCTTAAAAGGCTACTTCTTAGAAAATAGAGCATAAAACCATGCAGCCTGTCTTTATATTAAAATAATCAAATATGGAGCCACTTGAGTCTTAAACTTCAGTTTGTACCTATAATCAGTATCAGCAGAAACTGCACACTGGGCAAAAGGTAGCTTATTCTGCATAAGTATTTGTCCAGTCATTAGACTCATTTTACTTTTTTTGAATACCATTTCCTTTGGGGAAGAAGTCTTGTCAAGTCATGAGTTCATTATTATCTTTGGTAGGCTTTAATCTTCATTTGTAAAAGTGGTTCCTTCTCATTATCTCCCTCCCTCAGGCTGGCTGCTACCTAGCATGCCCAGTTTTAGCCTGGCGTGCGCTTTAATGGCATTTATAAATCCCTCCTTCTGGAGGGTTTATAATGACAGTGCTGAAAATCACCTTGACTGAAGTATGAACATTGCCACTGAATTTGAGGGGGCCTGAGAATGTTCTTTCTAGTCTTTTTATTTTGACAAAATTTAACAAACTAAGGCTTTTCCACTTTCTGCCATAAACCTAGGTTTATAATACTTTTGAGGTGCTAATTAACATTACCTGTTTTTCTCCAGGTGGATAAATTAGATGCTTCAGAATCACTGAGAAAAGAAGAAGAACAAGCTACAGAGACGCAACCTATTGTTTATGGTAATCTCTTTCTCTTTTTAACTTAACAGAAATATAGTAGATAAATGTTTCATTCTTTAGGGATTCGACCTCAAAATTAGGGATTCGACCTCAAAATAGAAATATAATAAGCTTCTAAAATGCAAAAGGCTCACTGAGTAAAGAAATAATTCTCCTACTGTTATTCCACCCCACTCCCCAAAACAGTCTCAAAGCAGGCATTAATTTTATCCCCTCAGGTAATCTTAAATGCAAAGACAATCTCGAAAATCTTAAGATCATAACCTCAGTTTTTCTATTGCCTGGTCACTGGTTGATTGCTTATTCATAAATTACTGAAGAAGAATTATTGGTGAATTCAATTTTCAGAAGTGCTAAGGCTGTCTTTAGAATGCTTTTTTTTTTAAAATATATTTTATTGGTTTTTCACAAAGAGGAAGGGAGAGGGATAGAGAGTTAGAAACATCAATGAGAGAGAAACATCCATCAGCTGCCTCCTGCATACACCCCACCGGGGATGCACCGACAACCCAGGTACATGCCCTTGACCGGAATCGAACCTGGGACCCTTCAGTCCGCAGGCCGATGCTCCTTCCACTGAGCCAAACGAGTCAGGGCTAGAATGCTTTTTACATCAGGGATGGGGAACCATTTTTCTGCCAGGGGGCCATTTGGGTATTTATAACATCATTTGTTTAATATAATTCACCTAATATAAATTTTTGTTGTTATGAACAAAGCTCCTAGATTTATTGAATTTCTAGTCTTGCCTATAATTGCCTTGGTAGGGCCAGACTAAATAATTTCAAGGGCCTATATGTCCCGGGAGCCAGACATTCCCCGCCCCTGCTTTACGTAAAGAATACATCCTCTATTTAAATTTTAACTGGACAGAGAACCTGAATAGGGTTTCCATTTGAGAACTTTCTAGAGAGATAGGATCTTCAAACTCTCAGTTAATATTTAAGGCAATTTAGTTTCTTCTTACACATTTACGTCTGAACTACCTTTTCCATTTCACTCTTGGTGAACAGATTCATTTGAACAATGAATTTGAAGGGTATAGGTTACAGTGTTCTTTAGACAAAAAATTTTAACCATTGTATCTCATCCTGCTAAAGGAAATGATAATATTCAAATCTATTATGACATTACCTCCTTTATATTATAAATATAAAGGACTTTGGGGATTTAGAGAATCAGGGTAATTTTGACAAAGTTGGAAAAGATAACCTTTAAATAGATTGTTAGAGATGGGAGCGAGATGTTTCACATATTTGAAATAGGAAACACAGTAGGAACCAAAACAGAATGAGTGTAATAATTTGGGGGCACCTACTAAATTTGATTTGCCTTTAGGGTGTTTAAATGCAGAGGCCTTATAGGCAGTTGACAGTGGGGTTGAAATTTCAAGACAAATGTCAATATCAAGGTTAGAAGTGATTTTTATAAACTGCTGATTTCCAAAAAGCATTTGCTCACTAAAGACAATTTTGTTGGTTATTCACAAAAAGGGGCGACACGAGGTCGCTTGTGCTGGGAGAAATCTTGCTCTAGGATTACATTCCAGTGGCAGATTGAGTCCTTTTGCGGCAGTTGGGAAGAGGTGTTACGTGTCTTTTCCCTCTAAATAAGCCGGCTTCTCTATAGGTTGTTTTCTGTAAGTGGTCAACAACTATTTAAACTTCCTAAGAGAGGCAACAGAATATATGAAAGAGGTTGTATGCTCTAATGTATTTCATACCTAATATATATTTGAATATGTCTTGCTATTTTTAATTGCTTTCTCTAATTAGTACTAGATTCTTTGCTGAAATGCATTAGGTTTCATTATCATGTAGATGTGCTTAAATCAGAAATTTAAATATAACTTTAACATTTCAGTTATGTTAAAATCATGTCTGTTCAACAATTGTTTTCCTGTGCTAATTATATTGTCACCAAATATAATGTGCAAACACCATGTTATAAAAAGGCTTATTAGTAGATGTCTTGCCTGCTGTCAAGCATGCATGTGCATATTGCTTTAGGTGATATGAAGTAACATAACTACTGTCACAGTGCTGACCCTTAGCTCTGCACTGTTTGTTGGCTTTATAGGCAGGACCCTTCTTAGGGTGACTGTCATGCCAAAATTGTGGCAGTCAGAAGTGCTCCCCAAAACTCAAAGTTGTGATTATGCTACTAGAGGGGAAATTGGAGTGTGACAGTCCTACAATACTAACAATTTTTACTGCCTCCTTGCCCCGCACCCGCTCCTTTTTGTTTTCCATCTTTAGGTCAGCCCCAGTTGATGCTGACAGCAGGACCCAGTGTTGCAGTCCCTCCCCAGGCACCTTTTGGCTATGGTTATACTGCACCACCCTATGGGCAGCCACAGCCTGGCTTTGGGTACAGCATGTGAAACGGAAAGCTGATCCTGTAGTCGCCTATTTTCGTACTGAAACATCGTCTCTACCCACTTCTCAGTTTATAACAGAGGAAAACAGGCACATGTTCTTGTAACCCTTATTTCATGAAGGACTGCGTTTTGTTTCTAACTATAAACTTGGATCACCTATGTTAAAAGCTTATTTCACATTCCGCATCATTTTAGAATTTATTTTCAAAGGGGAATAGTTTCAATGTTTTATTCATCTGGGCTTTTTTTCTTCCCTTTTGTTCTTTGAAGAACTGCCTAATATTCAATCTGTTGTGAAGAACCTGATTTGCACTCTGTAGTGTTTAAAGAAAAACTCTAATATTGAAGCTCTTAAATTTAGTGTATGTAAACAGCTTACAATATGTATTGTCTAAATGCATTTAAATCTCTTTTATTCAAAGAAAAGCTAAAGCAAAAATATTGGTATGTGACCATGCGAGACTGTCAATGCAACAAAGACAACACTAATCATTATCAGCACATCCTACACTGGACTACAGTGCTCTCCAAAGTATTGGGAAAATGCATTACAGACAACTTGCCTGACTTTTCAATGAGCATAAGAGGCCCTCTAACCTATGCAGGTTTCCTGATTACGCATATAGAAAATGCTAGTGTGTTTTTGCTCACTCCATATGTAACAGGTGCCCTTATGTTGTGCTGTATCCTGTGCTTTTTCTGTGGGACCATTCCATTCAAGAACAAAGAGCACCATGATTCCAATCTGTGTGTATTTACTAACCCTTCCCTGAGGTTTGTGTATGTTGGATATTGTGGTGTTTTAGATCACTGAGTGTACAGAAGAGAGAATTCAAACAAAATATTGCTGTTCTTCAGTTTTGTTTGTGAAATTTGAAAATACTCAAATTTAAAATAAATTACTGGACTGTGGAAATAACATGTAGAATGGCAGTTTTAATTAAATACCTCTCAAACTTAAACCAAAGGAACCATGGTTTTGGTAGTTCCATATTGGATTCCAAGGGTAGGGAGGTATGAGAGCAGAAATGGAATGAGGATCGGGACATGTGAAAACACATATCACATTTATAACATAAGGCACACTATAGTGGGCTACATTTCAGCTATCTCCATCATATTAACCAAGTAGCACTTTTAAGTTTTATCTAAGCATTTTACTTCAATGAACAAGGTCATGATATGAAATTATATTAACTTGATATAAACATATAGAAACATGTAGTTCATGCTATTCCTCACCATGAAATTGTAAGGGTCCCCAAATTATGGGTAGTTTAAGGTGATTTTTTTTTTAAACCAGTGTTTGAATCCAACTCTTGGCTGATGGTTAAGAATGTTACTTTAAGTTCATTTCACTATTATCAGTAGAGTTAGAGAGCCCCCTACTTAGCCTTGTATTGCCACAGAAGGGTCTTTTTTTTTCTTTTTAACTTAGAACCTCTTTTCGTTCCCTATCTTTAATTCCCACCCTATAGGAAATTACAGTATTAGCTGGAAAATCACCCTTTTTTTGTTTGTCCTAGTGAAGACATCTTGCTATTCAGGATCTGGCTGCACTTTTGTTTCTGCTGGATCTCTGCTCCCTGTTTTCATCATTATGAAAATTAAGAGGGAGAATAGTAATGGTCCTAGTGAGCCTATTCTTTTCAGACTCAACATGTGTTCTAGACCTTCAGTCTCTTCCCTCCCTTCTCTAATAGAATCAAATTAAAATACTTAAGGTTTTCCTACAGCATACTTTAAAACGTTTTTTTTAAGAACAACAAAAAAATCTTGTGCTGTAATACTGAGTTGCCACTTAAGCCTTCTATAATGGGCTAGAGTAGAAAGAGGAACTGCTTTGACTTGGGTTCAAATCCTGAACAAGATGAACTTCTGAGCTTGTTCCCTGAGTAATTTTCGGAATTCTTTGCAAGACCGTGTTTAAATCACAAAATGCCTAGCTCAAGACTAGACACTAGTAAGTGTTGTACAATAAGTAGTAGAATGAATTGGTAATAAACTGTATTTTAAAGGATTTCCTAACATGACTCTGAATGATGGTCTTGGAGAAGGGATTAAAAACAATTAACCAAGGGTACTACGAGTCCTTAGTACTTTCGATGTAACAAACAGGATAGAGGAAGGGGAGACATTACTGGGAAACTTTTCAGAAGGTAAGCATGCTTTCAGTGATCTTCCCTAATATCCAAATACAGCCTTTGTACAAAACCTGTGATGTTTGTTGACAACTATTTCAACATAGGCAGTATAACAGCAGAAGACTAACTGGTGATCTCCGAGTAGGGCCGCTTAACTTTGCTGTAAATTGATTTAGTCACGCAGACATTCTCACTCTAGTGGTTCTCAAACTTTTTCTTTAGGATCCTTTTATACTCTTAAATCATTGGCGGTCCCAAAGAGTTTTAGTTTATATGGGGTTGCATTTATTGATATTTACTGTATTAGTAGTTAAAACAAATTTTAAAAATTATTAAATCCATTTAAATGTAATAGTAATAAACTCACTCCATATTAACATAAAGAATTATAAATTAACTGTATGTCCCAGAACAAAGGTCAAGTGATAAGAGTGGCTGGCATTGTACTATTTTTTAATAACTTTCTTCAGAGTTTGTCTTAACAGAAGACTGCTGGATTCTCATCTGCTTCTATATTCAATCTGTTATATGTTTTTGTTGAAGTACATGAAGAAAGTATGGTTTCACAGATTTGTAACTAGGAAAGTATTTTAATAGCCTTTTTAGATACTTGGGGTTAGTTGAAATGTGGAATCTGAAATTATAAAAGTGAACTTTTCATACTGTTGTATTAAAATCCATTGGTCTATCTTTATTTTGAATGGATCTTTTACCCATGCATGATTTGTACCCTCATGCATTGGTTATGTGGAAGACAGATTTACTACGTTACATAGCTCTTCAAAATGTTGACACATTATATATTTGTGAGAAACACTGATCTTACCAGGAAAGTCTTAAGTTTGGGGAAGCTTGGATGAGAGGCAGATAAAAGTTTTCCTACATCCTGTCAATTGTTATTTATGAGGAGACTGCTACCAAACATTCAGATCTGGATAACCAGTTTGTCAGTGGTTCTTGCCAGTAAAAATTTTCCATGATAAAAGCAGCTAGTTCAGCTCACCACTCAGCCTCACAAGTATTTTGGTCATATTTCAGTGTGCACCAGAAGTGTTTAATGCTACACAGAATACTAAGACAAATAGTTAAGGGTCAAATTTAATAATATTGTTAGTGCTTCATCCAGGGTGAATTTTTTTTTTTTTTTTTATTGTGGGGAGGTGCAGTGAAAACTACTTGTACAGGTAGGTGCCACTGCCTTCATTTGTGAAAGGTGCCAGCAGTTTTACCCATGGTGTAAAAGAAAAATAATGTGTTAATATTATAAAAATAGTTTTAACCCCCTGAAAGTGTGTTAGAGAACTCATGGGCTCTGGCCATACTTTGAAACCTGTAAGATTATGAATCCTATTAAATAAATACTAAGTACAGGTGAACTAGAGAACAAAATGTATCACCAGAATTTGCATACAATTCATCCTAGTAGATACGCCATGACTTATTACAATTACTTGAATCAGCCACAGCAGGCCCTTCTGTGGGGAATGCAGTTCTTTGAACGTGGAACCAACAGTCTGAGGCAAGCCTCAGAAATTACCTGAGCCAGAACCATGCATTTAGGATTGAGTTCAATTCAATTACACTTTGTTGCATCACTTTTGAATCTGGTAGTATAAACATTCTCTTTAGAAACAGTTGCTACTGTGGCATCATTTAGTTGCAATTTCTCCTGTGCTGTAATATGCCAGTGTAAGTGGTATAAAACTGACCAAATATTATAACTTTTAAGGCTGCCTGCCAACTCCTTTAAACTTATACCTTAGTTGTGCTATCACGCTGCTTATGTTGAAGTTAACTGCTAATTAATGCTAATTGTTGAAGTTAACATGGAGAGTTGAAGCCACTTAGCATGCACCTGTTATCAAAATTCTCCCTGGCATCATAATTCTTAGGGATATACTAAATTTAGAAATACTGCCAGGATCCCCCTAAAAGGCTCTCAGAAAAAGGGCTCTTTGCAAGAATACATTGCAAAAAGGGTAGAAGCTGTATAGTTTTGGGAGCTGGGAAGCTGGTATAGTAATACTGGAATTATGTCATGTTAATTTTATAAAGATCAAAAGGGAAATAAAGATGCCCATAAATAATTGAATTATCTAATCCCTTCAGTTCTGGGTAAACTGAGATGTTGTGATGACACACTACTTTCACTTCACAGTGACCATAAATTCCTACATGTGCCCATTACCACCTTTAAGGTCCATACAAGTCACTTCACCAGTTTGAATGCTGTCACTGTCAGGAAAGGGGGGAAGTGAAGCAGTTTTTATAGCTATGATGTAGAACCACTGCTGAGAACCTTTGGCCACAGGGGGTCTGAGAAATGAGCATGAAACTGCACAGGTGGGTTATATCAATGCCATTAAACCTCAACTTTGAGACATAAATTTTAAAAATCTAGCAGGTTAGAGTCTAAAGCCTTTTGTGGGTGGCTATACATCTATTAATAAAGTAGGTGCTCAGTCATCCATAAAGTTATGGTAGGAAAGAACCTGCATCCAATGGGACTACCTTTGAACCCCTGATCCTCTCCAATGGTGACAGCAACATAGTCTTGGGGAAGAAGAGCTATTAACATGCAGAGGGACCTAACCATGCAAAGGAAATGCTATTTCCCCCCTTGTAATCCAATTTTGTTGTGAACTGTTTCTCTTAAGTATTTTTTGTTTCAGGACTTAAACCACTAGGACAATTTAACCAACTTTTTTTTTCTTTTTAGCCCAAGATAACTGTGTAACTGTGCCAAGTACATGACAGAAGAACATGGCAACAGATTTTCACCTCAAGAACACTTAAATTGGGGGAAGAAACTCAGCTTTTATTGTTAGAATTTGACAGTTTCAAACACTTGTGGTGAGACAATCATGATACAAAATTCTATCTAGTAAAGTTTTAGGTGACCAGTGACTTTGTCAATTAGGTCTGCTGGTCCTGGCCCAATTCCCAGGACAGTTTGAGAACCTGGTGCAATCTGAGTACGTCCAGCATCTTGGATTAAACTTACAGTCAGTCCCAGCGTCTTTGCGTGGGTCAGTAATGCAATCAGAGTTTCTTCATCAGGGGCTTTGACCACCACTTTGGGCTGGCCACAGTATTCCCACTGTTTGAGCAGTTCGGGGTTTTTCCTTTGAATTTGCTTGTAGGCAGAAACAGCAGCATGAGAACACTGGGCAGCCACTTTCCCTTTTCCCATCTTTAAGTCATTTCGAACCACAAGAATCATTTTGTACTCCCCACTCTCTCCTAAGATGCTCGCTTCAGTTCTGGTGTCTGTGTTTGTCTCGTTCACTGAGCTTTTGGGAATCATCCCAAAGCGTACACGGAGGCCCCAGCCCAAGCACATGCCACAAGCTACTCCCGCAGCCACGCTGAGTGCACCAGGATGAGCCAAATACTCCATTACCAAGGATTTGGAGAGCATCTTAAAGGAAAGGAAAAAGGTTATCACTACACAGCAGTGAAAAGTTACAGGCTTATCAAATACCTTAATAGTATATAAGCAACAGTATTTTTAAAACTCTGAGGTCACCCAGAAAAAAGGCACAATATATTTTGAATCTTATGTGTGTACCGCTTTTTCTCCTCTGTACTAGAAAAAATTTCAAGAATACAGATGAAGCAATTTAAGTCATTTTGAATCTCAAAGTAAGAAGTATCTCTTGTTCTTGGCTACAACAAAGCTCTGTTCCTCAGAAAGGAAATGTCCTGTTTTACCAAGATGCCCGAAGGGTCTAAAGAAACCAAGAATAACTCCCCCACCCCCTTTTCTGGGATATAGTGCTTATTTAATCGTGTCTTCATAATGCAATGTGGGATGGTACCAGCGCCTCAGCGAAGTTCCTGGTTGTCTATGTATGGGTCTGGAGTGAGGTGCCTTGCTAACATTTACTAGACCTGAGCGTAGAGTGCTGTAAGTCTTACAAGTGAAGATTTGTCCCATTGGACATTATTGTAAGTGCAAAGCTAATACACAAGACGAACCCAATTTCATTTTACATACAAACACAAACTATTTTTTGCATTTAATATACAGTGAATTTACCAGAGTGCTTTATATAAAAACAAAGGGAGATTATCCTTTATCCTTTTTTATCTTAAAAATTAATTCTTGTTATCCCAACAAAGCTGTTGTTCATGGTATCTGAGTCACCAATAAAACGTATCAGTCTACATTTGAGGTTATTGGATTCATGTGATTCTGTGGCACAAGTCCTGGAAATACAGATTTTATCATAAATTTTCTTTTTATTCTCATGTTAAAATTAGTACATTGATGCTTTAAAAATGTATATGGTAAATTATATGCAGTCTTATCAAATAGTTTAATATAAGGATAGTGCAGGGAAGGGGGTGTTAAACCTTATGAGATGTAATTCATACACTATAAAATTAACTTTTAACAAGTACAATTCATGTTTGAAAGTAAAAAATACTGAAATCAGTTTTAAATTGTATATTGCATTTTGTTTGACCAAAAGACATCTTGGTCAGAGATGTCTGGCAAATAAAAAAGATGGAGGTATCTCCCACATTTTGAAAATCCATGTTACATCACTTGCTTTTGTGAAAAACCTACATTAGTACCTGCTTTCAGTAACCAAAAGAAATCCGAAGATTTTCCATTTTACACACAAAAAACGGCAGATAGCAAAAAGTGTTCACTGTTTTTCAGCGATTCAATATAGAGGCAGCGTGCACCCAGAGTAGTAAGAGTGGCACTGTTTTTACTATCCAAGTATTATTTTAGGTTTCTTGTATGATTTGGTAGGTTATTTTCTGGGGCTTGGGAACACTCAAATTTTTCCATATAAATGAACAGGAATTGCTTCTTCACTTTATACCATCCATTTCTACTTACAAAAGATTTCATAGGAGTCCCCTCCTTTCAGATAGTGTATATGTGCATCATTTTAGTGGTCAGAAGATAAGCCCAGGCTAGAAATATAGATTTAAGAGAACTTCACATACAACTGAGGTAATCAAAGTGACGAAAGTGGATGAGGCCACTGGGAAAAGTAGAGTGAAGGGCTAAAACAAAACCCTGAGGAAACAAACATTAGGGTTCAAAAGAGAGTTAGCGATGGGGTGGCTAGAGGAAAAAGGGTCACACATGGTCTCAGTCCTCTTTCACCGGTGTGCCTAATGAGGTAACAGGGCTGTGCAGACAGGACTTCCTGGCTCTAGATGTCTTTGCAGCCAGAAAAGTAAATTATTAGAACCCACATTGGGACTTCTCTCTGATAATCTAACGACCAGACTCTAAACTGAACAATTAGACAGATTCTCTGCTCTAATTTATAGGTTGCAAAGTAACCAAATCTCTCATATATCAAAATCAGGTACTATCTGGAGAAAGTAGGTTTACTGTTGTGAATACACAAAATAGTTTATTCTTGTATTTATTATTGTATTCTTTTCCATATGACCAACTGTAAACCTACTTTTGCCCCACCCTGTACAGAAAAAAGACCTATTATGTGTTGAATAACATTCTAAACCTTTTACTTCCATTACTGTTGCTATGAAAATAAAAGGAAAATATTCGCCTCATTTTAAAAATAAGAATCAGAGAAGCTGCTTATCCACAGTAACATGACTAATAAGAGCAGTATTAAAATGTACTCACTATCAGGGTCATGATACAAAGCTCATCTCCAAAGCTTTATTCCCAAATCATCATATGCTGAAGACCCCTAAAGCCTTTCTTGAGCTCCAAACTTGAATTTCCAGCTTCTGCTAGTTTCACCACTTAGATGTCTATGAAGTACTCTAAATGAACACAGTATCTTCCCTTCCCTCTCAAACTTCCTTTTTCTGTATTCTTGATTTCTAAGTAACTCCGGACTTTTCTGTCCTCCCACCCAGTCACCAAAACTTGTTGCTCTGTCTTAAACCATCTTATTTAAGCAGTGCCCCAATTATCTCTTGGCCAAAAGCCTCTAAAATTAACTTCACTACCTCTCATCTTTCCACATTTGCTTCACTCGTTCATCCTAGTCCATCTTCCAGTATAATTATGCTCCTAAAACACAAACCTGAGTCTACTTCCCTGCTCAAAAATCACTGGGTAAACGCCCCTAAAGGACAAAACAAATCCCTTTGCACGAATTTACAGCGCTACCCGATTTGGTTACAACCTACTGTATCCTTCTACCCTACCCTCCTGCTACTTACTGTACTACCCAGACACACCAAATTACTAGGTCCCTCCAAGCAGCAATCTTCCCCTGCAATTATTTTCCTTCACCTAAACACACAAACAAAAACATCTTCTTTACTCCTTAAGGCGCAGTTCAAATGCCTGTCTCTAAAATACTTACCAACCCCCAGTCTGAGCTCTTCTTCCCAGCTGCTGTAGCACTTACACATAACTCCTCCTGTGGGTCACAGTCTCTGGCGTCTACTTCTTTAATATTTCAATCAAGGAAATATTTCTCTAGCCATTATGTCTGGGAACCAAATTTTCGATCATATTCTTAGAACTCCCCCCCCCCTTTTTTTTTTTTCCTTCGTAGGGCTCAACAACTCGATACGATGGGGGATTTCCATAAAAACTCAGCAGAGTGCGCGGCCTGCCCGGTGTTCTCTCACATTCGGAGCGAGCACATCGATGCTGCCCGAATGGAGGCTTTGTCTGGGAACTGAAAATTCTGGGCCCGTCCCCCGCCCAGCATCTTGGTCCCTTCTTCCAAAGGATGGCTGGCAGAGCAGGAACAGTGGCTCCAGCAGCTTTGGGGCGGCAGGAAGTTTACGAAGATGAAAGGGTGGGGGTGCGGGTTACGGAAAGAAACATCCCAACTGGAGAGAGAGGATGGAGAACGGCACCCTCTCCTTCGCCCTGCGAGGGGCCCACCTACCTAGTGCGCTTCTCCTCGCCTCGGCCGCGTCTTGAGGTTCTTCACTTTGGAGGAGCGAGCACGCTGCGATCGCACGAGGTACCTCTTCCGCGGTTCCTGGACAACAAGTTCCGGATCAAGAACTGCGGAGAGAACAGTCATTCTCCCTCTCGCTCCGCCCACAGGTCCCGAACCGAAATCCTGCGTGCGACCATCAGCCGAGGTTGCCGAAAGGAGGTGGGAACGATTCTCTTCAGGAGACGGTCTCCCGGGGGAACACGGACCGGAAGTGACGTGCAGAGTTCCGGTTTTGCCGGAGCCCAGCGGCGGGTGTGAGAGTCGGTCAGGTGCCGCTTGTAGGACCCGGAGATCCGGAGCAGCCGGGGTCGGAGCGGGTAGGTAAACGAGTCCGGGGAATTGGGGACGGAAGCCCGAGACTTTCCTCAGAGCTCAGCCTCTGCCGGAGCTCTCCCACTTACGCCGTGCAGACCTGGGGCACCGTGATTTCGACTTCAAGCAGTGTTTTCGGGGGCTGCGGGCTCTGGATGTCTGGCGGTAGCCGGCTTATCTGGGACACCGCTCCCTGGCTGGCCACCGGTACACCGAACCCACACACCTGACTCCCGACCATTTGCCCTGAGCGCCACTGATTGGCAAGCCGCTCTAAGCTGCTGCTTCCTTCCCCGGTTTCTAGGACTTTAGAGTCAATGGAGATCTTCCCTGCTGATGACCAAGCTGTTTAGAAGCATACGCTTTTAAGCAAAATTCAGACGTGTTGTTTCATGTATATCTTGTTCTTGTTTTTTATTTAGAAAAGATTTTCACACTTGTCTGAAACGAGGTGACAAGGTTGTTGAGATGTGGAATTATATAGATTAGAGGTTATCGTTAGTTTTAATAGCTAGTAAATTTGCGTGTTGACTTTGTAACTACCAAACACTGATCTTATAGTCATTGGTAAATTTTTTTAATTGATTTGAGAGAGAGAGAGAGAGAAACATCGATGTGATAGAGAAACTTCAGTTGCCTCCCATACATACACCCCCACGGGACAGGGAGCCCAAAACCTGTGTATGGGTGTTCCCGGGGATGCTCCAACCAACCGGCCAGGGCTGGTCTCGTATTCTTTTTGTTCAGTTCAGTTATCGAGAAACTGATTACCCAGATTTTCTCACTGTCCATCTTCTTCCTTGAATAACCACTTTTTAGAATTGTAAACCACTGTGGCTTGAATAACCACTTTTTAGAATTGTAAAATATCATCAAACTTTGAGTCAAAGACCTGGATTGAAGTCCAACATTTATTGAGTGAAAGTTGACAGATTACCTAACTTTCTGAGCTGGTTGGTAAAGGTGCTGTTCATTTTATTTCATAGAATGTCACAATGATTGAGATAGTAAATGTGAAATCACTATGTAAGTGAAAATATGGTGATATTGTCATTTTACTCTGAAATCTGGACATGTCTAGTGCAGAATACTGTTCCTTTGCATCTCTTCAAAATTTGGTGTTTTATGTTGTGTAGTATTTATCAGAAAGTATTATCATACATTTCTCTGAGATGATCTTTGCCCTACTTTCGAACACAATAAAAGCTAGCCAGGAATAATTAGATACTGTAATCCATTGAGTTAGTCACCTTACTTAATAAGTAGGTGACCGGAAAATGAGTATAGCTTTGTATTTGAGAGTCTAAGTCTGATCTTTTTTGGTCATCATGTATTATTACTTAAGAATTTACAAGTACAGAGGAAGCTGAGGTTTTTGGTGCTTATATATAGTTAAATACCTATTGAATGCAGTATTTAGAAGTAGAAGCAACCTCTGTGAACATATAGTTAGATTTTTCTCATTTAATAGGAGAAAATTGAGGCCTAGAAACAGTCAGTATTGGCTCGCCTGAGGTCCTATGGCTTAGGTAGTGCCAGAACCTGAACTGGAAATGAGATCCCAGGTGTTCTTTCTGTTCTGCTCAGGTTGTCTCTAGGCATCTTTGTATTGTTTGGTAGTATTTCCTGGTTTGCTTGAAAATGATTTCTCTCATGTAGTAAAGAGATATATATATGTGTGTATACATCCCCCCCTCCCCCCCTTAGTCTTGTAAATTCCATGAAAACAACGCTATGGTTGGCAAGATTTGCAGTGGAATGTTATAAGGAAAGAAAATTAGTTCTATTCTTCAGAACAGTTATTCTGAGTTCATGCTTTTTTAGTATCAGGTATCGAGGTATCTTCTTTCTGGCAAGTGGAAAAGACAGAGGATCTTTGTAACACATGTCTCACTCAGTGAATGTTGTTAATACGTATGAGAAGCTGTATTAATTACTTTGCTCCTGCTAAAAAAATTTCTCCAAGCTGTTTGTAATTTCATCATTCTGTTATTCTAGAGGCCTGGTGCATGAAATTGGTGCACGGGTAGGGTCCCTAAGCCTGGTTGGCGATCAGAGCCAACCGAGGCCTTCTGACTGCTGGCCGGGGCCTCCCTTCCCTGGCTGCTGGCTGCTGGCTGCTGCCTGCTGGCAGGGGCCTCCCTTCCCTGGCTGCCACCTGCCAGCTGGGGCCTTCCTTCATTCCGTGCCACCTACTGGTGGTCAGATCATGTCATAGCAAGCAATCGAATTCCTGAGGGGTCACTTTGCATATTAGCCTTTTATATATCTATAGACTAGAGGCCCAGTGCACGAAAATTTGTACACTCGGCAGGGGAGGGGGTCCCTCAGCCCAGCCTGCGCCCTCTCACAGTCCAGGAGCCCTCGGGATGTCCTACTGATGGCTTAGGCCTACTTCTGTAGGAGGCGACCAGGTGGGTCAATCAGGAGACAGCACTGCCCCAATCACCCCGCTGCTGCCAGCCTCCCTCTGCGGGAGGCGACTGAGCAGCCGATCAGGGGATGGCACCAGAAGGCGCAGCCTCACCTCACCCCTCCCCCCCATCACCCCTCCGCCACCATTGGTAGCTGTTGCCTCCTATTGCAGTCCTGCCCCAGCAGATCCAGGGTTCCCAAAGGTGTGGACGGAGTCGGCGAAGAATGAAGGACATGGAGGCAGCGTTCAGTTGATCAGCATAGCGAGGTTCTCTTTTTTATTGTTCTGTTACATCTATATTTATACCATTTCATCCTATAAGCATGCCTCTATAATCACATCATGGTATGTTTTGGGTAACGTTCTACAGTTCCTTGTTTCTTATCTGACCTTTGCCAAAAATCCTGTCTCTGTCTAGTTCTGTTGATTTTAATCTTGTCTAGGTTAATCTCTGTGTTCCATTACAAGGACTCTTCCAAGGTCACTGCTCTACTGATAGGCTACAAGGAAGTGACTGAAGGAGATTATCCTACCCAGTAAAGGTTATGTCCTCCCAGCCTCGCTGCTTGCCTTCCCTGGGACTGCCCTGTGTCGGTGGCTCTCCAGGGGTATAGGCTTTAGTGCTTTCCCTGGTGGGAAGATCCCTGGGAATGTGGGCCCAACAAGTCCCAAATTTATTGCCAACAGTCGTAGTCCAAGTTCTTCATAAGTAGTACATGGTATTTCTGTCACACTAGGGGGATTTACTGATTTATTCTCTTCCTTAGTCCTGTTAATAATCCCTGACCTGGGGAAACAACCTTTCTCGGGGAGGTGGTCCTGTTTTAAACATAGCGCTAAGAAGGGGAGCAACCATATGCCATATACGCCTGGTCCCTTGAGACATAAGTTGTGCAGATGTTTCTTCCCTGCAGCGACTGTGTCAAGCAGCAAGGGTGGACTGGCTTCCGGCAAATTCCCTCATTTTTATTTTTTAAATGACAGCACGCATAAATCAGCGGCCACCTCTCGGATTGGGTTGTTTAAGACTCGGAAGAAGACTTGTTTGTGATTTTGCTAACAGGTCAGTCCAAGACTTAACCCTATATCGGCTCCCCACAGCCTCCCCCCTACCCCACTTCGCCATTCCCTCCCTCTCCCTGCTGGCACATGCCTTGGCTGGCCTGGCGCTGCCTGCTCACCGGCCCCACTTCCCGCCAACTGGTCATTCCATGGTTTGGTCAATTTGCATATTATGCTTTTATTATATAGGATTATTTCTTAATCTGTGGAGTCATTTCTGTAATTATTCATTCTGGATAAATAGCCAATGTAGAAGAGTTAATTCTCTGTCTTGTTGGAAACTCTTTTTGCTTCCATTGATTGCACAAAACCTGTTTAGTCTCTCCCCTTCTTGGAGATTGTAGGGCCAGGAACTTATTATCACTGCTGTTTTTTTGCCCACATGCTCTTTGTTGGTCTCACTTAAACTCTAGATTAGAGACGCAAACAAACTGAATGAATTGAATTAAAAACTTGTTTGTTGTTGTGTTAGTTAAAAATCTGTTTCCACAGAGACTTGTAAATATTGTGGAAGTAAACTTTTAAGGAGTTTATTGCTTGAAGAAACTTCTTATTTTGTCTGGGAAAGCAACTTTGTGTAGAGTGTGCTGAATTGATATTATGTGTTATGTAAACCCTATTTAAAGCTCATTTAAAAATATGCTTCTTGCCGAAACCGGTTTGGCTCAGTGACTGAGGGGTCCTAGGTTCGATTCCGGTCAAGGGCATGTGCCTGGGTTGCGGGCACATCCCCAGTGGGAGATGTGCAGGAGGCGGCTGATCGATGTTTCTCTCTCATCGATGTTTCTAACTCTCTGTCTCTCTCCCTTCCTCTCTGTAAAAAATCAATAAAATATTTAAAAAAAATATGCTTCTTAAAGGTTTTGGAACTTTGAATAGGTGATACTTTTCTGTGTTAGATAAAAGATGATGCTTAAAGCTTAAGGTATTTTTAAGTTAAGCAAGAGCAACCTATTGAGTAATCCTATATCAGCTGGTGTAACTATAATTGCTATGGAATTTGTCAGTAGTATTCCAGAAATACATATTTTGTGGTATTTTCTCTTTTCTTCAGGTTCATTAATAATAATAACCCTGGTCTTTACAAATTTTTCTAAGAAGACCGGGTGGATAGTGATAAGAGTTAAGGTTATGAAGCTAAATTGCCTTGGTTCAAATTCCAGCTCTACTACTGTGCAACCCTTGGGCTAGTTACTTAGCCTCTTGCAATCTCAATTTCCTCCTTGACAGTGTAGTCAGAATCTTTCTTGTCAGGGTTAAATGAATAGATTTAAGTAAAGCATTTAGAATAGTGCCTGGCATTTAGTTGCCCATGATTATTATCATCAACGTCATCATCATGTGGCCTACTGAGCAGTTGCTAAGAACTCTTTCCCAACCCTCTTCTGAAAGCAGGTCCTTATGTTGCTGTTTACTTGATTATTGTTTGCTTATTATTAATGAAGTGTCAGTAAATAAATGTATTTATATACACAATTTCATTTTGTGAATGTTTTACAACATATGGGATTCTTAACAAAATGAGGCATTCTTGTAGGTCATTTTCTGAACCTTTTTGTATTATTGTTAACAGTTTATGTTGTAGGGATTCAGAATGAGTCACCACAAGGTGTGCCTTTGTGGTATGCAGATTATTTTCAGCTAAGGTAACTAAGACCCTGCAGGATCAAGAAACTTCTGCCACCTTGTCCCACTTAACTACCTAGAAGAATTTGAATTAGAGGCCTTGCCCACAATAGGAGATTATCAGAAATAACCTCTTTTGACCTATGTATATGGCAGGGCAAACTACCAATTACTGAATATCTGCTGTAATCATCTTGCAGATGACACTCAAGCCCCAAGATGTCTTACTTACCTCATCTTAAGCTCAGAATTTCATATATACCTCATTTTCCTTTTCTGTCTCCGAACCTTTTATGTAGTGGGGACTCTGACTCTCTGATGTATATGGGCTTTCCTTGCCCATGAAATTAAATTTGATTTTTCTCTTATAAGTCTGTCTAGTGTTAATTTGATTATTCAGTCAACCAAAAAGAACCAGAGGAGAGAAGGGAGAATTTTTCCCTTTTGCCACAACATTATCTCTGTAAGCCGTAACATGGAATTTGAGAATTGAAATTTGGGGATTTGATGTTTAAGAATGTCTTCCAGCACTTACTTTCTTTGCATGGAAAAGATCATGTTGCAGTGACATTTATTGCCATATCTGTTCATTCATCCAATCAGTGAACAAAATATTTTGTGTCCCAGGTTCTGGAGAAAACAGTGGGAAACAAAGACAGATACTTTAGTCGGGTGTCTGATAGAGAAAAACATAAATACAGAAGTGAAAGAATAAACACAGTGTAATAAAACATTTTAAAAATTTATTTTAGAGAGAGAGAAACATTGACTTGTACCACCCATTCATGCCCTCATTGGCTGATTTCTGTACGTGCCCTGACTGGGGAATTGAACCTGCAACCTTTTGGTAGGACAACCCTCCAACCAACTGAGTCACCTGGCCAGGGCTATTCAGAATTCTTTTAAAAATGTTCAGCTCTGTCAAATGCTGCTTGCTCTGTGGTCTAGAAGAAGACAGAATAAAGACAAAGTTGAATTGGTTGATCTGACTAGCCACTTCTTCACTTATTGTTGAGCCTGTTTCCTTCCAGAAACTTTCAAGTGTCCACATTGCAAAAGCCATGTAATCAAAAGAGTATATATACAGGTTCTCCTGCCCCTTATAAGTTTTGAAGATCTACTGATAGGAAATTTTAGCACTGCTTCTGTGTGTAGAGGAGTATTATTTAATTTATACTAAACTAGTGTCCTGGTGCACGAATTCATGCGCATTGAAAGGAAAATAATTGGAGAAATATTTTAATTATTCGCCCTTTCTCTATAATAGAAGTGTCAACCAAATTCACGATTGACAATGACAGATCGAAATGCGCATGCAGACAGCACCACAGATGTTATATGGGTACCCGCCTCAGTTTGGTGCTCTCTACTGGGGAGCCCTGCTTCAGGATTAGATCCCAGAGTTCTCAATGGCACCCCCCTCACAGCTGAGATAACTCTCTGGGACTTCAGTTGCCATCTGTGGGTGCCTGGCTAGCCCTTTCACGTCTTCACCCCTCCTACCAGTCTCTATGCAGTCTCCACCTTCAATCCTTAGGTATCAGGGTTCTCTCCTGCGAGTTTTCTGTTGGTTATTCAGGAAGCCTTTCCGTATATCAGTTGCAATTCCAGCTTGTTCCTGGAGCATGTCCGTGCAGCATCCTCCTACTCTGCCGCCATTTGTAATCTCCTCTGAAGTCATTTTCAAATTCCACCATTTCTTCTTTTCAGTTGGGTCAAGTTTCTAAATCTCGGTTTTCTGACTAATGAAAAGAAAATAGGATTCCTCCAAGTCTCCTATTTACCTACTCCAGGACTTCTGTGAGGATCAAATGAGATGAGGCACATAAAAACACTTCACAAAAATTTGGTTAAATTGTAAAATGTTTGCACCTGGCTATAAAGCTAGTTGGGTTCCTGGGCTGACGAAACTCCAAGGAGGCTAGTCGCTAGAGAGAGGAAGCTGGGCATTGCTATGTGATGTCATTACCTGGCTCCCACAGCGACCATTTCCAGGCTGGGCTGGGCTGTGGGCCGCATTTTGCACCATGGGGTCTTGGCAGCGCTGGCTGCGATTTGGCGGGGTGTCACTCTGGGGTGGTGGTGGGGCCTGTGTCCCACTTGGGGGGAGCCGAGTATTGGTTTGTCGTTGCCAGGTCCGTGGTGCCATTTATTTTTAAATGGCCAGTGTGTGTCATGGCAGCTCCTGCATTGAGCGTTAGTGTACCTCATAGCTACCGGTTGGATGGTGGGCACAGCCTTTTATATATGTAGATAATCAGTTGATATCACTAGGATCTCTATCTGCAATACCAATTTTTAAAAATATGTTTTTTGTTGTTTTTTTAAAATATATTTTATTGATTTTTTACAGAGTGGAAGGGAGAGGGATAGAGAGTTAGAAACATCGATGAGAGAGAAACATCCATCAGCTGCCTCTTGCACACCCCCCACTGGGGATATGCCCACACCCAAGGTACATGCCCTTGACCAGAATCGAACCTGGGACCCTTTAGTCCCTAGGCCAGTGATGGCGAACCTTTTGAGCTTGGCATGTCAGCATTTTGAAAAACCCTAACTTAACTCAGGTGCCGTGTCACATATAGAAATTTTTTGATATTTGCAACCATAGTAAAACAAAGACTTATATTTTTTATATTTATTTTATATATTTAAATGCCATTTTACAAAGAAAAATCAACCAAAAAAATGAGTTCACGTGTCACCTCTGAAACGCATATCATAGGTTTGCCATCACTGCCCTAGGCCGACGCTCTATCCACTGAGCCAAACCGGTCAGGGCTAAAAATATGTTTTTTATTGATTTCAGAGAGGCAGGGTGAGGGGGAGAGAGATAGAAACATCAATGATGAAAGAGGATCATTAATCAGCTGCCTCCTACATGTCAATGGGGACCGCGTCCACAACCCAGGCATGTGTCCCAACCAGGAATCGAACTGTGACCTCCTGGTTCTTAGGTCGATGCTCAATCGCTGAGCCACACCAGCAGGCTACAAAACTAATTTTTAGAAATTTAAATATTTTAACTTATCAGTAACTTTAATACCTATTGGTAAGTGAAACTACCAGTAGATTCCTACCTCAAAGTCTTTGTACTTCTTTTTCTCTTTCTCTACAGTGCTGTTCCCCATATTTTTTATGGCTCTTCTCTAATGTCAAATTCTCAGGAAAGCTTCTTTATCCACCTTGTTAAAAATTATACACACACACACTTTATTTTTCACTATAGCACCTATCGCTATCTGATATGTTTGATTTTTTTCTGTTCACTGCTGTTTCTGGTATCTTAAACTATGCCTGGCACACAGTATATATTTGTTAAATGAGCAAGTGAAAAATTTATTTTCATTGCTGTATAATATTTCATTATGTAACTCTACCCCAATTTATCTGTTTTCCTTGCAATGGACATTTGAATTATTTATAACTTTTGCTTTTAAGACAGTGTTGCTAAAAATATCATTGAACATGTGATATTTCACATGTGTAAGAGGTTCTATTGGCTATATACCTAGGTATAAAATTGCTAGCAAGAGTATGCCAGTATTCAGTCTACAAGTTGTTTTTCACCCGTTACTAGTGTTACTCTTCCTAACTTTTGCGGAGGAATGCATGTAAAGAACGCAGTGATGGATTGTGATGGAAATTGAGTGTTAGATTGCAAAATCATCACAAATCCTTCTCACTGTATGCTTACCCTTCTGCAAGATGATTTTACTTCTAGTCTGTTAGTCAACCCCTTGACTCTGTATTTGGCTATGAAGCTTGCTTTGGCCAAGGGGATATTATCAAGTGTGGCACAAACTGAGGCTTTGCTACATAAAATTTCTCCGCCAGAAAGACCAGAGAAAGAGGCTGATAACTCCATCATTACATTAAGAGTTTATTAAGAGAACTTACATACCAATGGTGTCTTGGGTGGCAACAAGATGACATGGATATGCTCCATGCCTTCCACATTCCAGTCTGTGTTTTCTACCTAAAAGTAGTGAGTCTACCTGCAGGAAAAGGAATGTGTGTTTAATCTAAAGGAAGGAGAACCACCAGGTGCCAAGAGGCGCTGGTGCCAGAGTTGGTTAAGAACCAGGTGCCAAGGGCTTCTGGTTCCAGAGACATAGCCCAGAGTTCTTGTGTAGATGGCGGATTAGCTTCAGCTGAAGTCAGCTTATAGCGCAGTCTTGAAAAACACTTGCACGTGGGAGCCTGTCTTCTCCTACCGCTCTTTGGAACTTTCAGCCCTTGTGAAAAAGCCCAGCTTAATCCAGTGAAGCAGAGGGGACCATGTGGAGCAAGGACAAGGCATCCCAGCTGAAACCTGCCTAGCTGAAAAGCCAAGCTAGCCCAGACCAAACTGCTCAACCTAATTCACAGAATCATGAGAAATATTACATAATTCTTTTAAACCACAAAATTTTGGAGCTAAGTTGTTACACAGCAAAATATAATGGATAAAATACATACATACATACATATCCTCAGGTGAGGATTAAAAAACACAATTTGCCACCCTAACCGGTTTGGCTCAGTGGATAGAGTGTCAGCCTGCAGACCAAAAGGTCCCAGGTTCAATTCTGGTCAAGGGTATGTACCTTGGTTGCGGGCACATCCCTAGTGGGGGGTGTGCAGGAGACAGCTGGTTGATGTTTCTCTCTCATCGATGTTTCTAGCTCTCTAGCCTGCTCCCTTCCTCTCTGTAAAAAAACAATACAATATATTTTTTTAAAAATACAAATTGCCATCTTTTTATTTATTTATTTATTTTTAAATCCTATATAATAAAGAGCTAATATGCAAATGGTCGTTAGACCATAACGGCTCAGATACTCAACACTGGGGGGAGAGGAATAGGGACCAGCCAGGCACAAATGAGCTCACAGAAAGGAATGGGGACCAGCTAGGCTGCGACCTGGGAGAGGGACAAGCCGCCAGCCCCGCGGTCTTGGGTACCTGTGGCTGTGGCCCGGGCGAAGCTGCCCGCCCCCGGTCCCCTGTGGCTGCGGCCAGCCCAGGTCCTGGGTGCCTGCTGCTGGCCAGAGGGAGGGGGTCCTGGGTCCTGGGTGTGGGGTGAGGCAGAGGCAGTTAGGGGCAATCAGGCAGACAGGCAAGCGGTTAGGAGCCAGTGGTCCCGGATTGCGAGAGGCAGTCGGACATCCCCCGAGGAGTCCCGGATTGGAGAGGATGCAGCCCAGGCTGAGGGACCCGCCCCCCCTTCCCATGCACGAATTTCCTGCACCAGGCCTCTAGTAGATAAATAAAAATCAATAAAAGCATATCCTCCGGTAAGAATTAAAAAATACAACTTGCAGTCTTTTATTTATTTATTTATTTATTTAAAAATATGTTTTTATTTATTTCAGAGAGGATAGGAGAGGGAGGGAGAGGGAGATAGAAATACAATGATGAGAGAGAATCATTGATCAGCTGCCTTCTGCACATCACCTGGGTTGTGCGTAGAGCCCACAACCCAGGCATGTGCCCTGACTAGGAATTGAACCATGACTTCCTGGTTCATAGGTGGACACTCAACCTTTGAGCAACACTGGCTGGGCTGGGATAATTTTAAAGTGATGAATTTAATCTGTTAATGTTTGTTTTAATTATTGGCATACATGGTCTATTTGGACTTGTTTTTGTCATTGTCACAAATTAGATACTCTTCTTATTTTATACAGTATTTGTTTTTATTTTCCTTTATATTTACCACTTTATTTTTTTTACATTTCTTGTATCTCAGCCAATTAGGGGGATCATTGCTTTCTTCTTATAGAATATTCTTTAGAATTTTTTTTCTCTAGCATTTAGATTTGGTAGTAAACTCCTCATTTATTGCTCACTATTAATTCTAAGTTGGCTATTTTATCTCAAATTCTAATTCGTGACCTTACTCTTACTCCTTCCCCACTTTTTTAGAGACAGTGTTTTTGCTTATCTTGCATTGGTTATGAATAACTAACTGAATGAACATTTAGAAGTATACTGAGAGAAAATGAGAAATGGGATTTTTCAAGCTGTACTTTTACAAGTTATTCTTTCCCCCCATGAAAATAAAATGTTTTTACACAAAGGAACATAAAATGATATTTTACATATTGAAGGTGAGAGATGAAGAGACCTTCCCCTAAATCTGTCAGACTCTCAAAAATGGAATTTCTAAAATGTCTTCCAGGTTGTATCTTTGAACAATTTGGGTTTTTACTTAAAAATTCGATCTGGAGGGGTGGCTGTTTTCAACAAGTAGAAGACTGTGATGAGTTTAAAGTATTTTACACTTCACAATTAAGTTGAGGAACAGTTTAGGCCAGAAGTGTATACCCTTATAAGCTGCTAAACCATTCTTAGGAGATTTATTTAGACTTTGAATGCTTTTAAATTATATCCTAACTTGGCGTTTTAATTTGTTGAATTCTCCAAGACTTTGAAAGTTCAAAAAGATTCAAATAATTTTTTTCATATATTCTCCTTCAAATAATGAATTTTCCAAGAACACATTCTTAAACTGTCACAACCATGTGCTAGATACAATCTGGCTCTCAGAGTCAGATGATCTGATAGTCACTTCTGATATTGTGCAGGGTGTTTGAATTATCTTTGGCTTTATATCGCTGCACAGATGAAAGCCTCACTAGTCAAGATATATTACTCTTCACCTGGATTATTTGTTAAATTTCCAAAATAAATTGCAATTTCTTAATCTTAACAATTTTAAGGAAATCTACAGTTTATTTTGGTGTAGTCTGTGACTGAATGTACTAAATAAGCCAGTTAAGGATACACACTTCTGAAAGCAAGAAAGGTATAATATTCAAGTTGGCTGCCTTTTATGAAAAACAGTGTGTTTTACTGAGAAAGCTACCTTAATATGTTTGTGAATAAATAGAATCATTTGGATAGATGATTTTCTTAAGAGGAAGTATGTTCATTTTATTTTAGAACACTGGCCAAGAAAATTAGAATCAAGAGTTGCACTCATCTTATTTGCTTTTCCTTTTCATCTTGTTAAATTCTCCAGTAATTCTTATATTACTGGGGGAATTGCTGTTTTCATTTTACTTTTAAATGGTTTTTGTGTTGCTTTGAGGAACTCAGTAATTTAGTTTCACATTGTTTTTGCATTACAAATGTAGCTAATGTTTAAAATGAATGGAGTATTATAGTCTTAGCACTGGACATACAGCCTACAAAGAACCTTTGTGAGCTGATTTTAGCACTATTTTCTAAGGATTTCTTCTAGAAACAAATAACCCCCCCCCCCCATGCATATTTTAATATCAACCTTTTCTTTTGAATGCTTCGGCTGTGTTTAAAATCTGCAACTTACAGCCTTTTAAAGCATTTCTTTTATGTAGATACCTCTTCACAATGAAAATTATATTTGCTATTTGAGTTATGCTTTTTTCCTATTTCTGTCTTCTCATCCCATCCACAGACCTATAGAGTTTATTTCAACAACTTAATCTCAGTACATGCCTTTAAAATTAATATTACAACACTTTCACTGCAAAGTAAGCTCCACTGATATCAGGAAGATATGCTAGATTCCTGTTTGAGGATATTTCAATCCTTTAAACAGGCTAGGAATACTTTGGATTTATTCCCACATACAGGAGTCTGACTGATAATTGTTTTTTCAGATTTCCAAAATGAATGCTACTGCATTCAACTGTGAAAAGTAGCTCTCCTTGAAAATGATTGCTTCATCTTACCCTAGCTACATAGATAGGCTAGAGCCCTTTTACCCCATAATAATTTTGTAACAAATTGTCCTTTTAGTACTTTTCAGAATGTTTGGATTGATGCTAAATAATTCATTTTTGTTATCCAGCATAAAAACTAAGATTTTTCTGATTCTGTGGATGCTTCTGTGGAAACCAGTTATGTGGTTCATGTACGGTGTGGAAATATGGGGAATTGTGACATTCATGAAAAGAATGCGGATAAACTAACATTAAGTGCCTGGTATGTGCCAGTCACTGTGCAGGGCAATTATATATAATTTCTCTAGAAGTAGATAATTAAATTACTGAGAGTACCCCAAATCAAAACACACACACACACACACACACACACACACACACACCATTTAAGAATGACATGAACATTTACAAATGAAGTCAAATACAAAGGCTTAAACTACCTCCCCAAGTCATGCAGCTATTATGTATGTGATGGTGATAGGATTCTTTTTAGCTCCAAGAAATAAAACTACTTTCAGTTGAGAAGGAGAAGAGAATTAGAATAGGGTAGAATGCATTCGGTCCTCGTATGTGGAATACAGATGAAGTACCTAGTCCAGGGGTGGGCAACCCCTGGCAAACATGGCACGCCAGTAACTTTTGCTGGCACGTGAAACCCTCTCATAATGTTCCATTTACAATTTTTGTGAACATTTGAATGACTTAAATGTTAAATTACAAGGAACTGGCAAGACACTTGATGTCATGTTTGGTTACATAAAGGCTTTTGAAAAGAAACTGGAAGTCTTTAAGGGGCATGTAGATGGTGAGAGATTTAGATATTTTCCAAACCTCAAGAGGCACATCAAAGACCTCCCAAAAGATGACAGAACAGAGAGTCAAAGCCTTCAAAAGCTGTTTTTAAACATCATCGAGTCAACTATTGAGCAGTTTTTCTCAAGTTTTGCTAAATTCAGAGAACTGGAAGAGACAGCAAAATTCATGAGGTTTCCAGACAGCATGAAACTGGAGGAACTAAACTTACAAATGTTTTCATGGATAGACATGGCTGACTTTGAAATGCAGTTGATTGATTTTCAGACAAGCTCAATTTGGAAGCAGAAACTTATTGACCTTAGAGTTTACTTGGGAAACATTGAAAAAAAAGCGATTAGAGACAGGAGTACCAGAGAGAAGTGTCGAAAACGAACTATTGAGGACTTAGAATGCCATTCCAGAAAATTTTTTCTGTTTAAAAACTTTGCAACTGCATTACTCTCCATGTTTTCATCCATATACACTTGTAAATCTTTGTTCTCAGTGATGAATTTTCTTAAGTCTTGTAATAGGAGTAGCCTGACAGATGAAAGTAGTAGCTCGTGCATATCTCTGAAGGTCACGAAATATAAACCTGATATAAAATCTCTGTCATCAGTGATGCAACAGCAAAAGTCCCACTGATAATATCAAACAGAGTCATAAAGTTTTCTGTCGGACTGTCAGTGTACATGTATACATTAAAAAATAATGTATTTTTCATCATCATACACTGTGTTTTTGTCACTCGAATGAATTTTATTATTTCTTCAAGGTTCTTCACATACATACACCTTAAGAGATATCAAGTAGGCGTAACATGTTCTCAAAAAATTAGGGTTGGCACGCAGAAGAATTTTGAGTCAGAGATTTTGCTGGTTTTGGCACGCACTCACAAAAAAGTTGCCCACCCCTGACCTAGTCCAAAGGTTGCTTGCCCTGCTATGGCCTCAAATCAACCAAGACATATTGGCAGCTTTGTGGAACCAAGTTTTCCTGTTTCCCTATAAAATTGCTCCTTTTATGATGATGAAAATGATACTGGGTAAGATGAATATAACCTGTAGTCAGTCACTGTTGCAGTTTGAAGACACATATAGTAAAGTACCTAGGATATTTACTGGATAAAAGATAGTCTGGCTTACACAGTTAAGTCTAATCCAGCAGATCTAGGTATAGATCCCACATTTCAGTGTCTGATTCTCAGCTTTTTAGCTTATAAATTTGAAGCAATAAGCATAATTCCAGAGGATGGAATTATTCTAACCAAATTCACAAACCAGAAAACCAATTTATTATTATTACCAAGAAAAATATTACTCTCCTGTGATCTGGTTCCCCTTGTTTGTACTAATCAGCATTGTATTAGTCTGCTAGGGCTACCATAACAGAATACCATCGACTAGTTGAATTAAACAACAGAAATTTATTTTCTCAGAGTTTTGGAGTCTGGAGGTCCAAAATTGAGGTACTGACAGGGTTGGTTTCTGATGAGGCCTTCCTTTCTGGCTTGTAGACAGCTGTTTTCTTGTGTACTCACATGGCCTTTCCTCTGTGTGCATACAGAGAGAGAGTTATCTGGTGTCTTTTCACCTCTTTATATATATTTTTTTATTTTTTTTGAGAGAGAAATATCGATCTGTGTTCCACTTATTTATGCATTCATTGATCGATTCTTGTATGTGCTCTGCCTGGGGATCAAGCCCACAACCTTGGTATATCAGGATGATGCTCTTATAAATTCACTAGTACTATTGAATTAGGGCCCCACCGGAATGATCTCATTTAACTTTACTC